>NW_028258327.1:20865067-21465067 GCF_053883595.1 Heterocephalus glaber
ATACAGGTAATGCAAACAGCTATGAAAATAAGAATTGATATAATGTTTAACATAATTCTTAGATAATACACAACTTTAGTATCACCGTTTTTTGAAAATTTTCTTGTAGCTTTATAAGTACTGAAGTGTTTAACATAATGTATGAGATTTGATGTTAAGTTAGAGAGAACTGGCTTTTAGGAATGTTTAGAGGTTTTATTTTATAGTCAATCTTTTATTTGAAACTGAACTCTTCCTTTCTTCTTGTTGCAATCTTTTATACACTATTTTTCTGAACTATTCATTAAATGACAAAGTAAATCACTATCACTATTTCTTATTTTCTAAAAAATTATACTTACTTTAAAAAAGAAATTCTAAAATCTTTTAAATATGTGTAATCTAAAAATGTTCTACTCGATTTTAAAGCAGAAGATTGGTTCTGAGTTTGGAACAAATGACAAGAAAACACATAAATGATAGTGTAAATTACAATACTTACCAACTATTTTTTGAAAATGTCAGCTTTATCTCAATTTTGAGAGAGATAAAGATTAGAGGATGCATGTCTTTTCTTACTATCTCCAAGGTCACTAATAATAGATAGCATTTATTAAGTGCTTACTCTGTTCCTTCCTAAAAGCTCGAAGATAGGCACTATTTTTATATACTCATGTTACAGCCAAGCAAACCAAGGCCCAGATGGAAAGCAGCATGTTCAAAGTCACACAACTAGCATGTAAGAGATATTACATTCAGCCCAGATTGCACAGAGTGCATTCTTTAGACTGCTGTTCAATAACTACCCCTTTAAACCTGCTATTTTGCAGTGAGGAGTTCTCCCTGACTAAATCTCCAGTATACCTCTTTCTACTTTGAAATATATGTGTGAATGTTGTATGGATCTGCATGTGTGCTTATGTGTGTATACTTTGTATTTGTGGACAGATCATCTATGCAAGTTTTCATAAGCAAATGCAGTATCAGTCAAGATTGGTTAGGACATAATAGTAACAACACCCAAATCTCAATGGCTTAACACAAGAAATCTCATGAAATCTTTTTCTTACTCTGCATATTCAGTGTGGCTATACAGAGGTTATGGGGAGAGGAGATGGTGGTGTTTTGGGTCTTTACCAGGTCTTCCAAGGGCACTGCCATTATGTAACTGATCAGCGGGAACATGCAGACTCCTCAGTCTATTCAGCAGGGGAGAAGAGTGGAGGATCACATGCTGGCACTTAAGTGTTTCCACCTGCCAGCAGTAAAAGCTACTTCTGCTTACAGCCTATTTTCCAGGGCTGGTCACATGTCCCTGCTTCACTGCAAGATGGTGAGAAATGTATCAGAGCAAAGAATGCTTACTGTGGAGCAAGTGTCTTTGCCATGTCTATTCTCACTATGAACTTATTTAAAGGTTTTATACAAGAGGAAAGTTAATAAATTTTAAACACTTAATCAGGAGAGAACATGTAATCAGAATTTCTAGGCAACTTTAGCTTGTCTAATTTCTACCTCACTTGTTCCCTCTGGTGTGGTGTTCCTTTTTCTGAGGGATATGCAAGACTGTGGATTACACTTCTAGAATAATTCTATTAGCACTTTCTGAACTTCAGTGACATGTGGCATCTTAGAACAAACAAGATTCTCCTCAGCTTTGCCTCCATGCATCAGTCTTTCTTCTCACTGTTTGGTGCTGTCTTACAGAAGAATGATAGAGCAAAGCTCTTGCCTTTGTACCCAATTCTCTAAATATATATTAAAACAAAATTCTATCCAAAACCTTTAAAAGGAAGAAGGAATGTGGCACATTTCATTTTTTCCCTTGTTGCATTTCCCTTTTTATTATGCCCTATGATATTGTGATGGGGTTTAAGAGATGTTATACCAAAATATGGTACCTTGGGATATTGTATATTTTAGGCTGAAGGAATTTGCAGAAGCAAGAAAGTCTATCTAGTCTTCCCCACACTTCAACCCTGAAGAATGTCTTAAGGCCCTTATTCAAATTAGCTCTGTCTAGACCTGAAAGAAAACAGTATCCTTATCTGAGAGGATAAAGGAACACTAAGAAGAATCTGAACAAATAGCTTTGGTAAATTTCTTCCAATTTTCTTCCATACTACATTTATGTCATATTCTTTGTCCTTTAATATTTCTTCAGGACTCTCCATCTTTCATCAGCCCTATTATGTAAATCAGGCTTAAATTTTTCTTTGGGTCTTCATTTTCCTATGTGAATTCTTTTTACACATAAAAATTATATTAAATAAATTTATATGCTTTTCTATTGTTAATCTACATTTCTATATGGGTCCCAATGATGAGCTTAGAAGAGTAGAAGGGAAAGATATTTTCCCTCTCCCTGGAAGATGATTGATTTTTCCAAAGGTCTTTTATTCACGGATCAACCAATCAATTCTTCCATCCATCCATCCAATCAACAAGTGTTTCTAAAGTTCTTACAAGGGATCTTTCAACCCAATACATTTCATTTACATCATTTTTAAATCCTTAACTTAATTAAATAAATGGAAATGCATTTACCTCATTATTTCATCTCAGCTGCTCCCCCTGGCAGCAAACAGAATTTGCATGGATTTTGATACCTCTGTGCTCAGTTCACCAGATTTCCATCCTGACAAGACCACACTAAGTACGTACTTGATTGACATTCTGTCCCTAGTAAGGTATGGGGAAGAAAATGTCATACAAATCCTTAGTGTTCTTTTGAGGTCCCAAACATGCAGTAGATTCCTTCATTTAAAAGTGTCATCAATGTGCTATCAATGTTGAGCAAGTAAAAATCATACCAATAAAACCAACCTGAAAGAGGTCCAAAGGAAAGAAGTTAGATTAAATACCTATCCTGGGAGGGTTTTTTCAGGTGGAAGTTATAAGCCGGACAACTATCGTAAGCATATCTATTGCTCATTAGCCACACTGTAGTGTTCTTTGAGGCTAAAATAAGACACACTTTGGTGCAAACTCTGGGGCCTTTAGCTCTTAGTCTTTTTCTAGGCAGCCTCAACAGCATCAGAATGGTAGAATGTAATTTCACCCATGATTCAGGTTGGGGATTATTGGTTCTTTGACACAATCTTGTGTGAGAAGGAGTGAGACCTTGTGTATGGGGCATCTTGTGTACTTTAAGGAGTTACAAGAAAATCTTTCTTTCTTAAAATACACCCCTGCTCCTGCACATGTTGCCAGTAGTAGACATAGTTGCTTAGTCATAGCAACTGAAATTCCACTAATTAAGAATTCATTTATGTTAACAAGGATCCTTTTAAAGATGCAGTTACTTCAAGTTGGCAATTGCTAATTCATAAATTCATGCAAATTTTCTTAATCTGATTGTTTTCTCCTTAACATCTAGACTACTCTTTCTGAAGGAAATAGAAGGAGAATTTGGAGTTTGGTGTGTTAAGGGATGAGGGTGAGGGTGGGTGGACAGCAGAGACAAGAGAAGGTAATTAAAGATATTTTGTTCCAATTATCAAAATCCTTCATGCAGTTCAGTGGAATCAGGTGGTGGAATCAGGCTATTCTTGCAAGCCATATGACTTTGGAATGTTGCTTATCTCTCAACACCTTAATGAATACAAAGATAATAATATTTACATTAGAGGACTTTGTGTTACTCAATTAATGTATGTAAAGATTTTAGTACATAGAAAACATTTAGTAAATGTTAACTCTTTGGAACAATTTACCAAAAAAACACAAGAATTTCTTAAAGTTCTATAACATGTTTCCAGACCATTGTACCTTAAAATGGCTGCTGTTAACATTTTGCCCAGTTTTGTCCAGTATAATTATAAATACATATAGAATGTGAAATAACATTGTTATCTTAGTGTTTTGCTTTTCTCCCCCTATATATTAACTATGAGGACTTTGGAGAAGACTTCACAGACGAGGTAGGCCAGCAAATGTATGTACTTTTCCATAGATGGGGAAGGAGTTTCATACTAAGAATATGCTGTAGTCTAAAGGCATATAAAGAAGTGGGGACACTCATATGGAGACAAGAGGTGTCAGAAGTTGGGGAAGCTGGAGGACCATTTGAATCTGAGTGGAGAGGAAGAGGAGAACTTACTTTAATATGGATTAAATTGCACATAGATTTAAGGGGCGAGTTAGAAATCACTTGCAATGATCCAGGGTAAAAGGGATGAAGGTTTGAAATAGGGCCTGAATTATTCAGCCTGGAATATATGAAAGCTATGAATGTGAGAGGCAGTGTACAGAAAAGAATTGACAAGATGTACTGAATGATTAGATAAGAGATAAAAATGGCAGTGAGAATTTTAGAAAGTATAATTTGGAGGGTGTTGTATTATTCAGAAAGAGAGAGAGAGAGAAAGAGAGAGAGAGGGAGAAAAGGAAGAAGATGGTTTGGTTATTATAACTTTCAGATGAGAAAATGAAAATGATAATGATAATGTTGATGATGATGATGATAGCACCACCACCAGCAGCAGTTACTATATCTGCTCAGTACCAGGCGTGACCCTGGCACTGTGCTCAGCATTTTATATGTTTCATCTAATTCTTTTCTTTTTTTTGAGATAGGATCTCAGTATGTAGTTCATATTGGCTTTGAACTCACTATGTAGCCCAGGTTGGCTTTGAACTCACAGTGATTGTCCTGCCTCAGCCTCTGAAGTGCTGGGATTATAGGAATGCTCCACCATGCTTGGGTATTTTATCTAATTTAATCACAAACTTTATAGATGTGAAAATGTGGCATGGAGAAATTAACTCCTCTTTAGGGTAATGAAATTCATAAAAAAACAGGATCAGATTTTGAAGTGATGTCTGGTTGCCTCTGATCCCAGTGTCTTCACTACTCAAGGATCATGCCTCCAGTGTTGATTCCAAGTGCTGTGGATCATTCATTGACCATTTCCAGCACAGAGATAGAAAGTTGATCTACAGTTTGGGAGAGAAACTAGGGTGGACTAAGATTAGAAGACAATTAACCCAAATAAGGTAAGGGATAGTCCATGTTATTATATACTATTGGAGTAAAAATGTATTAATAATCTGAAAATACAACTATTGAAGAACCAATACATAAAGGATGAGAAAATGGAACAGGAGAAATTGATTAAATAGAATAGTAAGGGAGAGTCAGCATTATGACAGTTTCACAAAGCTAATCGTAAAGATACTATCTAGAAGGAAGTGGTTGACAATTTGAAGTTTTCCAGCAGTCTTGTAGGGTGACAATTAATAAAATTTATTGCAACCATATTTAGAAGCCTCTTAAAGACCTTTTTAGAGAGGACTTTTAGGTGTTTAATGAAGAAGAGTACAGACTGTAGAATCAATAGCACATGGTTAAGAGATTTAGAAAATGAGTGTGGATAACTCTTCACTTGATCTTAGCCAAAAGGCTGAGAAGTGATTGGATAACTCTTTTAAGGGCTTGCCATAAGGAAGTGGTCTCTGATCCCTTTGGTACCAGGGATTGGTTACATGAAACACAGCTCTTCCATGGTGGAAAAGTTTTCCATGGTGGGATGGTTTGGGGAGGATTAAAGAATAGTCTATTTATTGTATACTTTATTTCTATTATTATCACTCTGTAATATATAATGAAATAATTATACAACTCACCATAATGCAGAATCCATGGGAGCCCTGAAATTGTTTTCTTGTGACTAAATTGTCCCATCTTGGGATGATGGGGGACAGTCACATACTAAGTGTGTTGCTTATGTCCAGTCTACTCCATAATTTCATTTTGGTTGCTGTCACTGCACAAAATCCTTTTTCACAAAGATAAGATGTTGGAAACAGAAGCAGGCTTTTCAGTAGTTTTGCGGCAGTCTCAGGATATCCCTTCTTGTCTTTAATCCAGATCATTTGGAGATTTAAAATTGTTTCAAACATGCACAGTCTTCTGTGATCTAAAAGAATTGATACTATCCTAGCACAGACAAAGTTGATTCACCTGACCTATTCACAAATGGGCCAGTGATCCACTCCTTCCCAGTTCAGGAATCGTTTGTAATGCTCAAAATCTTTCCAAGCTGAGATAGGTGATCATGAACCAGCTTGGAGAAAGAAGGTCCTGGCTCAGTCTTTCCAACTTTCTGCTAATGTTTGAAATATGTCAAAAATATTAATGTTCACTCATTGCCCCGTAATTCCAGTTTGATTTGAATGCAGCCATTTGATTTGCTGACTTGAAGACAGTTATCATTTTCCTCTGAAGTGGGGCATAGATTGAGTTCATTGAATGGTTTGAATATGTCACACAATTAAGCAAGTTTTGTGACCCATTGTATATCACTGAAATGTGATGCCAGTGGTGACTGTTTTGCTAAAAGAAATCTCTGAAGCAGGCATTTTAACTCAAAAACTCTATGGTAATCTACCTTTATATTTTTTTATTTTATTTTTTCCCCATTAACTTTATTGGCATATTTTAGGTATACAGTACAGTTACATTCATCATTGGGATCTTATACCATTACATGAGTCTCTTGGTTCTTATTTTTTTTCCCCTTCCCTTGCCCTCCCTTCACCCCCTCCACCCTTCCCTATTTGCAAAGACCTTGTTTCCATTTTTTTCCTCTTCTCATATTTTTTCCTTTCCCTTTTTTCCCTTCCCCTACCCCTCCCAATTTCCCTGCTCTTTTAGACCTTTTCTTCCTGTTACACAATATCAGTTATACATTTTTTTAAATTACAATATTAAGATCTAGAAGACATTACCACAGATTTTACAGAATTTAAAAGGATATAGAAAGCATATTACAAAAATCTTTTTCGAAATAAATTTGACAACTTCTAAGAAGTAACTTAGAAGACAAATTAATGAAACTAACTCTGGAGGAAGTATAAAATTTGAATAGCACCTATTAAAGAAAGTATATTCCTAGCTTGAAAACCTATCTATATGATAACAGCAGGCTCATAAACATTTTAACTGATAAATTATATCAAACATTTAAAGCAGAAAAAAGAAGGAACACTTCTCCCCTCATTTTAGGAAATCAACATTGTGCTAATCCTAAAACTGGACAAAGATAATAGAAGAAAAAGGTATGAAAATAGATAGAAATTTGTTTAACAAAACAAACTCTTAGAAGTCAGATCTGGCAGTATGTAGAAAGTGGTTTTATTGTAGGGATGGTAGTGTTGGTTCAGCATTGGAAGATCCACCCCCAAAAGTCATCATTTTAACAGAGGAAAGGAGAAAGCCATATGATCCTGTCACTAGTTGGAGAAAGAGTATTGGACTAAATTCTACAGCTGTTCATGGTAAAAGCTATCAGGAGACTAGAAGTAGAACAGCACCTTCTCAACAGATCAAAGACATGTACTCCATACTTCCAACAAAAACCCCTTCTATGAATGGAGATGATACAATGCTTTCTCCCTAAATTGGGGAACAAGGGCATATATGCCTACTCTTCATCTGTCCATTAGACTTTGGAACATAGGTCTAAACCAAAATAGTCTGGCAATAAAATGACACAACTAGGATAGGATTGGCATGGCAGAAGCAAAATCTTTATATGTAGATGAAATGATCATCTACAGAGAAAATACTAAGAAATCTCTAGGAGCCCCTAGAACTTGTACTTGAATTTAGCAGGATTAGAAAACACAAGGTATATATAAACATTCAGGTTTGTGTATACTTGCTATAAATGAAGAACTGGATATTGAAATTTAAAAGTTATGTAGGAGTACAAAGGACTCAGAAAAACCAAAACCAAAAACAAAAACAGTGTTGGAAGATGTTTAGTAACTAATTTTAAGACTTCTTCTAAAGCTACAGTAATCAAGGCAGTGTTGGTGTCAGGAAAGACATATAGATCATTTGAATAAAACAGAGAATCTAGAAATAGAACCACACATATATGGTCCACTGAGTTTTGAAAGATTATTTAACATTAGCATTTTATAGAATATAAACTGTATTCAAGAGCCAAGGAAGAGATATTGTCTTTGGCAAACGGCACTAGAATACCTGGTATCTGTATATAAAAAATTAACCTCAACCCTTTTTTCCATACATGAAAATAACTTGAAGGGACCTATGAACCTAAATAAGAAAGCCTAAAAGTGTAAAACACTAAGAAGAAATTATAAGGGAAAATATTTATGAATTCAGGGTAGGCAAGAACGACCTAGGATACAAAAAACATGATGTATAAAAGAAAAAAATTGATAAATGAGATTCCATCAGAATTTAGAACTTTAAACGACATCATTAGAATGAAAAGTAGTCCTTAAACAGACCATATTTACAATGCATATAACCTATGAGTAGAATATATAAAGAACTCTTAGAGCTCATTAATAGACAACCCAATTAAAATGTAGACATAAGAAGATGATAAATATGGGGCTGGGGATTTAGCTCAGTGGATCCGGTGCCTGTCTTGCAAGCACAAGGTCCCTAGTTTGATCCCTGGTATCAAAAAAAAAAAAAAAAAGAAGATGATAAATAGCCAGTACAGCACAAGGAATGGTGTGCAATTCTAGAATCAGAAAAATACTAATCAGTACAATAATAAGATTGAATTATACACTCATTAGGGAGATGAAGTCAAAAGTTTTAAAAGCCTTGTCATAACTTTTTCTTTTTGTTGGATTCTCCCCCTTTGCGTTAATTTGTCACGATCAATGGATTCATTCTGTTGGGTTTCCTAGGGTTGTGATCCTCATTGTCTTTTCCTAGGGTATTATCTGAAATTTTTTGGAGTGTTGGTTTGGTATTCATGAAGTTCCTGAGGTACTCTTTATCATGAAAGTATCTTATTTCTCCATCAATTTTGAAAGATAGTTTTTCAGGGTACATCAATCTGGGTTAGAGGCTGTTTTCCTTTAGGGCTTGAAATACATCACTCCAAACTCTTCTTGCCTTGAGGGTTTGCATTGAGAAGTCTGCTGTGATTCTGATGGGCTTTCCTTGTATATGATTTGTTTCTTTTCTCTCACTGCTTGTAGAATTTTATTCTTCTGTTGGATTTCTGGAATCCTATTATATGCCTATGTGTAGATTTTTTTGATTAAGGCTAGCTGGAGTCCTATATGCCTCACTTATATGTATGTCAAGTTCTTTTCCCCTCCTTGGGAAGTTTTCTGTCATCACTTCTGTGAAGAGATTTTTTTATGTCATCTGCACTCTCTCCTCTTTCTTAATTAACTCCAATCAGTCTTATGTTCTTCTTCTTTGTATTGCCTAGCAGCTGCTGGATTGATTTCTCGTGTTCCCTTACACTTTTAAAGCAATTTTTCTTTTCCTCCTCACTAATTGCAATCTTATCTTCTATATCTGAAATTCTATCCTCAGGTTGGTTCATTCTGCTGTGCAGACTTTCCATGGAGTTTTTAATCTCTTGGAAATCTGTATCTGTTTTATGGATTCCATTTGTTTCCTATGTTAGGATTCCATCCTGTTCCTCAGATCCTCTATGTTTTTATCTGTGTCCTCTCTAGATTTATTAATCATGCCTTGCACCATGAGCACAATCTTTGCTGTTATCTGAGTAATTATTTCTGATTTCATTTTTCCCAGATCCTCTTTTGTTGCCAGTTCAGAGAGTCCAGGTGGTTGAGTATCAGAGTGTTCCATCTTGTTTCCCTTTGGGGTTGCTGTAGGTGATCTGGAACTCTGTTTTTGAGGCTTGTTTATGTGTCTTCTCATTTCCATTGGGTGCGGGGTTGCTTCTGGTCACGCCCCTCTGCCCTAGGAGCTTGGGATGGCAGCGGGGGAGCTTTCTTCTGGGTGCTGGGACCAGATGAGCTTTTCTGCCCTAGGAGCCTGGGATGGAGGTGGCGAGCTTCCTTCTGGGTACTGGGACTGGCTGAGCTTCACTGCCCTAGGAGCCTGGGATGGAGGCGGGGAGCTTCCTTCCGGGCATAATCTACCTTTAGAAAGCCATCTCACTTTTGTGTGAAAGAGAAGACGTGTGCTTTGTGTCCATCTCTGCACAGAGCTGCATGGACAGATGTGAATTAAGGGCATGTACTTTTATATGACTGATAATTTCAATTGCATCCCACAAAACATTGTTAAGTTCAGGTGACAATTGTTTATACGCCAGAATTTCTCTATGCACGAAACAGTGTGTGCACTTACATTCAGTAGCAACTTATTGGATTCCAGTAGTGAAACTAGAAAGCTGTTCAGTCATGGAAACTGCATTCCATGCAAATACTGATACAAAGTGACCAATTCAATTTTCTTAATATGAGATTATTTAAAGACTTGAATAGTTCTGCAGCTGTGGCATTGGTTGGCAACAAAAGTGCACATAACATCTTCTCATGCACATCGTCCTGAAAAACTATCACATAAAAATAAGCATTCTTGCTTAATTGTCAGCATCAGTAGAATTATTAAGTTGGATTTTAAACCATGGTGACTCATTAATCCTAACAAGTATACCTCAATATCTTCTACCATTTCATCAATTCATCTAGTTATGGTGCTAACTGAAAGAGGAACATGTACCGTTTGAATTGTAGCCTCTTCTGAAAGTTCATTACAAGTGTTCTTAGCAGCAGGCAGGATCAACTCTTCACCAATAATAAAGGGCTTTTCTTCTGCTCACTTTCACTTCAGTTGTTCTCACAGATTTACCTTTAATTACTCATTCAAAAATAATATTTAAATGTTCACCTTGTTACAGGAACTATGAAGAGCCAAAAAATATAATTCTTAACTCATAATATTACTGATGATTTCTCTTTTCATAAGAATGTGGAAATACTAAGATGCATCCATCCTGGGTAGCCAGATGCATATACTCCATATGCATATATGAGCTTTCTAAAGCTGAACAGGGCATTCTAGGAAAACATGAAGTTATGTCTAGAATATATTCAGTGACAATCAAAAGACTAATTTATAAAGAGCTAGGTGGTTTATTTGCCATTGAAAATTCTACAAAAGTTACTGGAAATAGATATTAACTATCATTAAAATATGAAATGGTACTATTAAAGAGATGAGTAGCCAAAAGAGTCCATACAAGAGAAAATAAAATTATAAATTTTTATGAAAAGAATGTTTACCTTTGGAAAGAGTAACCTAAAACTGAAATTTAAGGAATCCTGGAAGTGATGAACAGCTACTGGCATGTCATGAGTTTTCCACTGTGCTTGACATAAGGCCCAAAGAATACACTTCTCAGTTTTCCTTATGTAGGTCAAAGTAAACACATTTTGATTCAATGTTTTAAGTTTTAGTTAAATGGTATGGCTATTTATCTATTTTTAACATTGTGATCAGAAAAAATATATTTTTAGATGATGTCTGCAATAGAATAGAGATGAGTTTGAATCCTAATCCTATTTTTGTCCTAATTATTTGTGTGGTTTTAATTAGTTCACCAAGCAACTCTGAACTTCAGTTTTCTCATCTATTAATTAGGAACAATGGTCTCTAAGACACAGGATGGTTGTGAGGATTAAGGGTGTGAGACAAGGAAAATGCCTAGACTGTTTCTGTATCCAGGACACAGAGAGACTTAATGTTATTCCTTTAATTTAAAAAAGTGATGACTAGAATGTATGCTTTGCAGGAATTTGCTTCAATTTTAATTCTACTTTTATTTCCTAAATTCATTTTTTTTCTCCTGAAGAAATAGACTATAGCCAAATGTAGATGAAAGTTGAAGAAATAATATAATTTCTTAAATGCATTGTCTTTCAGATAAAATTTTAGCTAAATGTCTTTTTCCTTAAAAAAAGACGTAGTCTTACATGTTTGCCACCATTTTCAAATGGCGCAAGGCATAGTGGTATTAACTAATTTTTCCTGCAGTAATTATTTATTGAGTTTCCACTGTAAGGTATGATTCTGTGACTGAATACACACTAATGAATGGGGTAGACATGATACCTAGTCTCATGAAGCTCACAGTATGATTAGTGCTATGGCAGAAAATATTAGGGAAGCACTCTAGATTGTTTGGACAGGAAACTCCTTCCTGAGAGCACATGTCACTTAAGACTGAAGGAAGAGAAAGAGCTAGTCATGAGAAAGTAGCAAAGAACAGGATGCCAAATGCTCTAAATTGGGATAGATACCTATAAGGATAAAGAACTCTGTGACTGGGGCACCAGAAGTGTGGAGACAGTGGTTTGAAAAACTAAAGGCCTGGCCATGGACCCATCGTCCTGGGCCTTGTAGATCATGGCAAAGAATGTGTGTTATTTTTGTAGAGTGGAGGGAAGCCATTGAAGGCAACTCAAAGCTATAAAAGTTTTGTCCTTGTGGTCTGACTTAGGGTAGAGATACTCATGGCTTAGATTATCTGGAATGGATGTACCAAAAAAAGGAGAGAGATGCATCCAGAATTGTAGGGAATAGGGGAAGGGGAGGTTACCAGAACCTCTGCAGTAAGTCCTAGTTTCCTGGGAGCCATGGCAGCACATGGCAAATTACAGGAAAGGTAGACAAATGAGACTGAGAAGAAGCTGAGCTTTGGGTCTGATCAGTGCTACTGTGGGTGGCAAAGACAAGAAGCCCTAGCTTGCAGCACCTTTTATTTAGTACATCAGGAGAAACAAATGTAACAAGTGAATATGTAGATTTCAGTACTTCACATTGCCCCCCCCACCCCCGCCCCGCCCCACCCTGCCCAGTTGGAAATCTCAGAACAATGCAGATGAAGATTTGGTTCCTCCCAGGAACTACACAGATGAAGATTTGGTTCCTCCCAGGGTGTCTTCCGCAGGTGTGGGCTTGTCCTGGAGCATTACAGCATCATGGGATCATTGAGATCTCAGTTGTGACCTGAGGCCAAAATGGAATTATGTCTTGGAATGTTATAGCTGGCCTGTAGGCAGGAGAACTAGACCTACTCAAATGATTCTTCCCTAGAATTATGTAGCATTGCTCCCAACACAGAATGGCTTGCAGGTTTCTGCCTTGAATAACTGGATGATTTTCAGTATCATTTACTAAAATGGGAAGCAATGGAGAAGTGGGATGACTTCATTTGATTTTGGGTGGGGGAAATTAAGAATTCTGTTTTGGACATATTAAGTTTAAGATAACTGTGAGACATTAGCTCAAACCATATCATCTACTTGTTGAAAATCCTCCATTGTCTTCTTATTCTGAAGAGAATTAAATATTCAGTCCTTACAATGGTTGGCTACATCTTTTTTAGCCTCTTACATCTCTGGTCCTTTCTTCCTCCTTTCTTTCTCTCATTCACTCTGCCCCAGGCACCCTTGTCTTCCTACTCTTTGTGTAAATTTACCATGCTGTTTGCATTTTAGAGACTCTGCATTCACTGATCCTTATTCCCAGAAACTTCTCCAGGATCTTTGTTCAGCTCTTATCCCTAATCCACACAGGTTTCTGATTTAATTTCACTTCCTCACAGATTGTTCTCTAATCATTCTACCTAGAACGGCTTCCTCCTTCATTTTCAACCCCCTGTTCCTGTGTCACATTTTTTCTCCTTAGCAAAGACTCCTTCTAATGAACATAAATATTTTACTTGTTCATATTCTTTATGACTGCTTTCTTTCACCTCCCTGAAAAATAAGCTCCATGAAAACAAAGAATTTGTCACTTTCACCAGTGAATCCTCAGTATTCAAAATAGTACCTGGTACCTGGTGGATGCTTGATAATTAATACATATTTACTGAATGAATAACTTTGGGAGTCAAAGTGGGTAAAAATGGTTGAGGCTGAAATGTAATTTGGGATCCATTAGCATACAGAATGTGTGTAAAGCTCCAGGAATAGCTGAGGTGATCCAAGGGAAAGTATAGATTGTAAAAAGAAGTAGGCCAAGGGTTAGTGATGGGGAACTTCAACATTTAGACTTTGGACAAGGAGATGGGGAGAGCCAAAATCAGTGGAGACCAAAGAGTGATGGTCAAAGAACACTGGAAGATTGAGAGCAAATAAGAGGAGCACAGAGGCATGATTCTAAAAAGATAGTCATATAGGGTGGCAGAAGCAATCCCTTCCCTCATGATATTTTCTCCAACAATTTTTTTCAGCTATCACATTCTTTTTTCCCCCATTAATTTTATTGGTACATGTTAGGTATGCAATATGTTGATATTCATTATTGGGAGTTTGTACATTTACATAATTTATTTTGGTTCTTATTTCTTTCCTCATTCACCTGACCTCCTTTCAACCCCTTCACCCCTCTCTATTTACAAAGACCTTGTTTCCATTTTTTCCTTTTCTCATATTTATTCCTTTCACTTCTTTCCTTTCCCTATCCCTCCCACCTCCCTTTCCCCTTGGGACCTTTTCTCCCTATTTCACATTGTCTATTATACCTTTTAGCCCTTATTTACACTTTCAGTTTCTCACACCAGATAAGCTATTTGGTATTTCCACAGGTGTGACCTATTTATTTCACTTAAGAGTATGGCCTCAATGTGCATCCATTTAGCTATAAATGTTGCTAGTTTCTCATTCTTTATGGCTGAGTACTACTCCATTTTATATAAAAAACCTCACATTTTCTTTATCCAGTTTCCAGTTGATGGGCAATTGCTCTATTTCCAAGCTTTAGCTATTACAAACTGTGATGCTATGAACATGGGTGCACATATATTGCTGTGGTATGATTCTTTTAATTCTTTTGGGAAGCTACCCAGCAGGGGAATAGCTGAGTCAAATGGGACCTTTAATCCTAATTCTTTGAGGTATCTCCATACTCATTTCCACAATGGTTGCACCAGTCTGCACTCCCACAAACAGTGGAGAAGTGTTCTTCTTCCCCAAAGCCCCACCAGCATTTGTAACTGGTTGATTTCTTAATTCAGCCATCATATTCTTACTCTGCATAACTAAAACATAGTCATATTAAGACTATACGTGAAGATAAAATACTCAAGTATTAATGTGACATTGGCTATCATAATTCTAATCATTTTGTCTATTCCTTTTCCCATTAATGTTTCTTAATATACCTATTTACCCAATACTTAGAAATATTTTCACCCTTAAGCTACACTATAAGACTATTTTTGTTTCCTCTGTCTGCCTTTCTGCTTTTGTGTAGGCATCACTATGTAATTGTTTTTAAAAAATGAAAAGAAAGAAGAAACTGGATTGCTATAGGTTAGGTGGATGAGTGGAACCAAAACAGCACCAGACTAGCTTATTAACTCTTAGAGATAGGCTGTTAAAGGAATTGATATAGTCATTGATCACTGGCATATATGTTTCCTGAAAACAAATATAGTACAGTGAGATCTTAAAAGTTGCTTGAAAAATAGTGGCATAGATAGTAATACTTGGTTAACTTAGCTAATGTAAGTTTAATAAATCAACTTTTCAGGCTAGATGTTGCTTAAACAAATCTGTTTGATTTGATTTTCCAAAGCATCATCAGAAAGTTAGTGCTATGATGATGCCAAATAATCTCTTTCATTTGAACTATGTCAAAGAGATTTTTCAAAGGTAGAACTGGAGCATACATTCTCATAATCTTTATATGTCTTCTGATATCCTGACTTATTTTATTATTTGGAAATATTTTTGAAGCCACAGTCATTTTGGCCAATAGTGGAATATATGTTATTTACTTCTTTCAGAAGAAATTGTTCTTTCAGCTTAGGTATCAAGCGGTGTTTCTATTTTGTTCTCTTAGCCATGAAGAAAATACTGTATTCTCTGGAATTATGGAAAATTACATATAATTATAGTTTATTTTGAAGTTATTTCATGCTAGTTCAAGCAGTACTTACATTTGCATATGGGATACTTTAGTTTCAAGTACAACTCTAAAGTCAATTTGTAGTATCTTTGAATATCAGCAAAATAGCTTTTCTCATAATTATTGTTTCTAATACAGGTAGGACAAAGTGTTATGAATTTGCACCTTCATATAATTTAGTCTGAAAATGTAAGAAATCATGACTTAAAAATCTTGAGTCTTATCACCACACAAGGAAACTATTCTTTCTACCTCTCTCCCTTCCTTTGTTCCTTTGCTGTTTATTTAAATATATATGAATAAATGTAACATTAGTAAGACATGTGAGGCTGTTATAGTTTAGACATAAAATTTCCTCCAAAAGTCTCACATGTGTGGAACGTGAATGGATCATGAGGTGCTGTACTCATCAGTGGATTCATTCATGGCTGACTTCAGTAGCTCAGGGCCTGGCTGGAGCTGGATTTGGGGGAAAGTGACCTGGAAGGATGTATTAGTGTCCCTGCTCTTCTCATCATTCTCTGATTCCTGGTGTCCATGGCTTGAACACTTTTTCTTTTGCCACGTCCCTCTGCCATCCTCTGCCATTCTGCCTTGTACTGAAACCATGAGCCAAAATAAACCTCTTCTCCATTAAGTTGCTGGTGTATGGTGTTGTGTTTCAGAGAAGACAAAATGACTGAGAATCAAAAGGAAAAATAAGGGTAGTGAAATAAAATGAAATTAAGAGTGAGATGAAATACCCAAATTGCAACCATAAAAACTCACATACTTATTAGAATTAAGTGAAAGATGTGAAACTAGGGCTTCTAATTGACCATATAAAGAAGGATATGCAACAAATTTTTCCATAAGGAAAAATAAGCTAATAACATGATAATCAATGTTATTTTGACAGTGAAACCAGAGAGACTTTTCTGCCCTTGGTCCTTGTAGTAGGAATACTGCTTAGTTCAATGAACAAAGTCCTCAATGATATTCTTAACCATTAACATAGAAGCACTCCTCATATGGCTTTCTGGCATTAAACCAAAAAGCACTCAGTCAAAGCAATTCAAGCCCATGGGGGTGGGAGGGTGGGGGAAACTTCTAACCTGGTCAAAATGAAATGTTCTCCAGTGTGCTACTGTTATTTAGATTATTTAATATTTTGATAAATGGCAGATGTCATATCTTTTAGAGCAGAAGTTTTCAAAATATAGGGTGCCTCTCCTAGTGGGTATTAAAATCAATTAAACTTCTGAACAAGAAAAAATAGAATAAATGAAAATAGGATGTTGCAAAACATCAGAGTGTTTTGAGAACATTTTTGATATTTCCATTTTGAGTACTGGGTCATGATGCAATAATATGTACTTCCTACTATTGTTCTATTTAAAAGGGTTTAGAAAACTTTACATTGAGGCAATTCTCACAGACTATTTTCCTTATTTAATTTTGAAAAAGTTATTGCTTGGTAGTACTTTTGAGATGATATCACTTGACAAACACCTTCAGACCAGCAATTGAGTCCAACTATCAGCTAAGGCTGGATGTGAGGGTGTAACGAAAGGAGTCAATAGAGAAGTGTTAATGTGTCTGGGAAAATGGAGATCATTAACACTACCTCTACACTGCTACAGTGTGCTCCACATGGTCCAGGAGTATCTCTGAAAAAAGGAAACTGATATAATTAAACACATTGTTTGGAGTATGGAGTCCCTACTATAATCTAGTTGAAAGTCAGAATTTACCCATACAAAAGCAGTTTTGATTCTCTTTTCAGTGGAAGTATGTTGCAGATTCTGTGGTATAAAATAAGGTATCTTTATAACTATGATAAAATCACAGCAGGTATTACCAAGAAATTAATCTAGAAAAGAATATCCTCACTTTCTACAAGGTAAAAGTCTCTGATGCCAGAAACTATTTCAACTGTTAAGAATTTGATTAGACTTTGCTAAGCATGGTTAGGATATTCAATCTCTTTAACTTTTGCAGTTTTCAAAGTGCCACAATTAGTAATGTCTGAGAAAATACAACTTCAAGTCGGGGATTTAGCTCAGTGGCATTGAACTGCCTCACAAGCACAAAGTCCCGAGTTCAATCCCTGGAACCAAAAAAAAAAAAAAAAAAATACAACTTCAAACACACTAATTTCTACAATCTACTTGTCCAACAACTAAACCCAAGAGAAATCATTTAAAGGAAGTTATAAAAGTACATGTCTTATAAGGCTTTTCATTTTAAAAATATGTGATTAGTTATTGTGAATAATCTTTTCCTCTGGTGTTGACTTATCTACCAACACTCTGAAGTCAGTGACAATGTTCTCTATTTTTTAATGAAAGGGAATTTATATACATATAATTCTTGTGTAGTAGAACTCATCCTTCTTGTGTGTATAGGTTTAATTCATCTTGACAAATGTGTGCTCTATTATGTAGCTACCACTGAACCTTAGGTATAGAAGTTTTCTATCACCTCCAAAAGTTCTTTGTGGCTCTTTGTGGTCATTTGCTTTGTTGCTGTTGTTCTGGTCCTTGGCAACCAGTGATCTGTTTTGGTCTAGTTTTGTCTCTTCCAAAATGACATTTAAATTGAATTGTATAGTACACACCATTGTAAGTTTGTCTTCTTTTTCTTAGAATAATATCTTAGAGGTTCATTTAAATTGTTGTATGTATCAATTATTTGCTCCATTTTTTTTTTTTTTTTTTTTTTTGGTGCCAGGGATTGAACTTGGGTCCTTGTGCTTGCAAAGCAGGTGGTGGAACCACTGAGCTAAATCCCCAGCCTCTATTTGCTCCATTTTAATGGTGAGATGTATTCTGTTATATACAACTTACATATCTATTCATCAGGTGGAGGACTCTTGTATCTTTCCAGTTTTTAGTGGTAATAACTCAAGTTGATATAAACATTTATGTACAGGTTTTTATGAGGGCATATTCATTTTTTCTTGGGTAGATGCCTAGGAAGAGGATTGCTGTGTCATATGATGAATTTATATTAACTTCATAAGAGTAAGCTCTTCTTGAGTACAATCATTTCAGTTATTTTTAGCCCAGGAGTAATGTTGATATGGAAAAAGCTGGGTTAATGAAAAAAATCCATCAACCATTAATCCCAATAAAGTTATTATATCAAAACACAAAGGAATTTTCTGAATTTGTCTTCTACCATAGTTATCTTTGTCTATCCAAACATAGCTGCTAGCAAAGATTAAAATGGCCAAAGGGCAGCAAAAAGCAAATTTGAAAATCAACTGAAAATTCATAAATTGGAAAGTAAGTGTCTAGAGAAGTAAGGATTAGCTATGATTGCAAATCATAGAGTTAGCCAAATGTGGTGGCACACACCTGCAATCCCAGAACTCTGGGCGATCTAGGCAGGAGGATGGTAAGTTTGAGTCCAGCCTGGGCAACTTAGCAACTTAGAGAGACTGTGTCTCAAAATAAAAATTAAAAAGGATTAGGGATATAGGTCAGTGTAAAGTCCCTGGATTCAAGTCCCCTAGTACCACACATACACAGAAGTTATATAGAGTTCCTACTTTTACCATCTTTATAATTTGAGGTTGTAAATTAGTAATATTTTTAAAGACAGTGGCTTTCAGTTAATGGAACTGACTTTGCATGTAACATAAAAGTGACCTTGATTATTCTTTATAAAATGTACATTAAAAGAAGAATTTTTCACTTATGGTACTGTTTTAGCCCCTTGAACAGAGAGAAACAAGTCAACAAACTGCAGTGCAACTTCATCTTTATTTATATGTATTTTTACAAATAAGAAAACCACAAGAATAAGAAATATACATTTTAATCAGACATTTTTTAATGTCTTTCACTTTGTTATCTGTAAAAAATCTCAATTATTTTGACTAAGGCTCAAAACTCCATCAATACAGTGAAAAGTGTTTTTCTATCATAAGTGTTTAGATGAATTCTTCCAACTGAGCCAATTGTCAGAGCTATTTTGATGAAGTGCTGCTCTCTGTAGGAATTAGAATTCATACATGCAAAGATTATGTGAATGATAATTAGTTTTATTATCTTTTAACAAATAAGATGTGAGGATTTACTCACAGAAATCTCTCCTGGAATGTTATAAACTTTTAAATTAATGATGAGTTTTTCAAATCATGCATTAAATGTACATTATAAATATGTACTTTTTCTTGTAAATACAAAATCACAGACCATGATTATGGAAGAGGAAGTCAGGTCATACTTAGGAGACAATATTAAATAATTAAACATGGAGTCACCAATTGGTGCTTAGCAGGGTCAGCAACATTCTTTTACATGATCATATAAAATAGAACCACAAAATAGTTGTTACTAGATAGGGCACCTAGAAAATGTAGAAGAAATGCCATAAATTGGGAAAACACAATTCATGTCTTAGTACCCAAATGAAGATGCTTTTATTCTGGAAATATAAATCACTGTGCCTACTATCCATAATTTCCTGTAGACACTCACCAGTCACAACTGGGGTGGACACTTGGCCTAAGGAATATTGATTTTCATTGCAAGCATGTATGTAAAGCCAGTGCTTCTTAAAAGAGAAGTGATGGTGTCTTAGATGAGTGATAACAGTAGAAAAGAAGAGAACAACTAATTTGATTAGATGGCAGATTTGCTAATTGATTGCTATGCTGTGGGTGGGGTAAGGAAAAGGCATGAAGCAAAATGAGATAACAAATGAAACAATGTAGGACAGGGCTATGTTTGGGAAGCAATTAAGGAATTCATTTCATCAGATTAATTCTGAGGTGCTTAATATTGTGCAACAATGTGACAGCTGCAAAACTCTCTGCAGCAATGACTCCATCCAATCTCTGGCACTAAGAAACTTGATGAGACTCTAGCATGGATTATATCAGCCCCAAATCATGTCTCTAGGATGATCCCAGTCCCTTACAGTGCCTGCTTAAGAAATCTCAGCACTGCCAAAAGAATTCATTATTGCAGCAAAATCTTACTATAGAATTCTGATATCCTCTTTGAAAAAATAGTTACTTTAGAAAACTTGGAATTGTAAATTCCTTCTCTTCTTCTTCAAGAAGTTAATCTTGTACCACCCAGAAATATCTTCTCAAAGATCTGGAACTGACCAATTTGGAATACAGACATCCAAGGAGATGTCTACATTTTCTACATTCCTGTTCCTATGGAATGGTAAGAGCCTAACTCTGGTGGACATCTTGTTCTAATTTGTAAAACTACCTTCTGTGCTAAAGATATGAAAAATTTTGGCCTTCTCCAAATCATGAAACAACAAATCAATTTACATACCAAATAATTGACATACAACTTCCCCTAAACCCTGTAGTTCTTTTCCTTTATCACACCTCAGTTTTTAAAAGCTCTCCTGCCTTCTGTTTTAGAGGAATCAAGATCAGTTTTCATTCAAATTTCTCTACCCTGCTGCAGTAGTTTGAATAAAATCTATCTTACTGCCTTTAACAAGTTTCCAATTTTGTTACTCTTTCCCAGATGTCAAGTGGAACAGGGGTTATACAAGTCCAAAAGCTCAGTGAATGCGTTGGATATAACCATGTAAATTTGGAAGTTAGTGGTACATGAGTGTTATATAATTGTCACAAGGAGAGAGGAGAGGACCAAAGAATAGGAATAAAGAAAGTCAGGACAAACCAATGCAGAACCCTTACATTTAGACAGATAATGGAGGAATAATCAAAGATCAGGTGGGAAAGATCTGGACAGAGGATTTGAGAAGATCTGTAGAGAAAACCAGAGGAGTCTGTTGTCATAAAAACAAGGGCAGGAAGTATTTCAGGTCAGTCTAACCATATCAAATATTACTGAAAGTGTGAATAATACAAGGACAAAGAATTGACTGCTAGATCTGGCAACATGGTAGGTGGCATTGATGACCTTGACATATTCCATCAGTGAGTTCCTAGGGTCAGAAGATAAATTTAGAGGATGAAAGAATGAATAGGGGCTGAAGAAGGGAGCAATTTTGGGAGATTATATTGGAAAGAGAGGTAGAGAAGGGAAGATGAGGTACAATGTGAGGCCAACAGAGGCTTGGTTTCCTTTCTTTTAAAAATGAACATTAGGTGCTTGCTTCAGCAGTACATATACTAAAATTGAACATCAAAATTTTTAGGCTAATGGGCATAGGCCAATAGAAATGGAGATGTGATGATATGGGGCAGAGAAAGGAAATTGCCAGAGTGAATCTTTTGAGAAGGCAAGAGGGACAGGATTCACAAAAGGAAGGCGTTCTAATAGAAGGAACAGCACAGTCTGCTAGTTTAGAAGAGGGACGATTAGAAAGTGGTGTTGAGGGGCAATCCCAGTACCTCTTCTGTCTCTCCTAGACAGAAGGTTTCTTTCTCTCAATAAATTTTTCCTACTCTTAACCTCCGTTGCTCCTATAATTCATTCTTTGATTTTAGCGAACACAAACTCATGTTTTGGATGCCTAGAAGGTTTGGGAGTTACATCTCTCCCTTTTATATCATTTTGGAGGTCTTCCATCAAGATTATCGGGCAGAGGTAAGACTTTGCTTTTGTTCTATTGGGTCTAACTTTGGTCTTTTTGCTTCATAGATTGTAACTTTTTGTTTCATAAGTTCTGGTTCTTGTTTCATAGATGGCAGTTTTGTTTCACAAATCTGGCCTTTGTTTAAGCATTTGCTTCAAAATTGTCTTAATTCTGAGTTGTATGTTTAAAATTTTTGCAAATTTCTTGTTTCTCTTATGATGCATTGTCCTTAGTTAAAACAACATTTTATTCTTGTTTTGCATGGATTTATTTCCTTAAAAATGCTGTAAAATGGGTCTCATGAAATCATCTCAGGTAAGGACAGTTCAGGCTTTTATCTGTCCCTTAGAAAATGCTAAACCAACAGTGGTTACTCTGTCAGCTAGTAATTGCCTTTAGGCCAGCTGCTACTCTCAAAGCAGAGGACAGGTTTCTCCAGTTGCCCTATGGTGAATCTCCACTCCCATTTAAGCCAATGGCAGGTGGAACATTGACCAGATAGGCAGTTGAGTTCCTTTTGGAGACAGATCTATGATTGTGTGAAACTAGTATAAACTGAGGCAACAATGAGGGGTTATGGCTAGGGTTACTCTCTGGCAGATACCCAAAGGTTTCTCAGAAGAAACTAGTTCCTGACAGCCTGTCTGGGTAATCAGCAGAAAATCTCCACATCTTGTCCCTATCTGGGCTCCTCAGTGAGGTGAAAAGGGTACTGTATCAGTGATCATTGGATATTCTCTGTCTCAGAGTGATCTGAAATGATGCTATCAGAGCCCTTTCTTAAGCCTCCATTAAAAGCTGAACTACAGGTTTGGACTGTTTTCTCTACTAGAAAGATAAGATCCCATGTCAGATGAAAAAACCCAAATCTTTCATAGATTAAAAACTACCTGAACCTTCTCTCCCCCTCATAGGCAAAGTCTTCATCATTTAAAGGTGTAGGGGAGAAAAATACCTTTGCGGATAGGTTGTGAATTTTGGAACCTTGACTGTGGACCTATAGAGTGCTATGTGGTGATGTTTTGAATGTTTAACCAGCTTGAATTTTATTTGGACTTTTTCTCTCTGGTAGTGGATTGGAAACTCCCCTTAAACTTTCTTCCAACTTATTGGGAAATCATTTGAGAATCCCTTGTAGTCAGACTTCTCTTTCCAGGAAATCAGATTAAGGCAACTCACAACAACTATTTTGTCTTACACTAGGGAAAGTATCAATTAGTAATTTGCATTTGTGTTTTACATGCTAACTAGAATAAAGAAGATTTTGGTCAGTGTTTCTCTTCCTTCATGTATGTGTAGGAAGTTGATAAGGGTGCCTTTACTAATGGATTATTACTGCTAGAAAATGAATGTAAGTTTAATTTGTGTTTCAAATATTTAGTGAATTTAAAATGGACCTGTAGGGGACCACTGGCAGATATGTCAAAGCCGGGCATCTGAGGACACAAAATCTGCCATGTAGCAGTGGTACTTGACAGACTTTGTTATAATAAGGCTCCCCCCACCTTCAGCCCACTGACCCCAACAGGACCTTGAAGAAATAAGTTTGTCTTGTTGCTAATAAAGATGGCCTAGGTAAATGTCTCAGATTTCTCTGCCCAAGGCCTGGGGCAGAACCTCAGACCTACCATCTCTAGAGGTAATCTCTTTTGCAGAAAAGTACCCTAATTTGACTGTTGACCTATTTTCTTCTCTTTCAAGGAACTAGAAAACAGTGGTTTAAATCTTTTGGTTTACTAGCAATACTTCCTTCTCTAAACATGATTGTTATTGCTAAAATCAATTGTAACTTGTGCTTTGGGAGTACCTACAGGAGTCAGGATATGAGTTCCCTGAGGAAAATAAGGCTGCAGCACTGGTAAAGGGTAGATAGTGCAATCCAGTTTTACTTTCTCTCCAGATGGTACCTACCTGCCCTGGAGTATAATAAATCTTGGGGGTCACCCTGGGGATGACCTAGGGGCATAGGAATCAAGCAGGGACTTATGGGATACAATTTTTGTTTCTCTCTTGTTTCAGATGGAGAACTCCATATTTGAACCTCTTACTCCTTTGAAATGTATTTTTAAACATTGGAAAATGTTTGACATATACATACTGAAAAAAAGCAATTTAATATTTTTCTACACCTGCACATGATGTGCCTACCTCTGAAAGCCAATATAGAACACAGAGAAAAGTATTGATTATGATGCTATTTCACATCTAGAATCATACTGTAAAAGAGGAAAAAATGGTCAAAATTATTTTATGTTGAGGCTTTCTTTACATTAAGAAATAATCCTTGCTTGTGTTCAAATGTAAGTGTGGGACATAGAAAAATGAGACACCTTGCCCTTAAGACATTCAGTACCTCTAGGACTGAGGCTACTCATCACCCCTTAAAACCTGACCACTATCCCCAGTACAAAACAAAAACAAAAACAAAAACAAAAAACCTGACCACTGTGTCCTGAGGGTGGAGTTTCTAGGCCAGCCATAATTAAAACCTCTAGGAGGCTATATCCATCCTTAGCTAGGTTATTCAGGTCCCTCAAAGACAACATTCCTTGCAGAAAGTAAATGGCAAATATGGGACTACCTGTGTTCATGTGTCTTTTTCTCTCAGTACCTAAGACAGATCAAATAAGACCTAAGAAAGTTTTCAGATGACCCTGATATGTACATTAATGCCTTAGAGAACTTACTCAGACCTATGGACTAGATTAGAAAGACGTAATGTTGCTCTTAAATCAAACATTGATTTCTTTTTTTGTGTGTATGTGTCCATAAATAAAATTTTATTGGAACATATTCACATTCAGTGGTTATTTACTGTCTGCTTTGGCTATGAAGGCCAAACTGATTAGCTGCACCAGAGATCATGTGGCCTTAAAAGGGCCCTTTACAGGAAAAATCTGTCAATCTCAATAATTTTTGGCCTACAATTTAAATCCAAATATGAGAAATTCAGTATTAAATTTTTGTTTCAAAGCTTTGATATAGCAGCATACAAGAATATGAAAAGTAATGATTACCAAACACAATTGTAGATCTGACCTGTTTGAATAATAAGGAAGGTTCTCTAGCTTGTACTGGCTTTGACCATAGAAGCTGAAGCTACTTTACAATCTTAACCATGAGGAAATGTGGGATTATTCATGGACCTTAAATTTTGTCAAAACAAGCCAGGCATAGTGGTGCTGCATACCTTTTAATTCATTACTAAGGAGAATCACAAGTTCAGGGACAGCCTAGGCAAATTAGTGAGATCTTCTCTAAACATAAAAAATAAAGGGTTGGGGATGTAACTTAGTGGTAGAGTTCCCAATTTGAGTCCCAATTGGGGGTGTGTGTGTGGGGGAGAGTCCAGTCAAAAATGTAACTCTTGCTGTTGTGAAAAAGAAATCTAGCTTTGTAACAACACAAGGCTAATATTTTTAGTATGCTGTAATTTAAAATATTAGAAACGCTGAAAATTTTATCCTTACTCATTCATCATTTAAGTGGCTTGAACTGGACCTACCTTCCTGTTGTATTACTTAAAATAAGGAGTGTCATTTCTATACTGTGGCAATTGTCCTACTCCTAAATTTGGATCAACTATCAAAATTTTATCCTTTGCACTTTTACTGTCTTGAAATTAACTGATTTCTTTTAATGTGAAGGTTTTTGCTAGCATCTCTTCCTCTGAGGCAGTCATCTTTTATGTTGATCCTTCTCATGCCAGTAGGTTTGCCTTCACTAAGCTCTGGCTGTACAATTGCCTCTTGCATGGCAGCAGTCCCCAACCCTGAGTCAACTCTATTTTGGTACCACTGATCTGAACCCTGCTTGTTTTTTGCAGTTGGGTCTTACCCTGCTGTGCAATCCAAGGACATTGCTGTCTTACAATATGGATGCCAATTTCACAGTATCGTCTTCATCTAAGCTTGCTGTTTCAAACAGCTTCACATCAACCAATTCATGGTGCCTTTTGAAAGGATGAAACCAGCTTTTACTTGAAGCATAATGTTCATTTTCAGTTTCTTTGTAATTAGCACTTTCTTCTAATGCAGCAATAGCCTCCCAATACTTCTGTATTTTTCAATTATTTGGTCTACTAGACCTAATCTCAATTGTAAATGACAGGATAACTTGTTAAATGTTGGTCACCTCTGTCAATACCATTCATAGAATTATTATAATCATTGCTGGGGATTTAGCTCAGTGGTTCTGCCACTTGTTCCGCAAGAACAAGGACCAGAGTTCGATCTCCGGTACTGAAAAAAAAAAAGATTATAGTCAAATTATTATAATCATTGACCATTATTAGAATCCTTAAAGTTTTGTTTCTTTAAAGATCTATCATTTCTGTATTATGAATAGCTGACAAGGAAATGTCTTTTCATTGCATAAGTTTTCTTTTCTGATGGGCTAACATTTCTCCCTTTTTCAGTTTTTTCTTTTGCAGGTCTTTTGGCACTAGTGCTTGTTTCAGCGGCACGTATACTAAAATTGGAACAATCTCTTGGCACTTCTTTCCTTTTCAGACTCGGTGTCCCAAACGTGTCCATCTTATACTGTAAAATAATATCAGAGTCCTGGAGAAGTATAAAAATTTTCTGTAATAAGACAATGTCCCATGTTCAAAAGTGGTTTCATCAAGAGTCAAAACAATTCGTGTACCCATGTAACAATCTTTATAGATGTTATCAAGTACTGTGCACTTTCCAATGTAAATTAAGACCACATATCCAGATTTGGATTCACAAAACATGTAAGATTTGATACCAAATGTAGCTCTTTTTAGAGGGATAAACTGAATCCATTTGAATTGACCCTTATGTAGCATTAAACTTTCACCAGTTGTGATAATCTCTCTCAAGTATAAGTGCAGTAGAAAGCTTTTTATTGAGATGTTCAACAGTTGGCCATAACTTAAAGATTTGAGTAGCACTGAGTTATCTACAAAATAAATATAATGTTTCAATAAAGTAAAACATTTACAACATCACTTCACTGAAAAAAAAGTGTTTCAATGCAATCTTTCTTAGACCAATACCATTCACATATTGGCTTACATATAATTCCTTGTAGACTATGGAGAGCAAAAAAAAAAAAAATCTGCATTACCTGTTCGTTTTGAGTCCAAGTGTAAAAATTTCTTTAAAATTCCAGAAAGCTTTGATCTGCATCTTAGTTTCTATTGTAATCAACTACATTATTTTAGAATTCTAGAAATATTCAAAGTAATGTAAACTATCTGGCTCTGTATCATGTCTAAATGACAAATTTACACTAGGAGTACTGGTGCACAGAAACTTAGGAAGAGTAGGGATTGGATTTTCCAAATTAACCTCAACAAATTCTCTGAATGGCATGAACCTTCATTCTCTGAATGAAACTCATCGTCTGATAATTCTGAAAAATCACCTTCAGGTTCACTATGACTACCTGATTCATTAATTAACAGTTCTTCATCAGTGCTGTCTTCTGATTCAAACATTTTAGGTGGTAACTTAATAATCTTCAAATTCTTGATCAAATAAATCTGACAAATATTCTCTAAGAAAAACAACTTCCATTTTATTCCTATAATCCCAGCATTTAGGAGACTGAGGGAGGAAGAGTTCTGTGAGTTTGAGGATAGCATGAGGTACAGTGAGATTAGGGCCAGCCTTGATCTCATAGCAAGACCCTGTCTCAACACCAAACACATAAACACACAAACTCCAACATAGAGAACACTTTCTTGCATATTTTAAAGAATTATCTTCCAAGTTCCACATTTTTTCCCAGCATCTTCAAAAGTGCAATTCCCGATTTCCCTCATTTCTCCCACCACGACAAGGCTCACTGCATTAACAATCGGTGCATCCTCTGGCTCCTCTGGAATCACAGACATGTCGCCAACCATGCCAACATCTCCTCTATCACTCTCCCTTCTGATTCTGCCTCTCCCTGTTCTGGATTTTCACACTCGGCCTCACGGAAAGTGTGATGGCCCCGGATAGAGACCGACCGGAATCCAAACATTGATTTCTAATGAGAGACAAGTAGTATTACAAGCTGCTACTACATTTACAGACAACTATTATCTTAATTTTGGAAGCTCAAAAGACAGGCAGCCAGGGGGACAACTGGTTCCTACTGGAACAGAAGCAGTTCCAATACAAGACCCCCACTGGCCTGCCAATCAAATAGGAGATTAAAATGGCAGACATTTTCAGGCATGTATTCTTAAAGATCTAAGAAAGATAAGAACTAAGCCCTTTGATTATTTTAAATTGTCAACCATTTACCAGGAAAAAGCTGAGAATATCCCTGGATCCTGATTTGATAGAAGGAAATACTGGAGTTTTTTCCAAGTCAGTCATATGTAGATGGTATACTGTTATGTGCTCTCTCAGAAGAGCTTTCTAGCCAAGACACCTGTGTTCTGCTGAATTTTCTAACAGACAGGGGTTATAATGATTCTAGATCTAAGGCACAACTTTGCAGCCTTGAGGTAAAATATCTAGGCCTTATTATGTCTAGAGGAACCCACAGACTGGGGGAAGAAAGAAGGAAACCAATTCTTTCCTTTTCACAGCACAAGACTCTAAAACAGCTAGGGAGATTCCTAGAAACCACAGGCTTTTGTCACCATCAGATAATAGGATATAGTGAGATTGTGCAACCACTCTATCTGCTATAGAGAAACCCAAAAGATAGATAACCATATTTTAACCTGGGAACCTGATTCCCAGGCTGCATTCCAGAAGCTCAAACCAGTGTTTCTAAGTGTCTGCCTACAGGACTCCATTTGAGTTTGTATGTTAATAAAAGGTGAGATATGGCTTTGGGAGTGTTTCTACAAGATCAGGGACACACTCTACAGCCTGTAGGGTATTTAAATCATAAATTAGATATTATAGATTCAGAGTAATTCATTAAAAGTGTAAGCCCTAAAAAATATAGTTAGAACATTTTCATTCTCTTTCAAGAGGCAAAAAAAAGCAGCCATTCAGGTTCTTTGATTATTGGTTTTTCTGTTTGGTAATGCAGTTGGAGTCAATCATAGCTTTTGTCTCTAGAGACATGTTTTGCTAAAGATTGCAGATCCACTCTCGAAAAGCTCCTGATCTTAATTGTCCTACTACACCTGAGATGGTTAAGATTCAGTTCTTGTGGCATACTTAAAGGCACCCTTCTGTCCATTCTCCACTGTCTTCCCCCTGAGAAATAACACAGTTCTCAACAGTGTTTGGTTCAAGCCCCTCTGTAGCTGCTGGACTTCAAGACAAAGCTTCCAGAATGATGAGTTTCCCTTCCCTGGAACCCTTCCAGAGTAAAGCTGACCTTCACCTATCTCTGGGCTGTATAGAAAACTGGTCTAGGTTTAATCCTGAAACTCTCAAAATTAAATGTAAAAGTTTTAGTCAAAATTTATCTGTCTTCAGCCCTCAGGAAAAATTAGAAAATGGTAAGAATAGCTAACCCAGCTCTGGCCAGTTCCTTGCACCTCTAGTCTGCCACCACTGGCACTGGACAAGATAAAGTCTAAGGGACACCTTAGATTTAGCACAGAATAAGAGGGACAGACAGGGATAACTTCTTTCCCTCTGTTTCTTTTCAAAGTGGAAAAAAAAACTTTCATAGGTGGACATCTGCAGCACAGCAGGTTGGAGTCTTGGCAGGCCTTCTTTCCTTACTGTTTGGAATTCATGCTTAGCTCCAAAGAATATCACCTAGGCTCCTTCTACACCCAAACCCAGCCTGAGCACACCCCCCTGGGGATAGTTAAAATTGCCTTTAACAGTGTGTCCCTCTAGAGGGAACAGTTATATGTGGTTATCAACTATGGCTATCAAGGCAATAATAAAATCCCTGTATAACTAGGTATTCCAATCAGATAAATTGTCAGCCTAGGGCCAATCTTAAAAATGGTCTTTGCCTTCACATGTGTAAAAAATCTTTATTCCTTTTGATTATTATTACAAAAGATCTCCGTTAATTGACCTACAAAAAGTTCTGACTACTCTTATTTATAGTTACAAACCTAGAAATTTTAAAAGGGTAATTATAATTCAACTTGGCCAAATACATTTGAGTGCACTCTTGTCTATCTTTTCAATTTGTTGCAACATGTTCAGCTGTTTTGTTTGAGCTCAATGAGTTTTAAATTCTTTTTGGCCTTTTGGATTTTCTGAAGATGTTTTCCTGTAACTCAAGTTGGTTTATAGATAAATGTCACTAAAGACATGCTTTTCCCAGGTTGTCAGATGATCCAAATGATGTCAAAACTGGTTTTATAAATACACTATATATTGTTGTCTATATATAATAACTTTGGAAACTTTCATTTGTCAAAAATAATGTGTTAATTGCTACCATTTGGCTCTCATAGATCACCCAAAAATTTGTTAAGATAATTAAATAAAGACCCTTAGGCTTAGGAAAACTACTGGACAGGCTTCACCTTGGTGAATAAAGGAGTAGCTTCCTGGAAAAAATTTATTCCAACCTTTGTTCATAAAGGGAACCTCAATAATTTCCACAGCTTTGTGGGAAATACATTGTTAAACATATTATTGTGATATATGTACATTGGTCATGGTCAAATGGCTAAGTTTCTGTGAGAAAACAATAAGGTTTTATTAAAAATGCTCTCAGTACAAAACTAAAGGACAAAGGATTTCATATAATTGTGATACTTACTGTTGTTTTTTTTTAAAATGGCCAACTTTTAATTTTTTTATAAATATATAAAAAACCAAAAAGTCAGCAGAACCAGCATTGCGATGTTACACAGAGTAAAACTCTGAAGACAGTGGAGCGGATCAGTAAAAACCTTATCAGACCACCCACAGTTTCCCAGACCACATACAGAATCTCTTTCGAAGACCACATACAGAATCCAAACAGATGAAAAATACACATCACTGTCTTTAGAAGACCTCAATGATTTGATAAGGATTTGACAATGGAAGTTAAAGGGGAGATAAAAGGGATTGCAGAGCATAGCTCCTACTAGAACAAGCTAACTTTCCAGATTTTCCAAATTAAAAAAAAAAACACAAAATTAAAACAAAAGAAACACTTCAACATGAAGCTACCACACAAAGTTCTTCCATTTTTCTTTGTAAAAATTTCAGTTTGCAGTTTAATCCTGGGATTTTAATGTGAAGGACAGTTTTGGCCTGGACTTTCCTTTGCCCAGGATAAGTTTTTGTTCTTCTTTTTGTTGTCGTTGCCGTTCTTGCTCTAGTTTCATCCTTTCCTCGTGAATCTTTGTTCTTCAACAATTCTCAACTGTTCTTCAGCCAGTTTGGCTTGTGCTTCTGCAATTTTTCGGTTATTTTCTTCCAGTATTCGCTCTAGCTCCTCATGTTTTGCACATTCTTCCTCCTCTCTAGCTTTTTGTGCTGCAAGCTCAGCTTGTCTCTGTCACTCGAGTTCTTTGAGCAACTGCTTTTCCATGATGGGTTTCACTTCCTCCACCCTTCGGAGAACTTTGCGCTCAATTTCATCCTTCCTTTTCTCCAGTTCTTCCTCTACCCTTTTGGCCACCAATTCTTCCACTCTTCATGCTGTTTCTTCCTCAATGAGTTTTTCTTCTATTTCCTGCTGCCGAATCTTTCGCTGCTGCTCGAACTCGGCCTTCGTCTCCTCCTTCCCGTGCTTCTGCTTCTTGTCCAGGCTGCTGAGCTTGCTCACCGTGCGCCCCAAAATGTCGATGCGGTCGGGCGGGGGCGATGCGCGCTCCTGCTCCCGCTCGCACAGGGACTTGGCCGCATTGGTGGAGCGCGAGCGTGAACGGGACTCGCGCGGCCGGCTGCGCTTGCTCTCCCTGGACTTGGAGCACTTCCGCACGTGCTCCTTGTCCCGCGAGCGCGAGCGGGAGCGGCTGCGCTTCTTGTTGTGCTTGCTGCTCTTCGCATGCATGGAGCGCGAGGAGCTGCGGCTTCGCAAGTGGCCCCTCCTGGCGCGGTGAGCCGACCACCGCCGGCCTCCGGCCCCTCGCGCGCACCCCTTGCCGCTCCTCCGGACGCGAGCTGGCTGACCTGCGGAGGCCGGGGAGGGCGCGCTTCCTGTCGGTTGGCCGTCTGTGTTCCTCCGCGGGGCCCACACCGCCACGCAGGCCGCCTCCGACGGGAAGGGTGCAACTCAAGGAGTCGCTAAGATGCCAGCTGCGGCTGAACCGGCCGCCCTTCCCACTATCTGTGATACTTATTGTTATATCATGGTGTATATATTCATGCCTTCAAGTGTACAAGTCTTCTAGGATAGTGTTTATGGTAATGATCTTTTTTGATTCAGGTATCTGCCTTTTTCTTCCACTCTAGCTACTTGTGATAAGAGGTACATGTCAAGCTAGTACAAGATAACCAGTCAAATAATAGTTTTCCTAAAAACTTATGTGATGTATATGTTATATGTGTCACCACACTTAGGGATGCTCAGATGCCAAACAATCTCACACACTAAAATTAGAGGCTAGACATCATGAACTTCTAAGGTACATTTTTAGGCCAATATGTACGTTAAATAAGAATTTTCTTTATGTCATTTAATGTCTTGTGATTAGATGGAGGTGTTTGACTAAAAGAGTATTCCATACTAAGATGGACATGTAAGTGTTACAAAGATAATGTCATCATGATTGTCATGCCAAAATACTATATATGGCTCTTGATCTTAAGTTTCTCTGTTTAATGTGTAACTGTTTTCTGTTAACATTCTAAAGGGATTCAACTACTAAAATTACCATGGTTGGTAAGAAATAACAGTCCTTTAACTGTATTTTATATTTCAAAAGTGCTTAATGTCCAGACAAAGTTATAATAGTTAAACTCACGGCTTCTACTGTACTACTAATGTCACTAATCCCTTCTGTGTGTTCAACAATTAAAGTTTGGAGATCAAAACTAGAAAGGTAACTAGGCTAAAGGTCAGCCAATATTTTGACCCTTGGTCATCAAGGTCAACAAAGAATCCAGGACAAAGGGAACTTTTCTACTGGATGCTATATCTTTGGTGAGTCATCCCAGCATCCTGAGCAGAGAGATTACTGGACACCAGAGGACAAATTTACCATGTGTCAAAGGATGGTCACCAAAAGAGAAAAGTCTCCGATGCTTTTGGGAAAAGAAATATGGTCAAGCAAGGCTGTGACCCATCCTGACAGCTGACACTGAAGAGGAGCAGAGAGGCTCTATGCCTGGTTCCAAAGTAATGCCTGAGGAGACTTAACTGACCTTGATAGACAACAAGAGGTTGATTTTGATCAAGACATGTCTTGCTTTAACTTAGTTTTAAACACCCAGCAGAAAAGAATAACCAAAATAAGTATAAAATAATGTCAGAGTAATAAAGCTAGCTATAAAAAAGGGCTCCAGTCACTGACACCTTCTGGCATTTTCCAGCTATACTGGTAGCTGACCAAAGTTATGGATCAGTAGAAAAAAACTATGATAAAATCTGTAAGAGCTCAACTAGAGTTTTAAAATGTCTTAGCTAAAATTGTTCTTCATATTGTCTCTATTTTGTTACAGCTAAAAGTAGAGAGACTTACAAGAAAATATCAAATTTAAGTGGTAACAGGTTACAATCACTATTTCAGTTTCTAAGTGTGACTCTTTCCCCAACCTGCCCTTCCACTCTAGTGCTCATGATCGGATTACACATGATCTAATTTCATAAAAATTTTGTTTATTCTTGCCTAGAGGCTGCCAGACTCCAAGCAGTCATACAAATGGAACCAATGACAAATATATTAGACTTCTTTTACCAGGATCCACCAGATCAACCTTGTAAACAGCTCATAACTGCTAAATTACAATACAATTTCTATGTCAAATTCTGAAGTCCCTTGGACTTTCTCCTTATCCTCTTTCTGGGAGGCTATTATCAGTTCCTCCTTGTGGAAATGCTTCTTGGCTGTATTCATAGCAATCCTGTTGACCTTCTTATTTGGCACATGTATTTTTAACTGTTTCTTTGGCATTGTCTCCTCCAGACTCAAAGCTATATGCCCACCCAAGATGACAGTGCCTGACACTTATCAAGGGCCTTTAGGTAGACCCTCTGTAGAGTAATTCTGACTGTTGATCACAACTATGACCCTTTTTAGTCAGAAGTATCTAGAAAAGTCTTTGCCCTTTGCCCCCTCACAGCAGTTAGGGGATACTTCTTTAGAGGGGGGAATATTGTAGATGGGTAAATTAATTAGATATCTTGTAGGCAGATAGACAGGGCCAGGCTTTGAAGAACCAACATGGAGGACAATCAAGACATGTTCACTGAAGGCCAGCATTGTAAAAGAAGAGAAACTACCACAACCACATGACATGAATAGCAGTGATTGATACCCTAAATAGATATCGATCACCTGGGTGGGGGACCAAGATCTTCTAAGAAAGATCCCTGACTCACCTCTTACCACTGAAAATCCTTGCTCATTACTTGTATGCTTGCTACATGACTTGTTTCCCCATTGGATCCCCATTTAATCAGTATTATCTAAGCAACTGTACTTGTAATCTTACTAGTTGACTATAGTTTTGTTCCACCTTGAACCTGACTCACCTTGTGGCTTTGTCCCATAATACACCTTTGAGATGTTGGGTGAGCAGACAACCGACTTCCCAGGCCCCCTTGTCTCTCTTAGAAAGAAGCGTTCTTTCTCTCAATACATTTTTCCTATTCTTAACCTCCATTGTATGTAGAATTCATTCTTTGATTTTAGAGAACAGAAACTTGCATTTTGGATACCTAACAGGTTTGGGACTTACGTCTCTTCCCTCTATATTATTACCAGACCACCAGAGAAAGCTGCTTTTCCTAGGCTTTCTTGCAGATACAGCATGGAAGAAAAGAAGGACTGCACTAAATCAGAAACATTTGAGGTTGAGATGCAGTTGCTGATGGAAGGAACAAGAAGAGAACCCAGTATGAAGGAGAAATGACAATGAAGTTGGTGGTCAGTGCAATGGGAGAAACAACTGTTCATCCGCGACTGATTTGAGATTTCCAAAACAAATCACAAATATAATTAATACTTAAGAGCAGGTAGTGAAGGCTGCTCTGTTTTATTGAGAACAATATCATGGGATGATATAATATGTTGTCTGTTGCTTTTCTTCTTGGCAATCCCAAGAACCTGAGTGCTTCCTAACATACTTTCCTAAATTTCATGTCACCTTAGCTAAAGCAGATTCTGTTGATTGCAACAAAGAGCTTTGAAGGATAACAGTGTACTTCTTTATGGAAGTGGAGATTATTTCTGTGCATTAGTATATAAAATATATAAGGGGCTGGGGATTTAGATCAGTGGCACCACACCTGCCTCACAAGTGAAAGGTCCTGAGTACAGTCTCCAGTACCAGAAATAAAGCCCCACCACAAATATATAAAATATATACAGTGGACCCTCAAATTACAACTAGCCTGACATACAAACAACCTGGGTTATGACCAGAATTTTAGTTTTAACTTTCCATCAGAGTCTTGAGTTATGACCTCAATGCCAGCTGCTTGTGCTTTCAGATGGTCTCAGATAGAGATTTAACCCTTAAAGAGCTCTGGAAGGAACATTACAACATCCTTTCCTGTGTGGGGTTAATTGAGAAATCCTGGGCCAATGTCTCTCTAGGGACACTGAGATCTCCCTCTGTACAGGAAAGAAACTTTGAAGGCGTGTAGAGGAGTCTAAGCCTTCATTGACCAACTTGAGTTACAACCAGCCATTGTGAATGAATTGAGTTCATAAGTCAAGGGTCTACTGTATTATATAAAATGTATATGTGTTTATATATCTTATTATAGTCTATCATATATCATATGGTCTTTATATGTTGAAGGCTGGGAATGTAGCTCAGTAGCAGAGCACATACTTACCATGAGCAAAACGGTGGGTTCAATTGCCAGCACCAAAAAGAAAACCTATTTTCAGGGTAAGAGAAAATGATAGATCATTAAAAGAGAGAAGGCTGGGGGTTTAAAAGCTTATAGGTCCTCCAATCCAAAAATGAGCATCTGAAATGAATAGACATTTCTCAGACAAAGAAATAGAAGCAGCAAATAAACATGAAAAAATGTTCAACATCACTGGTCATTTGAGAGCTGGAAATGAAAACAACACTGAGATTCCACCTCATTCCAGAAAGAATGGCTGCTTCAAGAAATCAACCAACAACAAATATTGATGTGGCTGTGGGGGAAAAGGAAAACTTTTCTGCTGTTCTTGGGATTGTAGCCTGGTGCAACCACTGTGGAAATCAGTGTGGGGATTCCTCAAAAAACTAAGATTAAAGGCCCCATTTGACCCAGCTATTCCCCTTCTGGGTATGTTCCCAAAAGAATTAAAAGAATCATACCACAGCAATTTATGCATACCCATGTTTATAGTGGCACAGTTTGTAATAGCTAGTGCTTGGAAACAGCCCAAATGCCCATCAGCTGGTGACTGGATAAAGATGTGGGTTTTTTTTTTATACAATGAAGTACTACTCAGCTACAAGAATAATAAACTGGAGACATTTATAGCTAAATGGTTGCACATTGAGACCATACTCTTAAGTGAAATAAATAGGACACACATATGTAAATATTGAATTCTTTTTTTTTTGGTACTGGGGATCAAACTTGGGTCCTTGCACTTGCAAGGCAGGCAGTGGAACCACTGAGGTAAATCCCCAGCCCTAAATATTGAATTCTTTCTCTGGTGTGAGAAACTGAAAGTGTAAATGAGAACCAATATGTATAATAGATATTGTGAAATAGGAATAAAAGGTTAAAAGGGGAAGGGGAACTGGGGAAGGGAGGGGGGGAAGGAAAATAGGGAAAGAAAAAAAATGAGAAATAAAGAACAGAAACAAAGCTTTTGTAAATAGGGAGGGGTGAAAGGGTGGAATTGAGGGAAGGGGAGTGGGAAAAAATAAGAACCAAGATAAATCATGTACAGGTACATATTCCAAATGATGAATGTCATCATAACGTATACCTAAAATGTACCAATAAACTTGAAAAAAAAGAAAGTGGGTGTTAATGTAGGAAGGTTTATGGACTAGGTGATATGAAGATAAATGAGTTCCAGTCTGATGATTTTTATTTTTTCCATAAAACATAAGTGAGGTCACCAAGTGAAGAGAATGGGGGAAAACTGAAAAGTGAGGAAAGGTATAAAATAATCATCTTGGGGAGCAGCACAAAATTGGAAAATATTTTTTCAGCTGCTGGTATTTTGAAACCCCATGAGTGATTGTGGTCATCAGTGTTTTGTGACATAGTCAACTTACCTGAATGACTTTCTACCTCATGGTTTACCTATTTGGTTAGCCATTTAGCTATTGATACCAACCAGGGTTTTTATTTTCTGATACTTATATTTTGGGAGATAGGTGCAAGACAATGAATGGATAGAAAATGGTGTAGTCCAAAGCATGGAGGTCTTGATGAGCTTCAAGATTTTGCCAGTAGGGATGTTGAACACATGACTGAGAGAACTGAAATGGTGAGTGAAGAATGAAATATTTGAAATTGAGATTTTGGAGGTGGAGCAATTTCTGATAAGACAGAAGGCCCAGAATATAACCATAGTGTGGGCAATGGGTGTGAAGTACATTTGTGATGGTCTTATTAAGAAAGTGAGAGCCACAGGTATATATCTTGTGAATGTTGCTTCAATTGTGAATGATGAATTTCAATGGAAAGGAAGACTATATGTAGAGAAGAAGAGGCTGATAAAGACCCTACTAGATGATAGCAAACAGGAGAAGAATGACACTGTATATTTAAGTGGTTGACACATTGAGGAAGCAGGAAATGTATTCCCATCCCTTCAAATTCTTTAATATGGACTAAAAGATTCTCTACATTTGATCTTCCTTGACTACTTCTCTCATCTTTTCTGGCACCACTATTCTGAACACCATCCAGATTCAAGTCACAATGGCCCTCCAGTTGCATGAGGAAGCTAAACTGTTCTATCTAAGGACCTTGGCATATGTCGCTTCCTATGCTTTAAATTCTTTTCACATATGCAGTCTCTTCTTAGCATCAACTTAGACATCATTTCATTCCTGATTTCGCAAATTAGAATGTTCCTACTTGTAATACCTTGTTCTTTTTGTGATATTTATCAAAAAATTGAAAATATGTATTTAATAATCATTTTACATTCTTTCTTATTATTTATGTCAGCTCCGTGGAAGTAGGACATTTTTCTCTACTGTTATATTTGCAGAAGCTAGTAGAGTGTTTGGTCCCTGGAAAGTAGCAAGGAGGAGTATGTTATAGTGGTTAGGTGTGCAGGCTCTGGAGTTAGATGGCCTAATTTCAAATCATAACTCTACCAATACCATTAATGTGATTTTGGGAAAATTACTTAACCTCTCTGCCTTTGTCCTTTACTACTCAATCTGTAAAACAAATTAATGATCCAAGAATGGAGATACAAGGATTAAAAATACTATATGTATTTGCAATGCCTATCACAAAGTAAATTGCTCAATAATTGCTTGCTAAAGGATGCAGTAAATAAATATTCTCCATTTGGTAGTGATTTTTTTTATAGAAATAAACTTTTATCATTTTAATGTTTATTTTTACAAAATTTATTTGTTTATTTTGACTTTTACTAGTACATGTTTGCAGTACATAATGATTACATTCACTGTAGGGGACTGGTATATGTACATACTACATTTCAATTCCCTTCATGTTTGCTGTATATAATGATTGAATTCATTATGGAGATTTGGTACATGTACATAATAAATCTTAATTCTTTTAAATTCCTGTTGCCCTTCTTCCCCTTCCATCTCTGGCTTCTTGTCACATTTAGAGAAGATCTCTCATTCTTTTTCATATTATCTATGTTTTATTTTTCTCCTTAATTTTTTTGTACTTTGCATTTCTCTTACAAGAAAATATGTGTAATATTTATGTTTCTATGTCTGATTTATTTCACTTAATATTATGGTCTCAAGGCACATCCATTTTCCTACATTTGATTCAAATTTATTGTTTATGACTCCATTGTGTAAATATACCTCATTTTCTATATCCATTCATCTGTTGATGGACTTCCAAGATTTAGCTATTGAGTTGTACTGCTATAAACATGGGTATGCATGTATCACTGTAATATGATGTCTTTAACTTTTTCAGGAATATACATAGAAGGGGGTTAGCTGGGTCAAATTGAATTTTAATTTTTGTGTTTTTTTGAGGAATCTTTATACTGATTTCCATAGTGATGGCATTCGTTTACATTCTCACCAAGGGTGTAGAAAGGCCCCTTTTCCCCTACAGCCTTGTCACCATTTGTTATTATTTTATTGATAATAGCCATTCTTCCATTGTTTCTATAGTACAGTGGAATCTCAGTGTTTTGTTTGTTTGTTTTTGTTTGTTTTTGTTTTTTGAGACAGGTTTTCCCCATGTAGGCCAGGCTGGCCTTGAACTCACTATGTATCCCAGGCTGGCCTTGAACTGGAGGCAGTTCTCCTGCCTCAGCCTCCTGAGTTCTGAGATTACAGAGGTGCACCACCACATCTGGGTCAGTGTTGTTTTAATTTGCATTTCTTTCATGGCCAGTGATGTTGAACAGTTTTCATGTATTTATTGGCCATTTCTAGTTCTTCTGAGAAATGTCCCTTCATTTAATTTGCTCATTTTTGTTAGATTTCTTATTTTAGAGAATCCAATTTTTTGAGTTGTTTATGTATTTTTGATCTCAGTCTTCTGTCTGCAGATTTGCTGGCAAAATTTTTTTCCATTTGGAAATTTGCTTCTTTACTATTTTGGTTGTTTCCTTTGCTGTGTAGAAGCTTTTAAATTTAATATGATCCTATTTGTTGATTCTTAATGTTATTTCTTGTGCAATTAGGTTTCTGTTTTGTTTGCCAGACTATTTTGGTGGGGCCTAGGTTTCAAAGTTTAATGGACAGATAAAGAGTAAGCATATCTGCCCTTGTTCCCCACCTTAAGGAGAGGGCCTTGTATCTTCTCCATTCATATAAGCCATTCTCACTGGAAGTATGGAGTACATGTCTTTAATCTGTTGAGAAGGTTCTGTTCTACTTCTAGTCTCCTGATAGCTTTTACCATGAACAGCTGTAGAATTTAGTCCAATACTTTTTCTCCAACTAGTAACAGGATCATATGGCTTTTTCCTTTCCTCTGTTAAAATGATGACTTTTGGGGGTGGATCTTCCAATGCTGAACCAACACTGCCATCCCTATAATAAAACCGCTTTCTACATACTGCCAGATCTGACTTCTAATAGTTTATTTTCCTAAACAAATTTCTATCCATGTTCGTACTTTTTTCTTCTATTATCTTTATCCAGTTTTAGTATTAACACAATGTTGATTTCCTAAAATGAGGGGAGAAGTGTTCCTTCTTTTTTCTGCTTTAAATGTTTGATATAATTTATCATTTAAAATGCATACGAGCCTGCTGTTGCATATAGGTAGGTTTTCAAGCTAGGAATATACTTTCTTTAATAGGTGCTATTCAAATTTTATATTTCCTCCAGAGTTAGTTTCATTAATTTGTCTTCCAAGATACTTCTTAGAAGTTGTCAAATTTATCTCAAAAAAATTTTTGTAATGTGCTTTCTATATCCTTTTAAATTCCATAAAATCTGTGGTAATGTCTCCTAGATCTTGATATTGCAATTTAAAAAATGTATAATTGATATTATGTAACAGAAAGAAAAGGTCTATAGGAGCAGGGGAAGTGGGAGGGGTAGAGGAAAGGAAAAAAGGGAAAAGAAAAAATATGAGAAAAGGAAAAAAATGGAAACAAAGTCTTTGCAAATAGGGAAGGGTGGAGGGGGATAAGGGAGGGCAAGGGAAGGGGAAAAAAAGAAGAACCAAGATACTCATGTAATGGTACAAGATTCCAATGATCCATGTAACTGTATTTTATACTTATAGTGTACCAATAAACTTAATGGGAAAAACAGTCTTTACCTATGCCTATATCTCTAAAAATTTTACCTATTTTGTCTTCTAGCACAGTAAGTGTTTCTGTATTAACATCCAATTTTTTGATCCATTTGTTTCAATTTAGCTTTTGGTGAGAGATATATGTCTAGATTCAATCTTCTGCATGTGTTTAACCAGTTTTCCCAGCAGTGTTTGCTATAGAGACTATCTTTCTTCCAGTGTTTTTACCTCTTTGTCAAAGATCAGATTACTGAAAGTGCTTGAAGTTGTAGGAACAAGCTCTTTTAATTTTAAACCTTATCATCTCTAATAATCATCAAACCCTCTCTAATATTCATTTCTTTCAACTATAAAATGAAAAAATTATCCATTGCCATCTCTACATTTTTCTAGTTCTAAAATCCCCAGTTGCATGACTGCAAAACAAAACAAAACAAAAACAAGAACAACAATCACCAAAAATACCAAAGTTACTTTATAAAGGAAGGACAGGGAGCTTGAACAATAGGATATAGCTGGTTAACAACATACTTCATACTATGTCTTTGGCCAGGATTATAGCATAGGGGGTGTCACTGTACATGCCAATTGAAACCAGCCTGTTTGAGAAATTGGCTATTATCTTTTCTGGTTGCTCAGAAGGTCAAAGGACACTTTGTTTCTATTTGGTGATGAGGAACTTCAGCATGAATGACTACATTTTGATTTTAGTCTACCTTTTGGGGCCCAGTGCAAGAGCTTAGTTCAAAACAACAGCCTCCAATGATTATGTAACATAACATACTGTATAGAGTTCTTTTAAACTTATGAGAAAAGTTATTTTCCTCTTTTGACTTGCCAGAAAAGTAATCATCCTCTAATACTTAAACCAGCGAATTTGTTTTATATAGATAGGAGTTGGGGATAGTGGAGTCATCTAGAAACTTATTTAAATTACAGATGCTTTTCCTCTTGCTTTGCCTCTGATTCTTTCACATTTTTGGAGGGGATGCTTTAGTTTAACCCTCCCCACCAGCTATATCAATGCCCTACTCTGGCTTCTCTCACCCATCTGCTCCTGCTATCTGTCCTATTAAGAACCACCAATTTAACAGAGAAAAGAAGAGATGCTTAGCACTGGTGCATGTATAAGCCAAACATTAGCAGCTTTTCTATTTTTGGAAATGTGATGACTACAAGCATGAACATGCATGAATATGCCATTTAGTCTCCCAGTCAGAATTGTTTTGAAAATGATTCCATTCACAGCTACATGAAACTACATCCCTCCAATCTTTAGAACTTCTGTATCAAATGGAATTTCCTATCACATATCTCTCTAAATAAAATTACACTGTAATAACAGTATGAAAGGACTTTAGTCACTTAAATTTCCTTTTATTCACTTTTGTGAAATTCTATTTACAGTATAAAGGTACCATATTTTTGAAGTATGTTGCAATCAAATGCCAATGAAAAACTGAAATGAATCTAGGTTTCAAATGTAAAATTTTGATAAAATATTTTATTTTACCCCCTATGTGGTATGCCTCAACTCTCCTTTCATTTACTTCATAACCACGTGGAGGAATTGGGGAGGCAGATTTATAAGCAACAGGGAGTATAGAAGTAGGGCCAGCATGTGGATGCTTGATCTTAATCGTCAAACATTGGTGCATGGAATGTTCTGAGAAAGGTTTTGATTTCCTTGGTGAGGGGAGCTGATTTATTGGCTTGGGTGTTGCCCACTGACTTACCTTAATTCATGGAACTTCCTGTCCCTGGACAGATATCCTCTGAGGACCTTGTTTTCTGCAGTTTTGCTAAGGGAGTTTTCTACAGCTTTTATAGAGGTTTTTGCTACAAAAAACAGCATAAAGAGAATCATTCAATAGAAAACTATGAAATCTAGTCTCTCTTATAGTTCATTTTTCTCTACATAGTTTTAAATGTTTCAGGTATAATCAGTTGTGTTATGTGAAATTTTAATTTCAGTCAGCACCTGTCCAAAAAATCTTCCCAGACCTTTTCCAATTTATATTTGCTGAAAGTTGGCTACTGTAGCATTTGGATTTGAGATCACTTCCTATATTGAGATATGTTTTTGCAAATTCTTATTTATATTGGTTGTTTTCAGATGTAACAAAGCTTTAACCCCTTCATTATTCCAATTGTTTTAACACAAAGTTTCCCAGTGTTTCTGAAATCATTGAGTATTTGAAATAGAGAGAAGCACAGTTTCTGTGAGACTTTGAATAGAAAAACCAGATGACTTGTCCATTTCTTAGTGATGAAAATCTTGGACAACTTACTCTTTGCAGCTTTGGTGAGAACACTGTGGAAGAGAACTTGTGTGATCCAGTGTTACTCAGAAAATCAGACATCAAGAAAGGTTTCTGCTTAATTTTGTGCTTAGCAAAATCTAATTGCCTTTTATTTCCAAAAAATAGAAGCATAATGGCTTCTCCATTCCATATGTCTTTTCTGAACTTTAAAAAAATTCAATGCATTTCTACTAGTTAGGGTAAGATAGAAAGGTGCAAGCATGAAAACAAGCATTAAACTCTCAGAGATCCTCAAGAGAACTCTCACTTTAGAGTATGGGTTACTAGCACACTGTGCTTTTTTATGTTATTAATTTTATTGGTACATTTTAGGTATACAATATAATGACATTCATCACTGGGAGTTTGCACCTTTACATACTCTACCTTGGTTCTCATTTTTTTCTCCATTCCCCTTCTGTCCCTTCAACCCCCCACCCACCCATCCCTATTTACAAAGACTTTGTTTCCTTTTTTTTTCATTTTCTCATATTAATTCCATTCCTTTCTTTCCTTTCCCCTACCCCTCCCAGTTTCTCTTTCCCTTTGTCCCATTTCTTACTATCTCACATTATCTATTTTACCCTTTAGTCTTTATTATACTTTCAGTTTCTCACACCAGAGAAACTATTCGGTATTTACACATATGTGTCTTATTTATTTCTCTTAAAAGCATTGCTTCAATGTGCATCCATTTAGCTATAAATGTCTATAATTTCTCATTCTTTATGGCTGAGTAGTACTCCATTTTATTTTAAAAAACCACATTTTCTTTATCCAATCTCCAGTTGATAGGCAATTGGGTTGTTTCCAAGTTTTAGCTTTCACAAACTGCTGCTATGAACATGGGTGCACATATCACTGTAGTATGATTCTTTGAGTTCTTTGGGGAAGATACCCAGCAGGGGAATAGCTGGGTCAAATGGGACTTCTACTCCTAATTCTTTGAGGTATCTCCATCCTGATTTTTGCAGTGGTTGTACCAGTCTACAGTCCCACCAACAGTGGAGCAGTGTTCCTCTTTCCCCACAGCCCCACCAGCATTTGTTATTCATTGATTTCTTAATAGCAGCCATTCTTTCTGGGGTGAGGTGGAATCTCAGCATTGTTTTTATTTGCATCTCTCGAATGACCAGTGATGTTGAACATTTTTTCATGTATTTATTTGCTATTTCTACATCTTTGTCTGAGAAATATCTGTTCATTTCAGATGCCCATTTTTGGATTGGGTCTTTAAATTTGAGGGGTCTGATTCTTTTAAGTTCTTTATGTATTCTAGATAGTAGACCTTTGTCTGAGGAACTGCTGGTGAAAATGTTTTCCCACATTGTGGATTGTCTCTTCACACTGTTGGTGATTTCTCTTGCTGTAGCACACTATGATTAAACTCAACAGTATTAAAAATATGCCTATTATGTGCAGGGTATTATAAGAGATAAGTATGAATGCAATAAAGACCTGGTCTTCTGGAAGTTCAGAGTCTGAGGCAGGAGAGTGAGACTTCTGTGCATGACTTAGCTGAGGGAGACCATAAGAAGTGATATGTTAGGAATATACAATAAGGCCTGTGGGTATATGGGGAGAGACTAGGAATCTTGGCATAGGGACAATAAGAGGGGAACATAGGCTGGGACATAGGTCATGACCTGGGTGGCTGATGGTTACAGAAATGACCACATGCTTACTTCCAACTATATAAGGAAGTTTCCACTATAAAGGAAGTCGCCATTTGTGAAACCTTTGCATGCATTTACTGTGTGCCGCTAGATACCTTGACATTTTGCTCACCCCAGAAACAAAGACTAAGCAGTTGATTGGTCTAGATTACACCAATTAGTGAGAGTTATTTTTAGAAACCAGCTTATCCCTATAAGTATGAGCAGAGGGAAGACCCTGAACTAAGTAGCTCAGTCAAGGCCCTGTACCTTGTAGCTTGTACCTCGTACCTTGCAGCTTTCTCCTGTACTCACAACATTATAAATAAACTTTTGCTTTGCAATACTTTCATTTTTGACTTCTTCATTCTTTGCTGGACCCTGACTTCCCCACTTTCTGTCATGGCTTTGAGCCAGACTTTCCCCATTTCTTCATTGTTTGTTGGAGTTAGGATATGAACATGAGAAATGAAGGGTCATCTCATGGGAGACTTCTAGCTTCCCAGAGCCCCACCTGATGCGCCATTGGGAAGTTTATTGAACTGAGCCTAGAAAGATATCACTTCCCATTTCCCTTAATTATTATATATCTTTAGAAATAAATTAACTATCATTTAATTATTTATCTATTCTTTCAAATATTTATTAAATATTCACTGTGGGCCAGTTACTGGACCTTCCTGTATTTATTCAATATTTCTTCTTTCAATATATATTATTTTAGCACTTACCGCATGCCAGTTAACTATGATACACTGTCATATTCTCATCCTAGGACTATCATCTTGGCTGATTCTGAAGATGGCCAACCATAGGATACTACTTATGGATATGGAATTCAATTCAAACTTGTTCATTTTTCTGTTAGTTCATAACTAACACAACACTATTGACTTTACTATTTCTGACTACAATTTTTCCAAGGCAGGGGTCATTTTAAATTTAATTAGTGTCATAGTTGTGAAAAGCAGTAGATTAAGAGACAAAAATATGAGATTTAGTCCTAAACTCACCATTTAACATCCTTTCTGTCTTGAGCAAGTCAGGTTCTCTCTGTCTGTTCTTCACTTTTAAGATGAGGATAATAAGCATGACCTTGAAACATCAGAGGTGGTTGTTATGAGAATTAAATAAGAAAGGTACCTGAAAGTTCCTCATAAACTGTGAAACCATATTCAAATGTGATGTTTTAATGATTGCTAAACAGCTTGCTTAGTACAGCAAGGAATTTGGAAAATACATAATGACAATGCTGCTGCTGCTGATGGAAATTGATGGTAGCTCCTTGTTGATGTTAAGCTCCATTAATACATCCAACAAATGATTTGGAAATGGATCAGTATGGAGTGAATTGTATTCTCCTCAGACTTATATTTTAAAGCCCTAATTCCCAATGTAGCTGTATTTAGATATATGGGCCTTAAAGAGGTAATTAAGTTTAAGTAGGGTCATTAGGGTAGGATTATAATCCAATAAGACTGATTTCCTTATGAGAAGAGAAGGACATCAGGTACATGCAGGCACAGAGCAGAGGTCATTTAAAAATACAATGAGAAAATACTCATCCATGAGCCATAGAGAGAGGCCTCATGAAAAACCAAAACTGCAGGCACCTTGATTTTGTATTTTCAACCTCCAGAGGTATAAGAAATAAATTTTTGTTATGTAAGTCATATAGCTCATGGTATTTTGCGATGGCAGTACTACCTACTACAGAACCAGGATCCTTTTATAAACTCCAGTCAGTTTTTACTTTTTCAGTAGTTTGTGCATGCCATCATAAAATAATGATTAAAATAAGGAAACTGTTAACAATAGTTTGCATCTTAGATAACTTCCAAAGACCCATGTGTTAAAAAGGCTTGGTCCCTAGTGTGGGTCTTGGCAGGGGGTATAATTTTTTAAAGATGAGTTCTAGTGGGAGGGTTTTGAATCGCCGAGAGTATGCCCTGGAAGGAGATAGTGAGACTGCAGCTCCTTCTTCTTCTGCTTTTTCTTCCTGGCCATGGGGTGAGTGGTTTTGTTCTGCCACACCCTTCTACTACAGTGTACCACCACAGGCCCAAAGCAATGGGGCCAACCCGGTATGGACTGTGCCTGCTAAAACTGACCCTAAACAAACTCACAGAAGCTGATTATCCAAGCTACTTTTTGTAGTAATGGAAACATGACTAATATACTGTGGAATAAAGAGAATTTCAGGATTGAATCATTTAAAAGCAATAATAACAGATTCAGGTCACCAGATGTTTAAATTTGACAACTTTAAGAGAAGCACTGTGATATTCCACCTGATCCAATGGTTTTTTAACTCTAAGGTTTTGGATTTTAATTAGCAAATTATCTACCAAGTAATGCATGTCTATTGTTAAGATGTACAGATGTGTTGTTTTCAAAATACATATGTGTATGTAGAAGTGTGTGCTGTTAGAATAATGTTCATCAAAGAAATGAAAAGCTCAATGTCTATAATTTTTTACTATACTTCCTCACTGTACTTTTTACTGGGTATATATATTTTATACATATATACACACATATATTATGTGTATATATAATTTAAAATAATGATGTATAATATATAATATAATAGATATGTAAATATATTTAGTTGGGACTATATATATACTTTGGTATCTAATTTTAATTCAATATGAAAGGTTTTTCTTTGCAAAATAAATGTTCACGTCTTCTTCAAATATCCAAATATATGCAGTGATAACCACTAGTTTTATTTTTGTTTTACATTTTCTATAGCACTATGATTTTACTTTGGGTGCTTTATTTTTAATTAAACAAAGATTATTAACTTGTAACTGAAATTATCTGAAGCCAGTCAGTCCTCTGATCTGCCTAGAGAGGGGTGTGGCAAAGGCTAGAGAAAAAGAGACATACTTTCAAAGCACATGTGGTGGTGGTGGTGGGGCTGAGAGGTCAGTGCCAGAGTGGACAAAGACAAAGACACTCTGAGCTAGCCACTATTTATTGGGTGCACACAATAATTACAGGGAGTATTGGGTGAGTCAGAGGGCAGCAGTAATCCTATGTTGATGAGGATCTTAGGTTAATGAGGATAGTGAGATGGGCAAAGTGTTCTTACAGTAGTAGGTGGGAAGAGATAGCAGGCTAATAAGGAATTTGTCCTTCCCCCAGGTGAAACTTTTCTCTTTCTTTATTACTACTTGATTCTCAAGGAACCAGGATGTCTTCAGCTGATGCAATCTTGCCCTAGAGTGTCACAGCATCATGGGACCATTGAGGCCTCAGCTGTGACGGGAGGCGCATGGACTTAGGTTTCCCCATGCAATAGCTAGCTTGCAGGCCAGAAGACTAGGCAGCCCTTACCACAATTTAATTGCAAAATGATTGTTCCCCCAAAATTATACAGAATGGCTATTGACAGAAATGACAGCTAGTCTTTAATAAAATCACTTGGTACTAAAATATAAGTTCAGATTTCATATAATTCCATTTTTACTCACTGGTAACTGTACAGCCTCATATTATGAAGACGCAATTCTCTTTTTAACAAAATCTTGAAGGGCATTTGTTAAAATTGATTAGCATTATAAGACAGGTTATTGAAAGGACATGTGTTTTTGGCATCTGATACTGCCTTAAGCAGAGACTTATTTTGAAGATTTGATGGAACAAACCTATTCTTAACATACATGTTGAGATATTTGAAATTTTAGAAATGTTGTTGTAATTGGTGTAAGTCTAATCATACAATTTCTTGCCCACCAAATTAGAGTTACACTCACTATGCTAATGATGGTATGATGGCAATAGATGAATATTTCAGATAAGTTATGCAGTATAGGAACATGGGTATGAATAAAGAGGACTTTTTCCAGGGATATACTTTGTCTTGGTTACTTTTCTCATTGCTGAGACAAAATGCTCAACACTCAAAGTTAAAGGAGAAAAGGTTTATTTGGCTTACAGTTTGAGAGGTTTCGGTCTGTAATTGGCTGGCTCCAAGGCAGGGTGGCATGGGAGAAGGGCATTGCACAGGAGAAAGAGCTCATGGCAGCAAAGTAGTGAAATAGCAAAGAAGCAGCAAACAGCAAGTGATGACACTCTTTCTGCCCCTTATATCTTATCCAGGCTACCCACCCTTAGGGCAGGTAGCATTTACACCCAGGGTAGGGCAGCCTTAATATTAACATCACACCATGAATCAATCCCAGCATCACATCTCTGATCCCAGCATCACACTCTCTAGATCCTGCCACCTCCAAAAAGCCCCACCTATGACTGCATGTGGCTTTGGGGGACATCTAGATACAAGCCTTAATATACTTCATGGTTAGAAGCTTTGCTACTAAAAAGAGAAATAAAGCAAGAAGATAATTTATTTATTCATGGTAGAGAAGTCTTAGGTAGAGCTGGGGGTCAGGTAGGACTTAATAGAAAGTATTAACATTTTCTAAAATGCTGATGTGACTAACTCACCACATTTAGCCTCCAGACAATTCTTTGTTAATCTATACATTGCCCAGTCATCATTCATTGTCTGCTGAATATTATTAGTCTTTATGCTGATCCTTAGCCTAGGCCTTTGCTTCTCAAAGGGTGATTCACAAACCAGCAATCCTAGTTACCTAGAAACTTGTGAAAAATACTGACTCTTGACCCTACTTCAGACCTCACACCTGTTGAATTCAAATTTGCATTTTACCAAGATCCCAGGTGAGGCATTTCTATATTAAACTTAGAAAGGCACTGTGACTCTCATAATTTAAGCTGCAAAAGAATCACCTGAACATCTTGTTAACATGCAGATCCTGCTCTAGGAGGTATAGGTGAGCCTGAAATGCTGTGTGTCTAACAAGTTCCTGGGTGATGCTGCAGTTCACTGAACCATTCTTTGATCAATCAGGACTAAAAAGTGGTTCCTGTTTCTCTGATGAGTAGAGTCACCCAGGAAACCTGTTGAAAATGTAATATTCAAGCTGGTTTACCAGAATAATTGAATTCCATCTTTGCTTCTTACTACTTGTATAACTTTGGGCAAGGGACTTAATATCTTGAGTCTCAGATTTCCTGTGAAAAAATGAGAATAATAAAACCTATTAGTATTTGGAGACTGATATGGGGTCATATTTATAAGGAAGCTAGAAAAGCACATGAAATAGAGCTATCCAATAATTTATAGATTTTGTTATTACTATCAATTGCACTTCAATTACTGCATGTGGACAGAGACAATATTTGATTCGAGTTCCCTTTGTCAAAAAGGGACAGATGTCTGCAAGACCCACTTTAAGATGAAGTGTGAAACCTAAGAACATGTCAAAGAGTTCCACCCTCAGCATTAGGAACCAACACAACCACACACACAAACCAAACAATAGAAGTTGCAGGTCATTTTCCAAGTCATGTCCTACAGAATCCTGCATTAGGAAATGCATGCTGAAAGAAAACAAAAAAAGGTTTGACGTGAAATTAGTTCAGGAAACATTGTTATTTATGGCCTTCACCTAACAATTAATATTAAAGCTTTGCCATAAAGAATGCTGTTTAAATTTGTTTAGTTCAGTCTTTTCCCTATGTTTTATTGTGAAACATTTTTCAACTAACATCTTTTCACAAAAGACTTTTTGCCAGTACAAGAACCCATTAGCACAACCTTTAGAGATAGCTAACTGATCTTTGTTCTATTCTCAGCACCTCTATGCTCCGTAAAGTACTCATCTCCAGTGTGTTAACCTGAGGGGGGTGGTCAGGAGTGATAAATGACAATGGATTCTATGTCCCTATGTATTATTCTGTACCTGCCTCTGTTGTAAAATTTTATCTTGATGAATTGCACTTGCTTCAAATAAGGTAGTCCCAAAAATATACTTAGACTAGTCTGTTAGCAGAACTGCTTTATCCATACATATAAAAAGTATGTATCTAAGGCTCATAGATATGGCTTCATTTGGAGGAGAGGAGTGGAGTTTCACTCTCTGCATACCCAGGTGGGGAGAATTGGGTTTCAATGAGATTAAAGCTTTTTCTGTCCAGGAAAATATGCTGATATTTCTAACACATCTCTTTTCTGACTTTCTTCTCTATCTTTTTACATAAGAAAACCTTGTTTGTGATGTCTGTGCCTGGTCTTTCTATCAATCTAAACATTGTATTTGCATTTGTTAATGTGGGATAACACAGATCTGTACATACTAGAAATATTTACCCAGGAATAACGTAATTTTCTATTCTTATATGGAAGCAGTTTATGTCTTTCCATATTTTCAAGAAGCTTTCATTGTCAAATGTAGTAGTTTTTAAAAAAATATCACATTTTAAACTTAGACATTTTGTTATGAAATTAGTTTCCTAACTGTCATAAACTAGTTTGCCAGGATAATTGTTCTCTTCATTAAGTTGTATACTTTCCGAAGTAGGCTTTGCTTATTCTAACTGGCTTGAGATGTATTCTAAGACTAAACACCCAAGTTTAATTAAATCTTACATATCTGCTGACAAGAATACAGAAAAGGATTATTGTTGATTTTTTTGTTTAAAAATATAGCTAAAAAATAAGGTGTTCCCCTTAAACAACCGCCAAGCCTAGATAAAGTAAATTGCTAAAAATATTATTGCTGTAGAATTAGATGTGAGCAAAGCAATTATAAAAGCTAGGGTAGGAATAGTCATAAAAATCTAGGATTCTTCACTCCCACCATATTGTAAGTACCTTTAAGTTCTTGGTTCACTGAAAAAACATTTAAACTAGACATTATAGGTAATATATTTATCAGTTATAGGAAAACAATGTAGAGTTAAAATGCTAATGAAAAGTTTTGGTTCTAAACCAAAATCTTGGTGAATGAATCTGGGCTTATGTATTTTTAGTCAAAATGAAATATATGTAGTGTCATGTATCACTTTTTAAGAATATTCTGGATTTTACTGCCATTTGAGAAAATTTTACGTTTCTTAGATAATATGTAAGAAATTATAGCATATGAAGCATAGCACTCATTTCATGACAAAACCACTGACAGAAAGGAACTTGTTTCCAGCATTTAACATCAGTGTTTCAAGGAGACTGAGGCTCAGACATATTAGACAAGTCAAATAATGGAGTTTATGTAAATATATCATCTTTATGTCATCTTATGTAAATCATTTGGTTTAACTATCTTTTTGTTAAGCAATCAGTTTTTTGGTCCTGTCTTACTATGCTGCATGAAAGCCTTCTGCTGTATGAATGTCGAGTTAAATGGAGTATCCGACTGCCCTTTATAACTTCAGCACTCCTCTCTCAGATATCTTCTGATAGTTTTAGCCCTTCTCTATCACCTCATTAAGGCTACTGCCTTCTTTTCTCTGAATTTTTGAATTCCAGACATTTGCTTGCCCTAATTATAGAGACCTAGTTTGCTTGTCTTGACATTGCACTCATTTCCTTAACCCAATTATTTGTATCTGTAGGTGACTAGTGGGGTTTTTCTTCTTTGTTCTCATCTTCCAGCTCATGAGTTTCTCATCTGTCCTACCCAGATTTCCCACAGCCTCATTCATCTCTGAATTTAGTTCTCCTTCACAATCTTTGGTCTTGCTCTACATCTGGAACTTTCAATGCCTGAGGAAAATATTCATCTTCTAGGTGTTAATTCCTTAGCTAGAAAGTGAAATGATTTTTCTCTTTTTTATAAATTTTACAATAGGTGCAATGGACTGGAACTTAAATGCATGTGCTGCTCCCAGCTCTGTTCTACTTGATGTTATTTTGAACTAAATCTAGGAACAAGAATAAAACTGGAGGGCCTAATTTCTTGTAATTATGTAGCTTCTTCACAGGCATCTAGACAGTGAGATTCCTGCTGGTAGTAAGTAGGCCATTCCTGGTCACTTCTACATGATATAATGAAGGGTGATAATTCAAAGAAGGAATTTAAGTAAAGTTGCCTGGTGTTCCCTACCAAACACCATGTAGAAGTAACTTAAGTTACATTTATTTTTGAATACATTGATTATTAATATTATGCAAAAACTTAAAAGCACCCATAAAGATTCCCTTGTTGATATACAGAAAATGCTCTCTACAAAAATTTATTCCACTGAAAAAGCCATACTGTGAAATCAATTTGGAATCACTTGTGTGCTAAAAATGTATGAAAAAACAATTCCAAATATCTTATCAGAGTGCGGCTTTTTGACAGAAAAAAATGCAATGTCTGAGGTATACCTCAGGATTACAATGAGCTTTTTGCTTCCAAACTAAAACCTCTTTACTAAATAGAGATTTTCCTTAGAACAACTCAAGAAATATACTCTTGTGTACATTAGTAGCAGGCAAAATGCACAAACATCTCTACAATTGTATTTTTATAATTATGTGGTTGTGATACAATTCTGGACAAATGGTTTGGATTTTGTGTTATATAGTGTTTTTTTCCCTTAAATTCTTTTATTGGTACATTTAGGTATACAATACATTTATATTTGTCATTGGGTACTTTCGTTTTCCATTAAGTTTATTGGTACCTTTTAGGTATAAAACAGTTACATTCATCATTAACAATTTTGTACCTTTACATAATGTATCTTGGTTCTTATTTTTTCCCCTTTCCCTGCCCTCCCATCACCCGCTCCACCCTTCCCTATTTGCAAAGACTTTGTTTCTATTTTTTTACTCATATTTTTCTTTCCCCTTCTTTCCTTTCCCGTACCCCTCCCACTTTCCCTACTCCTTTAGACCTTTTCTTCCTATTACACAATATCAATTACACATTTTTAAAACTATAATATCAAGATCTAGAAGACATTACCACAGATTTTACAGAATTTAAAAGGATATAAAAACCATATTACAAAAATCTGTTTTGAAATAAATTTGACAACTTCTAAGAAGTATCTTGGAAGACAAATTAATGAAAAAACTCTGGAGGAAATTTAAATTTGAATAGCACCTATTAAAGAAAGTATATTCCTAGCTTGAAAACCTACCTATATGCAACAGCAGGATCATATGCATTTTAACTGATAAATTATATCAAACATTTAAAGCAGAAAAAAGAAGGAACACTTCTCCGCTCATTTTAGGAAATCAACATTGTGTTAATTCTAAAACTGGATAAAGATAATAGAAGAAAAAAGTACGAACATGGATAGAAATTTGTTTAAGAAAATAAACTATTAGAAGTCAGATCTGGCAGTATGTAGAAAGCGGTTTTATTATAGGGATGGCAGTGTTGGTTCAGCATTGGAAGATCCACCCCCAAAAGTCATCATTTTAACAGAGGAAAGGAGAAAGCCATATGATCCTGTCACTAGTTGGAGAAAGAGTATTAGACTAAATTCTACAGCTGTTCATGGTAAAAGGTATCAGAAGACCAGAAGTAGAACAGAACCTTCTCAACAGATCAAAGACATGTACTCCATACTTCCAGCAAAAACGCCTTATATGAATGGAGAAGATACAATGCTTTCTCCCTAAGGTGGGGAACAAGGGCAGATATGCTTACTCTTCATCTGTCCATTAAACTTTGAAAAAATAGTCTGGCAATAAAGTGACACAATTAGGATAGGATTGGCAAGGTAGAAGTAAAATCTTTATATGTAGATGAAATGATCATCTACAGAGAAAAAACTAAAAAATCTCTAGATGCCCCAAGAACTTGTATTTGAATTTAGCAGGAAGAGAAAACACACAGCATGTATAAAAATTCAAGTCTATGTATACTTGCTATAAATGAAGAATTGGATATTGAAATTTAAAAGTTATGTAGGTGTACAAAGGACCTAGAAAAGTAAAAAAAAAACAACAGTGTTGGAAGACATTTAGTACCCAATTTTAAGACATCCTCTAAAGTAACAGTAATCAAGGCAGTGTTGGTATAAGGAAAGACATATAGATCATTGGAATAAAACAGAGAATCTAGAAATAGAACCACACATATATGGTCTGCTGAATTTTGAAAGATTATTTAACAGTAGCATTTTAGAGAACATATACTCAATTCAAGAACAGAAGAAAAGATAGTGTTTTCAGCAAATGGCACTAGAGCACCTGGTATCCTTATATAAAAAATTAACCTCAACCCTTTATTTCCATATATAAAAATAACTTGAAAGGATCTATGAACCTAAATGTGAAAGACTAAAACTATAAAACTTCAAGAAGAAAGTATAAGGGAAAATGTTTATGAATTTAAGGTAGGCAAGAATTTCCTAGGATATAAAAATCATGATGTATAAAAAAATTGATAAATGAGATTCTATCAAAATTTAGAATTTTGAATGACATCATTAAAAAATGAAAAGTAGTCCTTAAACAGACCATATTTTTAATACATATAACCTATGAACAGAATATGTAAAGAACTCTTACAGCTCATTAATAGACTTCCCAATTAAAAAGTAGACACAAGAAGATGATAAATAGTGAGTAGAGCACAAGGAAAGGTGTGCAAAACTAGAATCAGAAAAATACTAATCAGTACAATAAAAAGTTTGACTTATACACTCATCAGGGGATGAAGTTAAAAGTTTTAAAAGAACAAATGTCAGCTTAAGTGTGAACCAGTTAGAACTTTCTAATACTGCTAATGTGAATGTAAAATGACAAAACCATTTTGGAAAACAATATAGAAATTTCTTGTATCACTGTTAAGAACCAACAGTCCTGTTCTTAAATTTTTACTTGAGAGGAATGAAAACACATGTTCACAATACATTTGTACGTACAAGTTGACTATCCCTTATCTGAAATTCTTGGGACCAGAGTGTTTCAGATATTGGTTTGAAATCCACTTGATCTGCAAAGAGGATAGCTACTCTTGCTTTTTTGTGGGGTGGTTTCTGTCACATGGAATATAGTTTTCCACCCTTTAACTTTCAGGCTATGAGTTTTAAAAAAATTAAATGTGTTTCTTATATGCAGCATATTGTTGGATCTTGCTTCTTGACCCATTCTGCCAGTGTATTTCTTTTGATTGGTGAGTTGAGACCATTAACATTGATGGTTATAACTCATACATATTGATTTATCATTGTCATGACTTTTTCTGTTTGTTGGATTCTCCCCCTTTGCTTTTAATTTCTTGTCATGCCGGATTGTTTCATTCTCCTGGGCTTCCTGGGCTTGGGATCCTCGTTGTCTTTTCCTAGGATATTGTCTAAAATTTTCTGGAGTGCTGGTTTGGTATTCATGAAGTTCCTCAGGTGCACTTTGTCATGAAAGTATCTCATTTCTCCATCAATTTTGAAAGATAATTTTGCAGGGTACATCAATCTAGGTTGGAGGCTGTTTTCTTTTAGGGCTTAAAATACATCACTCCAAGCTCTTCTTGCCTTGGTGGTTTGTGTTGAGAAGTCTGCTGTGATTCTGATGGGCTTTCCTTTGCCTGTGATTTGTTTCTTTCTCTCACTGCTTGTAGAATTTTGTTCTTCTGTTGGGTTTCTGGAATCTTAACAATTATATGTCTATGTGTAGATTTTTTTGATCAAGGCTAGTTGGAGTCCTATATGCCTCACTTATATGTATGTCAAGTTCTTTTCCCCTGCTTGGGAAGTTTTCCATCATCACTTCTGTGATCAGTTTTTTAATTTCATCTGCACTCTCTCCTGTTTCTTCATTGACTCTAATGAGTCTTATGTTATTCTTCTTTACATTGTCTAGCAGCTGCTGGATTGATTACTCATGGTCCCTTACAATTTTAAAGCAATTTTTCTTTTCCTGGTCACTAATTGCAATCTTATCTTCTATATCTGAGATTCTGTCCTCACAGTGGCTCATTCTGCTGCATAAACTTTCAATGGAGTTTTCAATCTCCTGGAAATCTGTTTGCATCTGTTTTATGGATTCCATTTGTTTCCTATGTTGGGATTCCATTATGTTCCTCAGCTCCTCTATTTTTTCATCTGTATCCTCTCTAGACTTATTAATCATGTCTTGCACTATGGGCACAATCTCTGCTCTTCTCTGAGAAATTATTTCTGATTTCATTTTTTCCAGATCCTCTTTTGTTGCCAGTTTAGGGAGTCCAGGTGGTTGAATATCACAATGTTCCATCTTGTTTCCCTTTGGGGTTGTTTTAGGAGATCTGGAAGTCTGATTTTGAAATTTGTTTTTGTGTCTTCTCATTTCAGTGTGTGGGGGTGCTGCTGGCACCCCTGCAGCTTACCTCCTCTGAGCTTGTGGTGGGGATACAGTGGTCCAGAAGCCTTCCCTTGTGTGCTGGGAGTGGCTCACCTCCTCTGTGCTCACAGGGGAGTATAGCAGCCCAGAAGCCTCCTCTTGTCACTGGGAGCAGCTCACCTCCTCTGTGTTCATTGTGGGAGTCTGGCATGGGATTTAGTTCATAGAAGTTTCAGTCCATAATCGGCTGGCTTCAAGGCTGGGATGCCAAACAAGCATAACAGAAGAGAAACAATCTGTGCCAGCTCTGTGAAGAGAAGGGTGAAAAGGAAGAGCTCCTGCTTGTTGCAGCAACCTGGGCAGACTGCAGAGATCTATCTTTGGGTACTTGTACCTGTACATGATGTATCTTGGCTCTTATTTTTTCTCCATTCTTTGTCCTCCCTTCACCCCCTCCACCCTTCCCTATTTATAAAGACTTTGTTTCCATTTTTTCCTTTCCCTTCTTTCCTTTCCTCTTCCCCTCCCACTTCCCCTACCTCTTTGGGCCTTTTCTTCCTATTTCTAATTATCAATTATTCATTTTAATCCTTCACACTTGTGTCATAGGTTTACCTTAGCCTTAGATGATGATCAGAACTAAGTTACCTATTCTCACTAAGCCTCCACTCCTACCACATCACCATCACTTTGGAAGATGTATGTGTAACTGCTATACTGAATATGTGGGGTATGGAAACCAGATGCCAAAGCAAGCTTTCTTTCCTATTACTCTCTTTGAACTTTGTCTTTGATTTGGTTCTTCCACATTCATGGGTTAAAAAAAAACCTGAGGCAAATTCTAGGGTTTGTGGGATTTTTTGAAGCAAAGAACAGGCTCATTTCAGTAATTAAAATGTCTACTTAAGTGTAATAACCTAAAATGCAATCCTAATTCAATTTATATCTATCTCCTTTCCTCCTCTAATTGGGCCTGATTCAGATGAGACATATGTAGTGGGAGTAGCTACATGACTGGCTCCTTCTCTCTTTGAGCATCACCATCCCTTCCTCAATAGTTATTGAATTGGCTACTGGGCTTAAGCCAAAGGAGTTAATAAAGGGCAGAGTTTTATATATTCTGGGTGAGGATGTAAAGTTATAATGCTAGTAAGGTGCTTCATAGTGTGTATATGTGAGTGTGTGTGTGTGTGTGTGTGTGTGTATGTAGTGGGTGTTAGAGTGGGTGTATGGCATCACCTTTAAATCTAGGCAAGTGCAGGCCTTGCCTAGAGCCCTACTCTGTTCAAAAGGAAGAAAAAAGAAACAATGTCTCAGCTTGAAGGCAAATGGGTAGCAGGAATTCCCTTTTAAATAAAGAAGGAGAAAGTTTTGTTCTCTTTAGGCTTTCAGATGATTGGATGAGGACCACCCACATTAGGGAAGGCAATCTGCTTAACTCAGTCTTTCAATTTTAACTTGACTTCATCCAAAAATACCCTTACAGAGAGAACTAACATAATATTCAGCCATATCTGGACATGCCATGGCCAGTCAAATTGAGACATAAAATTAACCATTATACTTGGATCTTTTCAAAATAAATAAATGCTAACTTAACACCATTAGTCTCTTTGGCCATGAGACATCTAGGCATCTTTCTCCCTTCTCTTAGTGAATCTTTCTTTATTCTTAGTTTTAGGCAGGTGGTTTCATAAACCCATCTTAGTTTCCTACCAGCCAGCATCAGATTCTGTCCCCTCAAATGCTAGGGCATATGAATTTCTCTCATTGGACTCATCAAAGTTATTCTCTTGTTCTGAAATAATGGGGAGACCTCTGTGTTTTATCTTCCACAGGAGTATGAAATACTTCACAGTACACAGGCAATCCTTCCTCCTGGACATTTCTAACATCACTCCCATAAGAGCTGAAAATGGGCAATCATGAATGCTGATAGAATCACTTTTTCTTTCTCTGAGCTTCTCAAATAGGTCATCTAGGTAGTCCTTGACATTGCTTTCCTTGTCTGTGGGGATCTCTGCCAAAGACCCCTAACAGCAGGAAAAGCTATATTGAATAAGCTGTTATATTTGTATTCGGTGGAGCCTGTGTCTTTATTATTTCACTCTTGGTGGGGCCATGGGAATGTACAGGCTTCCAGAGAGAACCTCAGGAAACACATAAGATGAACGAAGATTTAGACCCCAACAAAGAGAAAATAAATGCTAAAAATCTAGAAAATAATGTTAGATTTATGTGCAGAAAGAAAAAGCACCAATTTAAGAAGCAGATTAGATTGAAAAACCTACCTCAAAACACAAACCTATAGGGGCACATCAGAAAAAAAAAGGAGCACTAGAAATATTTCTACCGGTATCAAGAAAGATATGATAAAATGAATGTTCTAGAATCATGGAAAACTGAAAAGCTTGAGAATTTCAAGACTTGTGAACATGACATATCAGGAAATCTATTTGTTCACATGCAGCCCTCCAAAGCATGGTTTTTAAAAGCATCAGGACACATTTCAGTCAGGAGTCTGAGTGACACTCCTGCTAAGACAGGTGTGGGGATATAGAAGCAATTGGCCCCAAGAAGCAGGTTTCATAGGCCTAGGACACTGAAGAATCAGAGGCACTGACAGCAATCACTATGGTTCAAAGAAAAATTTCTTGAGACCTTGGTATAAGTGGGAAAATGCAGATGCAAAAGCAGGAGAGAGGACAGAGGGAAACTTATCTTTAAAGTCCCAGGTTCCTGGGCAGAGCCCATGCATAACACAGCACATGTATATCAGAGAGGAAGGACTTAAAAGAGAAATGGAAATTCAGTGTTTTAAAACATGAGATGGGGAAGAATACAGCCTTGAGTATGACCTTATGACTTGAGGGTGTAACCACATGTGGGTTTTCTAAATTTTGTAAGATCAGAATATCTTAAATGCCTGAGAAGGCACTGGCAGAATTTCTCCATCCCTTCCTACACCATGGCTCATACTGCAGCATCAACCACCTTTAGTGAGATTTCTCTGGACCCAGTTTGGGTCATAGACTGTTTTTGGATGCTTGGCAGAAATACAGTACACCCTCCTGAGCTTGGAGACACACTGTTCGAGTTTCCTCTGGTGACTTTGCTTCCCTGCTACCATGCAATCTCTGCTTGACAGTCACTATCTCTGGATGACACTGCACTCCACACATTCTAGTAGAAAGCCCGAATTCTGCTGCTGAAGGAATCCCAATCCTACCAAGACTGGACTGGAATTTGCCTGAAATTGAGCTGAGTAAGACATTTTAGAGGGAAGAATTCGGACTTCTGTTTCTTTGGTTTCTAATGAACAAAGGTCAGTATTTTAGACTTTAATTTTCATCTAGAAATTTTAATGGTAGGGTTTATATTGTTCAAATTGGAGGAATCTTTTACCGTATTTATTTGTTTCCTTGTTATTCAGGCTTGTTTAAACCATTGTGTTATCTAGATAATATGGATGGGCCTAATTTGAGATATGAGATAGAATAGAGGGTAAATTCTTAGTTTCAGGTAAAACATGGTCATGGAACTCATTTAAAGACTCAAATTCATCTTAAAGTCTCTGTGGGGACAGAAACTGGAAATGTCACTACTAGTCTGAAAGACTAAAGGGATATATGAAAGAAGTAACCACATCTGAAGGTGAAGACAAGAATGCCTTGATAAATGACTCTTCCCCAGAAGGGTCAGCCACAGCCCTGGTTGACCACAGCTTTATTGGCAAGGGAAAAGGTTCAAGAGAACAAAAGATGAGAAAAAGTAAGGACAGACTGTCTCTTCTTTTCTCCATTTTTAATTAAACTGTCAAATAGGAACTTACCCAGGATGAAATTTTGGTGAATGGCTTCTGTCCTTTTTGTATCTCCTTCAGTCACTCCTCTCTAAGGGGCAGAGTGAAGAGAGCCCAGACTCAGGCTCTGTTCCTCAGCTGCTCAGCCTTGAGCAACTAGATTCATCTTTGAGATAAAAGAGAGAAGCCTTGTGTAGGTTGCTAGTCAAGCTAGTCAAGTCTATGTTATTCTATGCAGTGTGCCAGGAAACCATGATATTTTAATAACCATTTGATACTCTATTTACTCTCATTTTGCCCAGAACTTGTAGAGGTGTGGTTATCACTCTCAGAAATCCAGATATCTTGATTGTTGTCAAAGGTGGAACCCTAGACACAGCCTCTTGGTCACAGATGCAGACCTCTGCCCACTTCTTGGCTTGTCCCCATCCTCAGACTCACTGGCTTCTGGGAGGCAGAATGACAGAGGACATGGTCTGGACATTAGCACTGAAAGAACCTTAGCCATTAAGACTTTGTCAGTGTTTCTCCAGAAAAGGGAATATTTTGATTCTAGAGTATTCCACTTATTGACAGAAAAAAATAAGGCAAAACTCCCGAGGAAATATAAGGATTCAATATATGTATCCCTCTAAATCAAAACACTCCGTTAAGTTAAGTCAGAGCTGACTAAAACATCTTACATTACCTCCTTGCCCGCTGGAATTTACTATTACCTTTTCAGTCTTTTCCCTTCATTCCACTCAGCTGATGACTTTTACCTCTATTCTTGGGGACTGGTCTTTGCTACTAAAATAAATTTTGACTAGGGAAAATATATTAATTCCAGTGGTGCTTGCTTCTGTCAGCTGCCTCATCACTTTAATTCTCACATGGGTGCCTTGTACTCTTTGTAGGTTGTGTCTTTTGCTTGACCTGTAAATGAATACTTTTTTTTCTTAAATTCATTTATTGGTACATTTTAGGTATACAATATATTTACATTTCTCATTGGGAACTTGTACCTTTACATGATGAATCTTGGTTCTTATTTTTTTCCCATTCCCAGCCTTTCCTTCACCCCCTCCACCCTTCCCTATTTACAAAAAGACTTTGTTTCCATTTTTTCCATTTCTCATAAGTTTTCCTTTCCCTTCTTTCCTTTCCCCTACCCCTCTCACTTCCCCTATCCCTTTGGACCTTTTCTTCCTATTTTGAATTATCAATTATTCATTTTAATCATTGGTACATTTTAAGTATACAACATAATGACATTCATCATTGGAAATTTGCACCTTTACATAGTCTCTCTTGGTTCTTATTTTTCCCCCTTCCCTTGCCCTCCCTTCAATGCCCCCCATCCCTCCCTGTTTACAAAGACTTTGTTTCCATTTTTCCATTTTCTCATATTAATTTGATTCTCTTCTTTCCTTTGCCCTACCCCTCCCACTTCCCATTCCCTTTTGCCCCTTTTCTTCCTATTTCACATTATCTATTATACCTTTTAGTCGTTGTTTACACTTTCAGTTTCTCACACTAGAGAAACTATTTGGTATTTACACATGTGTGTCCTATTTATTTCACTTAAGAGTATTGGCTCAACATGCATCCATTTAGCTATAAATATCTCTAAATTCTCATTTTTTATGGTGAAGTAGTACTCCACTTTATAAAAAAAATTCTTTATCCAGTCTGGAGTTGATGGGCATTTGGGCTGTTTCCAAGTTTTAGCTATTACCAATTATGCTGCTATGAACATAGGTGCACATGTATCACTATGGTATGATTCTTTTAATTCTTTGGGGAAGATACCCAGCAGGGAAACAGCTGGGTCAAATGGGACTTGCAATCCTGGTTCTTTGAGGTATCTCCATACTTATTTCCACAGTGGTTGCACCATTCTACACTCTCACCAGCAGTGGAGCAGGGTTCCTTTTTCCCCACAGCCCCGCCAACATTTGTTATTGGTTGATTTCATGATAGCAGCCATTCTTTCTGGAGTAAAGTGAAATCTCAGTGTTGTTTTCATTTGCATCTCTCGAATGACCAGTGATTTTGAACACTTTTTCATATATTTATTTGCTATTTCTCTTTCTTTGAGAAATGTCTGTTCATTTCAGATGCCCATTTTTAGATTGGGTCTTTAAATTTGGGAGGTCTGATCTTTCCAAGTTCTTTACAGAGTCCAGAGAGCAGGCCCTTGTCTGAGGAAGAGCAGGTGAAGATTTTTTTCCCACATTGTGGGTTGTCTCTTCACACTGCTGGTGGTTTCTCTTGTTGTGCAGAAGCTTTTTAATAAGAAGAGATCCCACTTGTTCATTGTTTGTACTAGTTCATGGGCAACTGAGGTTTTGTTCATAAAATCTTTTCCTACACCAATGTCTTCAAGAGTTTAACCCAAACTCTGTTCCAGCCGATTCAGTGTTTCTATTTTAATATTTAGATCTTTAATCCATTTTGATTTTAGCTTAGTGCATGGGGTGAGATATAGGTCTAGTTTTAATCTTTGGCAAGTTGAAACCCAATTTTCCAGCACCATTTATTAAAGAGGCTATCTTTCCTCCAATGAGGGTGTTTGGCTCCTTTATTGAAGATGAGATGGCTGAGTGTGTCTGGAGTTGCTTCTACATCTTCTAATCTGTTCCACTGGTCCTCCAGTCTGTTTCTTTGCCAGTACCATGCTGCTTTTATCACAATAGCTTTGTAGTAGAGTTTCAAGTTTGGAAATGTGATACCCCCAGCCATGTCTCTGTTACCTAGAACTGCTTTTGCTATTCTGGGTCTCTTCTTGTTCCAAATGAATTTTTGGATTATTTTCTCAAGGTCCATGAAGTATGCTGCTGGGATTTCAATTGGGATTGCATTGAATCTATATAGCAGTTTTGGAAGCATGGCCATTTTCACTGTATTGATCCTTCAACCCAGGAGCAGGGGATGTCTGTCCATTTTCTGATATCATCAATCTCTCTTTTCAGAGTGCCATAGTTTTCAGAGAAGAGGTCTTTGATTTCTTTTGTTTGGTTGATTCCTTGCCATTTCAGTTTTTTGGAAGCTATTCTGAAAGAAGTTGTTGCCCTATTTCTCTCTCAGTGAGTTTGTTTTTCATGTAGAGGAAAGCTATTGATTTTTGTATGTTGACCTTGGATCCAGCCACTTGACTGAATTTGGTTATTAAGTGTAGAAGTCTTTTGGTGGAGTTCTTGGGGTCTTCTATATAGAGTATCATGTCATCTACAAATAATGACAATTTGACTTCTTCATTTCCTATCTTTATTCCTTTTATTTCTTTCTCTTGTCTAATTGCCATGGCTAATGTTTCCAGAACTATATCGAATAAGAGTGGTGATAGTGGACATCCTTTTCTTGTTCCTGACTTTAGTGTGAAGGATTTCAGTTTTTGACCTTTTAGTGTGATACTGGCTGGTGGTTTTTCATAGATGGCTTTTATTAGATTGAGGTAGAGAGCGTCTATTCCAATTTTTTCTAGGATTTTTTATCATAAATGTATTTGCATTTTGTCAAATGCTTTTTCTGCATCTATGGAGATATGGTTTTTGTCCTTGGCTCTATTGATATAGTGCATTACATTGATTGATTTGCATATATTGAACCATCCCTGCATCCCTGGGATGAATCCCACTTGATCAGGGTGTATGATCTTCTTGAGGATCTTCTGCATTCTATTTGTCAGTATCTTATTAGGGATTTTTGCATCTATGTTCATTAGTGAGATTGGCCTATAGTTCTCTTTTTTCAGTTGGGTCTTTCTCTGCTTTGCGGATCAAGGTGATGCTTGCTTCCAGGAATGAATTTGGGAGTATTGCTTCCTTTTCAATTTCATTGAAGTGTTTAAACAGCATTGGCAGTAGTTCCTTTCTGAATGTCCTGTAGAATTCAGCAGTGAAGCCATCAGGGCCCAGGCTTTTCTTAATTGGGAAGTTTTTTATTATGTTTTCAATTTCATTGTTTGATAATGGGTCACTTAGAATTTTTATGTCTTCTTCATTCAACTTTGATAATTCATATATATCTAGGAATCTGTCCATTTCTTTTGTATTTTCCATCTTATTGGGGTATAGGTTCTTGAAGTAGGTATTGATAATCCTCTGGATTTCTGCTGGGCCTGTTGTACTATCACCCTTTTTATTTGTAATTGCATGGATTTTGGCCTTTTCTTATCTTTTTTCTGATAAGGTTGCCTAAGGGTTTGAGAATTTTGTTTATTCTTTCGAAGAACCAACTCTTGGCTTCATTGATTGTTTGGATTGTTCTCTTAGTCTCCATTACATTGATTTCTGCTCGGATCTTTATAATTTCCTCCCTTGTATGAGAATTGGGTTTGTCCTGCTCTTCTTTTTCCAGAAGCTTGAGGTTCAGCATCAGGTTGTTTAATTGGGCTCGCTCTGTTTTCCTAATACGTGTACTCACTGCTGTGAATTTGCCTTGGAAGACTGCTTTCATTGTGTCCTGTAGATTCCGATATGTTATATTGTCATCGTCATTTAATTGAAGGAACTGTCTGATTTCTTCTTTAATTTCCCCTGTGACCCATTGGTTATTCAGAAGTGTGTTGTTCAATTTCCATGTGTCTATGAAGTTTTTTTTTTTTTTTTTTTTGGTCTATGAAGTTTTTGAGGTTTCTTTTGCTATGGATCTCCAATTTCATCGGACTGTGGTCTGATAATATTCAGTGCCTTGATCTTGAACTTTCAATCTCCATAACTGTGAGAAATAAATTTCTCTTGTTTATAAACTTCCCAATCTATGGCATTTTGTTACAGCTACCTGACAGGGCTGAGACATGCCCTATGGAGAAGGGTAGACACCTGCAGAGAATATGGTTTTATTGAGGACAATAATAGTTGTTGGATAGGTTACTCAAAAGCACTTTTCACAAGCTCTATACCTGTCATTTTAGCATCTGAATTCACACTTTTTCTTCCTCTTAACTTTATAAAGTATTTTCCCATGTTACATAGTTTTATTTTATAATTATTGTCTTAATGTCAGCACAATAAATTGAATCACTTTTGAAATCAAAGTGTATGTAATTTTCACAAATTTAAGAAATATTCATAAAGAGCATGAAAGGATAGTGTTAGATAAGTTTAAAATTACCATAGAAACAGACTCTGCAAAGCGGAGTTAGCAGAGGCATAGCAGACATGTATGGGATGATGTGCCAAACACTAGCAAAACACAGCTTTTTGTAGCTGGGTGAGTGTCTTTATACATTTCTGATGATAGAACTTGTATGGAAATAATTCTATGCAAAAAAGGTGCAATTTTTTCTCAGTCATGGACTATAATTAGTAGAATACTAATTCTTTTAGGTATGAGGTGGAAGTACCATGATTCATGCTGCATAACTAAATATATGAGAGTTCAATGCCAGATATTTTCCAACTGTCTACTAACAATGATCACATAAAGTGAGAAGGCCAACTGACAAATAAAAAAATAGAACTATTAGGCACCTAGAAGATGTACACACAAAATAACGTGCTAAGGTCTATGCAGGAAAAGCAAGAAGGGTGAGACAAATGCTCTCAGGCATTTTTTGTATTATTGCTGGGAGATGAGTCAATGTACAAGAAAAGGTAGTTAAATCAAGGAGCTCAAAAAAGCTAGAAAGACACAGTGCATTTATCAAATGGCTATTATCAGCAGTGAGATTAGTAAGCATGTAATGGATTGGGATGGTGTGGGGTAAAATCTTAGATGAGTGATTGTTGCAGTATTCCAAAAGATAGTGTTTATATCTGCACAGCAAGGATTGGGAGGCACAGCAGGTCTTGGGAGAGACACATACAGAGCAGGTGTGAAAGTGAAGGATTCACCTAGTCTAGTTTGAAAAGTGAGAATCACTCCTATTACAGTAGGCTTCATATTATAAATACTGCCAGATTCAAATATCTGGTATTTTTGTATGTGAACTCTAACCAAATAAAGATTCAGTTTATGCAATTGTATAAAATGAAGCTGGAGATATAGGTATGGTCCAAGTCATGGAAGTGTTTGTGAGCTAAGGCTTTAATATTTTTGTGCCTCAGTTTCCTCTTTTACAATATAGGACTAAAAGTATGTAGCTCAAAAATGTTTTTATTAGGATTATATTAAAATTAGCACATAGAGAAAAGATGGAGGAGAAAAATTAGGAGGAAATTGAAATAATCTAGATGAGAGATGTACTGGAGTTTTCTTAGCCAGTGAAAATGCATTGGGTTGGTAGGTGTAGTACTTAACTGCTTGAATTTTTCTTCCAATTGTCAAATAAGTAATTAGTGAGCTCTTAATCACATGCCAGGCACTATTCTTGGTGTGGAGATACAATGGTAAGGAAGAGTTCATTTCTATTTAGGGCTTAGTTCCATCATGAAAGAGATAAAATAGATGCAAAGTAATAAATGAAAGCACCACCAAATAGAATAAGAGTAATGAAGGGAACAAACAAACAAGGAGCTAAGAAAACAAGTCAAGGGGAAGGAGCAAGACCAGGTTTTGACACTTCCTTTGGAAGAGTCACTTTCAAATGACATTGAAGCTGAAAACTAAAGGATGAGAAGGAGAAGCTGCATAGATGAAGAGCACTCTGGGCATTGGGAATGGTTCCCACAGGGTGGGGTCAGTGTCACTGGAGCTCTGTGAGCAAGAGAGGAGTGGAGTGGATACTGAGAGAGAGGTGGGCAGAATCTACATTGAACAAAAACTTCTACGTCTTAAAAAGAACTTTGAGATTTATTTTATTCTCAATAAGGAGCCCTTGCAATGTTTAGATAAGGGAGTGAGAAGCACTTGTGCTTCATAGTCATGTTGCAGCTTGGTGAAGAGATTGAGGAGCCTATTAAACGAAACATTCTTAGCTTCATTATGGTAACAAAACACCTGAGATAATCAATTTAAAAGAAGGGATGGTTTATTTTGGCTCACAGTTTTGAAGGTTTCAGAGTATGGCCAGTTAAAACCATTACTTTAGGGCCTGTGGAAGGCACACACAAACTGTTCACCTCATGGCCTGGAAGCAAAAGAGCAAAAGAAGAAGGGATGGCTCCTACAATCCCCTTTGAAGGCACAATTCAGTAACCTAAGGCCTCCCACTAGGCCCCATGTTTGGTCCTAAAATTTTCCATTAGGCATCTGAATGTTTCTACCACTTTATAATAGTGCCAAGGTGATGATCAGTTATTGAACAGATGACCCTATGGAGCACATTCCAGACCTAAACTATAGAATTTGTGATTATTAGCTTGACCAGATTAAGGTATGCTTAGAAAATTAGTAAAGCATTCTTCTGGGTGTGTCTTCCAGGGTGTTTTCAGAGAATAATGGCAGGTGGGTCAGCAAATTGAGTGTAGAAGACGTGACCTGAACATGAGTGGCACTGTCCAAAAGACTCGGGCTGGGTAGGTTGGGAGAAGAGGGAAAGTCTCACATGGGTACCCTTAGCCCTTCTTGTCTGAGGTCCTTTTGTTTTTAATTGCTGCCATCACACACAGGTATCAGACTCCAGAATCTTCAGCTTTCGAACATGAACTTACACCAGCAACTTTTCAGGGGGCTTTCAGGTCTTCAGCCTTGGACTGGGGCTGCCCCATTGGTCCTTTTTGTTTCATTTTTAGGATTCCTGCTTCTCCGATTGAACAGACCAGATCCTCTGGCTCTCTAGCATGCACATGGCCATTGTGGGACTATTTACCCTCTCACTGTGTAAGCCAATCTAATAAATCCCCTATTATAATTGTATAATTTTATTGGTTCTGTTCCTCTAGAGAACCCTAATATGGAAACAATTTGTTCTTTAAAAAAGGCAAAAGCAAAATGCTGTGTCACTCGACTGGAGACAGTGCAGTAAATTTGTCAATTTTACATGGAAAAGGTTAACACATAGGATTATACTTGATAATATATCAATCTCCAAAGACATAGCTACTCTACTGACCAACATTCTAAAGGACCTTAAATATTAAAAGTTATAATGAATATCTTTTTAAAGTCTATAATTACAGGGGTTTTTTTTTGTTCTCTTTAGATAGAGCATAATGGTAGGTATTTTCATCTGTATCTAACTTTTAAAAAACAACGCTTTCGTCAAATTTCAGCTAATTATAGGCTGTCTTTTCTGCCATTAAATATTTCTTTCTGTATCATACATTTGAAAAATTCTTCTCAATAGACAGGCTCAGTAAAGTGAGCAGATAGCTGAATCTCAGCACTCTAGAGTCCCAGGTGTAATGAGAGCTAGAGATCATTGTCTCCAAATTTTCACCTCTTCTCTATAAAATCCTCTATACTGGAATGGACATCTTATCTTCCAGCTGGTCAACTCTGACCCACAGGCAGACAATGCTATATTTCTTCTTAAATTGAAACTTTCATCGACCCAATACTTGCTTTCTTGGAATTTCACATTTTGGTTCTGGTTTTACCTTCTGAATTAACAGAAACTACATCAATATCTGGCTCTTTTAAAATGTTTCATAAGTAATATTGAGTTTTTGTTTGGTACTATAAGCATTCTGCTTTTCCAGTCAAACCTTTTCTAGTCTGTTAAATTTATTTTAAAAAATCTTTGTCAGGTTAACTAATCAATGGGCCACTCTTTTCTTCTCTAGTGTTAGGTCCTCTGACCTCTAAAACTTAAAAGTAACTACAAGTAACCAAACTTGCACTGTGGCTCTATATGGATATGTCAGTAACCAAACACTATAACTTTCATTTGAATTAAGGAAATTTTCTTCTGGCTTGAATTTGTGTCTTGAACTTTTCTGAACAAAAGTTTAGGATTTTACAATTATCTTTGCTTAAATTTTATCCTTAGACTTTTAGATGTCATCTAAATTCAAGTATTTTTAAAAGCTTTTGAATATTTATTCAACTAGCCATTGGATTAAATATATTTTCAGCTTGTTTTCAAAAGATATTTAGTGACCATTATTTTATATTTGTCTTTAACCCTTCACTGACAAAATAATTTAAAAAGTAATAGAAATGAACATAGTTCTAGGGCACAACTCTCATAACTTCAGTAGTTTGGCATCCTTTCATTAATTTATATTCCAATAATAATTAATTACCATATGCAAAGTGTTCCTATAATTATTTTTCATAGCTATTTAATATGATGCAATAAATTTATAGGATGATATTACATAATTATTTCCTTTTTATTGTTGAAAAAAAAATGGAAGTTTAAAAACAAAGTAACTTCCCAAAGGCACTCTCAAAGATAAGGCAGAAGGATCACAAGTTCGACCCCAGCTTGGGCCACTTAATGACTTAGAGACACACTGTCTAAAAATAAAAAAATATAAAGCATGCCGGTGATGTAACTAAGTGCAAAGGTGTTGGGTTCAATGCCAAGGACCCTGTCGACCCCACAAAAGTGACCTGCTTAGGGTCATCTGCTCCACTTTTAATTTCAAAGTTTTGGGGATCATCTGTGGTTATTATGTACATGGTAGGGATGAATTCTATCATATAAATGAATTCTAAAAATAGCCCTGTAAATGTCTTTGTATGCTCAGGAGAAAGTAAACTGAATAGAATTGTGAAAAGGAGAGAGAGAGAGAGAGAGAGAGAGACAGAGACAGAGAGAAGAGAGACAGAGAGGGGATAGAGAGGACAAAGGAAAGAAATAAGAACAAAGTAGGTCCCAAGTTATGGTCTACAGAAGTCTTTCTTACATTTTGCTTATGACTAAATAAATATTAGCTTTTTTAAATGAAACAGTTCAGTAATTTTGAAACTGTCTTTTTTTCAATTATTTTTCTTTAGTTAGTGCAAATGAGCATAAAAGTAAATTTCCTATGAGTCCAATTTACCTTTTAATTAAATTGTTGTATTTTTTATGTTTCTTCAATATTACAGCCAAAGAGATACTTAATGAAAATAGTGCTATCATATAAATGCAGTAGTTCTTCCTGAAAGGTAATTAACATGTACATAATTGTCTTTTGTACCTTTTAAAAAAAGGATTCTTTCTTTAAAAAATAAAAAACCCAAAACTTTCCTTGACAGTCTTTTAACACTCTTTAATGGATTCCAAACAGTCCTAGAATTATAATATATTTTTAGATTTTCATAGTTACCTTGGGTATACTTTAACATTATGTTTAGTAATCCTAGAAAAGAGAAAAAAGGAGTTGATTTTGTAAACTGTTTTGATCTTGGTGACAGGCAATAAACATTTGTTAAAATATGACTGAAGACATTCACTGGAGATGATGACAACTCTCCTGTTTTCAAAAATAAATTTTCAAATGGTAAGTGTGAAGTTTTACAGCATATATGTTCTCATGCTTCTTTTATTTTATTCTCTAAGTAAATCTTAGGTGATGATCCATAGGCAATGAAGTGAAGATAAAATGAACATTTATTATTAAAAATTTGGAAGATAGTGTTATAAAGAATCCATTTGTCAAAAATAGACATTTGAAAGGAAAGTTTATTCCAGTTAACAGGGACTAAAATCAGGAGACTCTAGTGGCTAGCTGGGAAATGCTGAGCTTATCACATCTGTGTGTGACACTGGGAGAGAGAGATAGCAGCAACTAGCTGGGAGAGATTTCATTGGCTAGTGGATGGGGTGACACCAGGAGAGAGATATTAGAGACAACTGGGAAAGGAATTAGGCTTACATAAGTACTGAAGGGGCTAAGGAATCTGGGGTAAAATGTTTATGACTTGGATGCCCAAAGATGGTCTGCTCATATGTGTAGACAATTACTGGACTTTTTGGCACCCGGGGGAGGTGTATAGTCCATTTTGAGTCCATTTGCCCTATTTACTGAGAAGCTGCTGTAGTTTGCTGAAAGCAGCCTGTTTGCTTTGTCCCGTTGGTTTAGGGCAGGACTGACAGATAGTTGTTCATATTTTTACTCTGTACATAGCATTATTTAAAAATCCTCAGGAAAAAAATTGATAAAGATGACTCTGAAGATGTGGGTATTTTAAATAATAATTTTGAAAATCTGCTTAATACCAGCCAAGTGATGAAAGGGATGAGAGTGCTCTAAAGTGGAAGGATAAGAAAGTTATGGAAAGGTGCTGGCTTCAAAGTGTGATGAGCCCCACAGATACCAATTTATCAAATACCATTATAATATTCAATTCATTGCAACAGACCTTTTCTAACGTCTAGCTACAACCCATACCAGCTTTGCCATTTTTATGATACAAAGAATTCTATTATACCAAAACATGCATAATAGAGATGGATATGATTGCAAGTCTCTGCTACCCAGATAGCAGATGATTAAGTGGAGAGGTAGTTTTTTTTTTCTTTTTTTTGTTTTTGTTTTTTTAAAATTCCTTTATTGGTACATTGTAGGTATACAACACAATTACATTTCTCATTGGGAATTGTATCTTTACATAATGCATCTTGATTCTTATTTTTTCCCCATTCCTAGCCCTCCCTTCATGCCCTCCACTCTTCCCTATTTACAAAGACTTTATTTCCTTTTCTTCCATTTCTCATCATTTTTCCTTTCCCTTCTTTCCTTTCCCTTGCCCCTCCCACTACTCCTACTCCTTTGGACCTTTTCTTCCCATTTTACATTATCGATTATTCATTCTAATCATTGGTACATTTTAAGTATACAATATAATGACATTCATCATTGGAAATTTGCACCTTTATATAATCTCTCTTGGTTCTTATTTTTCACCCTTGCCCAGCCCTCCCTTCAACCCCTTCATTCCTCCCTATTTACAAAGATTTTGTTCCTATTTTTCCATTTTCTCATATTAATCCCATTTTCTTCTATCCTTTCCCCTAGCCCTCCCACTTCCTTCCCCTTTGCCCCTTTTCTTCCTATTTCACATTACCTATTATACATTTAGTCCTTATTTACACTTTCAGTTTCTCACTCCAGAGAAACTATTCGGTATTTATTCATGTGTGTCCTATTTATTTCACTTAAAAGAATCGCCTCAATGTGCATCCACTTAGCTATAAATGTCTCTAATTTCTCATTTTTTATGGCTGAGTAGTACTCCATTTTATTAAAAACCATATTTTCTTTATCCAGTCTCCAGTTGATGGGCATTTGGGCTGTTTCCAAGTTTTAGCTATTACAAACTGTGCTGCTATGAACATGGGTGCACATATATCACTGTGGTATGATTCTTTTAACTCTTTGGGGAAGATCCCCAGAAGTGGAATAGTGGGGTCAAATGGGACTTCCAGTCCTAGTTCTTTGAGGTATCTCCATACTGATTTCCACAGTGCTTGCACCAGTCTACACTCCCACCAGCAGTGGAGCAGGGTTTCTCTTTCCCCACAGCCCCACCAGCATTTGTTATTGGTTGATTTCATGATAGCAGCCATTGTTTCTGGAATGAAGTGGAATCTCAGCGTTGTTTTCATTTGTATCTCTCGAATGACCAGTGATGTTGAACATTTTTTCATGTATTTATTTGCTATTTCTACTTCTTTGTCTGAGAAATATCTGTTCATTTCAGATGCCCATTTTTGGATTGGGTCTTTAAATTTGAGAGGTCTGATCTTTTCAAGTTCTTTATAGATTTGAGATAGTAGACCTTTGTCTGAGGAAGAGCAGGTGAAGATTTTTTCCCACATTGTGGGTTGTCTCTTCACACTGCTGGTGGTTTCTCTTGCTGAGCAAAAGCCTTTTAATAAGAAGAGATCCCACTTGTTGATTGTTTGTGCTAGTTCCTGGGCAACTGAGGTTTTGTTCATAAAATCTTTTCTTACACTGATGTGTTCAAGGGTTCTACCTAACCTCTGTTCCAGCTGGTTCAGAGTTTCTATTTTAATATTTAGATCTTTAATCCATTTTGATTTTAGTTTAGTGCATGGTGAGAGATATAGGTCTAGTTTTAATCTTTGGCAAGTTGAAGCCCAATTTTTCCAGCACCATTTATTAAAGAGGCTATCTTTCCTCCAGTGAGGGTGTTTGGCTCCTTTGTCGAAGATGAGATGGCTGAGTGTGTCTTGTGTTGTTTCTGCATCTTCTAATCTGTTCCACTGGTCCTCAGGTCTGTTCCTTTGCCAGTACCATGCTGTTTTTAACATAGTAGCTTTGTAGTATGGTTGCAAGTTGAGGATTGTGATACCCCCTGCCATGTCTCTGTTACCTAGAATTGCTTTTGCTATTCTGGGTCTCTTCTTGCTCCAAATGAATTTTTGGATTATTTTCTCAAGGTCCATGAAGTATGCTGCTGGGATCTCAATTGGAATTGCATTAAATCTATATAGCAGTTTTGGAAGTATGGCCATTTTCACTATATTAATCCTTCTTACCCAGGAGCAGGGGATGTCTGTCCATTTTCTGATATCATCTTCAATCTCTCTTTTCAGAGTGCCATAGTTTTCAGAGAAGAGGTCTTTGATTTCTTTCATTAGGATGATTCCTAGGTATTTCAGTTTTTTGGATGCTATTGTGAAAGGAATTATTTGCCCTATGTCTCTCTCAGTGAGTCTGTCATTGGTGTAGAGGAAAGCTATTGATTTTTGTGTGTTGACCTTGTAACCAGCTACTTGACTGAATTTGGTTATTAAGTCTAGAAGACTTTTGGTGGAGTTCTTGGGGTCTTCTATATAGAGGATCATGTCATCTGCAAATAATGACAATTTGACTTCTTCATTACCTATCTTTATTCCTTTTATTTCTTTTTCCTGTCTAATTGCCGTCCTTGGCTAATGTTTCCAGAACTATATTGAACAAGAGTGGTGATAGTGGAAATTCTTTTCTTGTTCCTGATTTTAGTGTGAAGGATTTCAGTTTTTGACCATTTAGTATGATATTGGCTGTTGGTTTTTCATAGATGGCTTCTATTAGTTTGAGGTAGAGACCATCTATTCCAATTTTTTGTAGGGCTTTTATCATAAATGCATGTTGGATTTTGTCAAATGCTTTTTCTACATCTATGGAGATAATCATATGGTTTTTGTCCTTGGCTCTATTGATATAGTGTATTACATTGATTGATTTTCATATATTGAACCATCCCTGCATCCCTGGGATGAATCCCACTTGATCAGGGTGTATGATCTTCTTGATGATCTTCTGAATTCTGTTTGCCAGTATCTTATGAAGGATTTTTGCATCTATGTTCATTAGTGAGATTGGCCTATAGTTCTGTTTTTCATTTGGGTCTTTCTCTGCTTTGGGGATCAAGGTGATGCTTGCTTCCAGGAATGAATTTGGGAGTATTGCTTCCCTTTCAATTTCATTGAAGAGTTTCAACAGTAGTGGCAGCAGTTCCTCTCTAAATGTCTTGTAGAATTCAGCAGTGAAGCCATCAGGGCCCGGGTTTTTCTTAGTTGATAAGTTTTTAATTACATTTTCAATTTCATTGGTTGATATTGGGTTGTTCAGAATTTTTAGGTCTTCATTCAACTTTGGTAATTCATATGCATTTAGGAATCTGTCCATTTCTTCTGTGTTGTCCATCTTATTGGCGTATAGGTTCTGGAAGTAGGTATTGATGATCCTCTGGATTTCTGCTGGGTCTGTTGTAAGTTCACCCTTTTCATTCCTAATTGCATGGATTTGGGCCTTTTCCTTCCTTTTTCTGATAAGCTTGGCTAAAGGTTTGTCAATTTTGTTGATTCTTTCAAAGAACCAACTCTTGGCTTCATTGATATTTTGTATCATTCTCTTAGTCACCATTGCATTGATTTCTGCTCGATCTTTATAATTTCCTCCCTTGTATGAGCTTTGGGGTTGTCCTGATCTTCTTTTTCTAGAAACTTGAGGTTCAGCATCAGGTTGTTTAATTGGGCTCATTCTGTTTTCCTAATATGCATATTCACTGCTATGAATTTCCCTCATAAGACTGCTTTCATTGTGTCCCATAGATTCTGATATGTTGTATTGTCATTGTCATTTAATTGAAGGAACTGTCTGATTTCTTCTTTAATTTCCTTTGTGACCCATTGGTTATTCAGAAGTGTGTTGTTCAATTTCCATGTGTTTATGAAATTTTTTGAGTTTCTTTTGCTATGGATCTCCAATTTCATCACACTATGGTCTGATAATATACAGGGGATCACTTCAATTCCTTTGCACTTACTTAAACATGTTCTATGTGTGAGTATGTGGTGTATTTTTGAGATTGACCCATGTACAGCTGAGAAGAATGTGTATTCTGATTTTGTGGGGTTTAAGACTCTGTAAACATCTGTTAAGTTCACTTGTTCAAGAGTTTGATTGAGTTCTAGTATTTCATTTCTTACTTTTAGTCTAATTGATCTATCTATTAGTGACAATGGGGTGTTGAGGTCCCCCACTACAATTGTATTAATGCATATATCGCTTTTCATGTCCGTTAGTATTTGTTTTATATAGTTGGGTGCACTAGTGTTTGCTGCATAGATAGTTTTGATTGTCATCTCTTCCTCTTGGATTCTTCCCTTTACAAGGATGTAGTGTCCTTCTTTGTCTCTCTTAATCAGTGTTGGTTTGAAATCTACTTGATCTGCAAAGAGGATAGATACTTCTGTTTTTGGGGGGGTTCCTGTCACATGGAGTATTGTTTTCCACCTTTTAACTTTCAGTCTATGAGTTTCCTTTTGAATTAAGTGTGTTTCTTGTATGCAGCATATTGTTGGACTTTGCTTCTTGACCCATTCTTCTAGTCTATTTCTTTTGATTGGTGAATTGAGACCATTAACGTTGATGGTTATAACTGAAACGTATTGACCTGTCATTGCCATGACTTTTTCTTTTTGTTGGGTTCTCTCTCTTTACATTTAATTTCTCATCATGCTAGATGGGTTCATTCTGCTTTCCTTCCTAGGGTTGTGATCCTCCATGTGTCTGTTCGTAGGATACTGTGTAAAATTCTTTGGAGTGCTGGTTTGGTATTCATGAAGTTCCTAAGGTGCTCTTTGTCATGAAAGTATCTTATTTCTCCATCTATTTTGAAAAATGGTTTTTCAGGGCACATCAATCTGGGTAGGAGGCTGTTTACTTTTAGGGCTTGGAATATGTCACTCCAAGCTCTTCTTTCCTTGATGGTTTGTGTTGAGAAGTGTGCTATGATTCTGATGGGCTTTCCTTTGTATGTGATTTGTTTCTTTTCTCTGACTGCTTGTAGAACTTTGTTCTTCTGTTGTGTTTCTGGAATCTTAACAATCATATGCCTATGTGTAGATTTTTTTTGATCAAGGCTATTTGGAGTCCTATATGCCTCACTTATCTGTATGTCAAGCTCTTTTCCCCTGCTTGGGAAGTTTTCTGCCATTATTTCTGTGAAGAGATTTTTTGTCATCTCCACTCTCTCCTGTTTCTTTATTGAGCCCAATCAGTCTTATGTTATTTTTCTTTGCATCATCTAGCAGCTGCTGGATTGATTTCTCATGTTCCCTTATAATTTTGAAGCAATTTTTCTTTTCCTGGTCATTAATTGTAATCTTATCTTCTATATCTGAAATTCTGTCCTCACATTGGCTCATTCTGCTGTGTAGACTTTCAGTGAAGTTTTTCATGTCCTGGAAATCTATTTGAATCTGTTTTATGGATTCCATTTGTTTCTTTTGTTGGGATTCCATCATGTTCCTGAGTTCCTCTCTAGATTTATTAATCATGTCTTGCACTAGGGGCACAATTTCTCCTGTTATCTGAGAAATTATTTCTGATTTCATTTTTTCCTGATCCCCTTTTGTTGCCACTTCAGTGGGTCTAGGTTGTTGAGTATCAGAGTGTTTCATCTTATTTCCCTTTGGGGTTGCTGTAGGTGATCTGGAAGTCTGGTTTTGAGACTTATTTACATGTTTTCTCATTTCGACGGGGCAGGGGGCTGTTAGTGCCTGCACGGATTCCCTCCTCTGAGCTGGGTGAGGTGGGACAGGGGCCGGGAGCTGTGGTAGGGATGGTGACCCAAAAGTCCTTTCCTGTGGGCTGAAAGCAGTGGAAGGGATGGTGGCCATGAAGCCCCTTCATCTGGACCAGGAGCAGTGGGACGGCGGCTCAGAAGCCCCTACCTCTGGGCCAGGAGCATCGGGACTCAGTACCTTGGTCTGGTGGTCTGGTGTCCTCTGTGTCTTTGTAGTGTGGAACTAGCTGGCTGCCTGTCTACAGCGGGGTGATCTGGCATCTTCTGCATGACTCAGGACCTTGGTAGGGCATGCACAGACCTGCCTATCTGCAGCGGGCTGATTCGGCCTGTCCTGTGCCACTTGGGACCTCGGTAGGGCATGGGCAGACCCGCCTGTCTGCAGCGGGGTGGTTATGCGTCTTTGAGAAGTAGTGTTTTTTTGAAAAGGAGTTGGCTACAGTAACTCTTAGAAAACAATGAAAGATATTCTTAATACATCAGAACAGGTTTGATAGATCCTTCCTGCCCATTTCTTCCTAGTGCTTCAAGACAGAGCTCTGTCCTAGAGCCCTGCCTTTTGTGGCTGATTGCATTTGACTCACAGGCAAGGTACAAATTGTGTCTCTTTCAGAATGATTTTCCTGATCATCTCATTGCCACCCTGTTTAAGACATCACATTTTTCCCTCATTTCTATTTTTTGAATTGACTATAGTAAACAGTAATTCATCAGTCATTGTCCTTTAGTTTTTTCTCATGGGAACATGTACAGAGCACTTTGTCAAGGACTGTATGTTATAATAATTTATAATAGTTGAATGTCAAGTATCTTGTTGAGCACAGGGAAATCACTCACTAAATGCTGAATAAAGAGAGCTACAGTGTTGGGTAGGGTGTGGGGGGATGGGGTGGGACATTCAGACCAAAGCAACTGCCAAAGTATCAAATGAAGTTGGACTGTGATGCTCTTGGATTATCTACTCTTTTAATAAAAAAATTGGCTCACTCATCTTCATTCTTTTTGTATATTCCAGAGTGGTTCTTAATATGCCTTCATTGTCATTTTGACTATGCCTACACAATTTGATAATAGATTTTTCCTTGGGGTGGAATTATGCAAGCATGGATGGGAGTATAGCCAAGATAAAGATATGACACTGATGTTGGCAACATAAAAATAATTTGTGACCTTGAGTGTGACAGTGTGGTGAGGCCTGAGAGAAAAGTGTAGGGTAGAGGTGCCAGAGTCATTCCTACTCATGATCCCTTCCCTCGTGCTTTAATGGAGGAACTATATAGAAGTCCTATTTGAGGGCTACAAGAAATGCCCTAGTATCTGTAGTTGTTGAGAATAATATGGTGTTGGAAATAAAAGGCTAATTACCTCTTCTGGGTACACTTTCGGGAATTTTACATAGCTGGTGCATGCATACAAAACAATAGCAAATTATTCTAATGCTCACCGGGAATGTCTAGGGAACAAAACAATGTTTACCTAAAGCAGAAATAAGTGAAAACTGTTGAACCATCTCTTGGGTTAATGATTGGTCGAGACTACACTGTTCAATATTAAAGAGAGGGAGAAAAAATAAAAATGCCTCTTGATTTGTTGCTTTATGGCCATGTTTTTTACATTGACAATGGTTTCACTGGAAACTCTGGCAGCAATTTTCAAGCAAATATTAAATGATTCTATTTTATGTCAGAAACGAGAGATAAAGCAGATGAGTGGGTAACAAAAATACAATAAAGCTGAAATTTTTTCTTTTTTGCCTCAAACTTGGCTTAGATATGAAGTACAGCTATTCATTTTCTATTCTATGTATAGTAGTACTCTTAAGGACAAATATGGAAAGATGCATTTTTCTGGAAAATAGCCAAGAACCAAAGACACATGACAAGAACACCTTTATTTGGAACTAGGTAGCAGTGAATTTTAAGGTACTTAATCCACAAAGTGTTATGTGACTTAGATATGTAGGGATTAGAAATAAAATAAAGCAGACATTTTCATTTGTCTGCTTCCTTAGTTTCTGGCTCAGTGAACTTCTAAACATTTTTTTTTGAGGGCCTCAATGACTTTTTAAAAACTTGTCTGATTGCATGGCAGTATTTGTTAGATACAGTTGGAAATTAAGAAAAAAAGGCATCAGTCTTTCTTGGCTAAGGGAAAATTCATTTTCCAACTAAGATTTAAGACCTTCAAATAGAGTATTCATTCTGGGTCTCTGTATCAGTTGCTTCCCCATATGACCAATCTGAACTGTCAGAAGCCTTTTCTGTTGATATATATGAATTTTACTTTTAGTCTTCTTCAGGAATATTGAATAGTAAATTATTTTTCCTTCATGGCTCTGATTTTTTAAAAAGGGCAAACAGGAAAAAATGTGTTATGGACAAGCTGCACAAAAACTATTGGGATGATCTTCACATTAATTGTTAAACTCAGATACACTGTTTGCTTTTACTGGTGAAAAGATTCATAAAAGGTGGAAAGTTTTAGATCTCTTGCCTTCTTCATTCAGTGGAACAGAAACTGGATTCCATGATGAGGGGCCTAATGAACATTTGGGGCCATGTAACACTAATGATACTTTGTGTTTTCATGTCTCTCAGTGGAATTCATTTAGAATCACCCTAAGAGGGACAGCAGTCTTCCATTTTGGGATTTGCTCTGGTAATCAATAACCAACCTGATTTATACCTGTTTTAAAAAATTCTTTTCCCTCATCACTGTCTGTCTTCCCCTTGGAGATGGTCCTGGGGAAACTTCCCTTGGATGTCCCAGAATGAGTTTCCTCTGCCATATTACTTTGGTAGACTCATCTGCAACCAGCAGCTGGCATCAGGCTGCCTGATTCATCTGGCAGGTGGTCTTTGCTTTTGATAATTGTCTAGGTGCAGAAAAAGCTGTTCATTCTCCTTAAAAGATAAGTGATCCTCTGGGAAGCAGGGATTTGTTTTTAATGATTTTTTAAAAAATTGATTCTCCATGCACTATGGTAGAATTAATCATTTTAGGGGAGCCCATCTGGAGCTACTGAGCCATAGAAGAAGTACATCCCCATGGGACATGCATTGAAAAATGGTTGCATTAGTTTAAATGGGAAAATTCTCAGTTTATTCAGAAATAGAATTTGGTGGATTGAGTGGTAGTTTTTAATGATAAAAATTGAACATTTCACTGAGTAATTCCTACTGATTTCATTATAGCTGTTCATATTCTAGTTTTCTCCAGTTTCTTTCCAACATACCATAAAAGCACAATCAAATGGAAATACCATGATGATTGAAAGTCATTATAGTGGACATCTTTGCATAACAAAACAATTTTTATATGCCATACCATTTTGTGGACAAAAAAACTGCATAATAAGGAACACAAAAAAAGAAATTTACCACATGCTGCTATAAAACTGATGTTGTATTTTGTGTTTGAAGCTGTCATTATTGATGATGAGACAGATTGTTTCATGATGTAGCTAACTTCTTTAGCATCATCCCAAGACATAGTCAGCAGGTAAATGGTTCAATAAAGGAGATAACCAGTGGAAATGTTTCTTGGGGAGTATGAAAAATCCCATGTTGGTAATTCAGGTAGATAGGAACTCAGTTGGTTCACAGTGTTTTTCTTCTGCAATAGGTCACACTGGACAGAAGTCCAAAATAACTTGTATTTAAAATTGGCATGTCCTTATTTACACTTTCAATTTCTCACACCAGAGAAACTATTTGGTATTTATACATGTGTGTCCTATTTATTTCACTTAAGAGTATCACCTCAATGTGCATCCATTTAGCTATAAATGTCTCTAATTCCTCATTTTTTATGGCTGAGTAGTACTCCATTTTATAAAAAAAACCAAATTTTCTTTATCCAGTCTCCAGTTGATGGGCATTTGGGCTGTTTCCAAGTTTTAGCTATTACAAATTGTGCTGCTATGAACATGGGTGCACATATATCACTGTGGTATGATTCCTTTAATTCTTTGGGGAAGATACCCAACAGAGGAATAGCAGGGTCAAATGGGACTTCCAGTCCTAGTTCTTTGAGGTATCTCTATACTTATTTCCACAGTGGTTGCAATAGTCTACACTCCCACCAGCAGTGGAGCATGGTTCCTCTTTCTCCACAGCCCCACCAGCATTTGTTATTGGTTGATTTCATGGTAGCAGCCATTCTTTCTGGGGTGAGGTGGAATCTCAGCATTGTTTTTATTTGCATCTCTCGAATGACCAGTGATGTTGAACATTTTTTCATGTATTTATTTGCTATTTCTACTTCTTTGTCTGAAAAATGTCTGTTTATTTCAGATGCCCATTTTCAGATTGGGTCTTTAAATTTGGGAGGTCTGTTCTTTTTAAGTTCTTTATAGATTCAAGATAGTAGACCTTTGTCTGAGGAAGAGCAGGTGAAGATTTTTCCCACATTGTGGATTGTCTCTTCGCATTGCTGGTGGTTTCTCTTGCAAATGTATAATAGATAATGTGAAATAGGAAGAAAAGGGGCAAAGGAGAAGAGGAAGGTGAAGTGGGAGGGGTAGGAGAAAGGAAAGAAGGGAATGGAATTAATATGAGAAAATGGAAAACTGGAAACAAAATCTTTGTAACTAAGAAGGGATGGAGGGGTTGAAAGGAGGGCTGGGCAAGGGTGAAAAATAAGAACCAAGAGCGATTATGTAAAGGTGCAAATTTCCAATGATGAATGTCATTATATTGTATACCTAAAATGTACCAATGATTAGAATGAATAATCGATAATGTAAAATAGGAAGAAAAGGTCCAAAGGGGTAGGGGTAGTGGGAGGGGCAGGGGAAAGGACAGAAGAGAAATGAAAAATGATGAGAAATGGAAAAAATGGAAGTGAAGTCTTTGTAAATAGGGAAGGGTGGAGGGGGTGAAGGGAGGGCTAGGAATGGGAAAAAATTAAGAACCAAGATGTATTATGTAAAGGTACAATTCCCAATGAGAAATGTAATTGTGTTGTATATCTAAAATGCACCAATAAAAGAATTTAAGATAAAAAAATTGGCATGTGATATAATAGATTCTTGTTAAATTTCTCTTCAGTCTTTTAAAGTCAGTATCAATTCAATGTCCACCGAACATAAAGGTTCAGAGATAACTTCAAGGACTTTATTTCTTTTTCTGATTTAGCTATATTTGCAATGAACAAGCACACAGAAAGTGATACTCTCTCAGGAGGGGATTAAGAAGTATAAATAATAAGCCATCACCAAGTTACCAATAGGCATTTTGTTTACTGATTAACTCATTTTGTCATCAAAATTGTTAACAATGTAGATTTTTTTATAAAACTGTCCTTAGCAATGTGGCAATCGCAAGACCCTGTCTCAAAAACGAAGAGCAGGGGAAATAACTCAATGTGAAAGCCCTGGGTTCTGAAAAAAAATAGCATCATTTTGTAATGTGTAATCATTAAACTGGATTGCCAGCTTGATCATATAATAACTGCCCAGGTAATTCATAAAGAACACTTCTGGTTGTGTCTGAATGGGTCATGGGGGTATGAACTTGGGGTCTACATTTGGTCCTTCCCCCTTCCTCTCTCTGACACTGTTCTGCCCTGCTTTGTAGACACAATGAACTAAGCAGCTTTGCTCCACCATCCCCTTCTGCCATGGCATTCCTGCCTTGCAGCCAGCTGACCATGTACTGAAACTGTGAGCCAAAATAAACCATTCCTCCTTTAACTTGTGCATGACAATCATTCTGTCTTTGCTGCCAAAAAGCTGACTAACACATAATGTAAGGAGCTGAATACACAAATAGTTGTCCTTGAAGAAAAGATTAACTTGATACTTGGCTAAGTGCTACCTAGTTTTATAGCCACCAATATAAAGCATTTGAGAGGTGAATATTCTTAAAATTTATAACAAAGGAACAGAGATACTTTTTCTGTGATTATTCTTCATCTATGAACAATATCATGGCTTTATTGGTATCTACTTTCAGAATCTATACATGCCTGGTCATTATCTTGCAAAGGGTTGGCAGAGTAGGTTAGAAGAAAAAAGGACACAATTGGAGGAGATAGAGCAGGTACTTCTCACAGATCATCCCATCCCTTCTTTGGCAGCAATGTGGTACAATGGGACAAGCCTAGGCTTTAAAGTCACACCGGCCTAGTTTCCAGCTATTATTTTAAACCAGTCACTAACTGTATGACTCTGAAAGTGTTATTTAATGTCCTGATCCTAGAATATGAGTACTGCTCCAGATGGTTGGCTTATGGCATGGTTGTAAGAATTAATGAGGTAACATATATCAAGTCCCTAGCACAACTTCTAGCATGTGGTAGCCCAACATGCTAGTTTTACTTTCCTACTGCCCTTTACAATTTCTTTGATCCAACTTCTTCCCCTAGTATTCCTGCTCTGGGGGAAGATTATTGGCATGGCTAGGTTAGCGTAAATTTGTAGTATTTTAGTTTCTCATTTACTTCATTAAAATTGCTCCTGAGGTTACATTGCTAAATCTGTCAGTCTTTATCTTACCTGATCTTGGTAACACTTATTTTTGAAAGCAAAAAAGCCCCCCTACTTCTAGAAAACCGTGATTCTTCTGTAGTCCTAGTTACTATCACCAGAACAGGTTTTAAACTTTTTAGTCAGCCAGTGAGAGTTTTATAACTGTAATAACAAAAAAACCTTCAGAACTCGTTTTAAATATCTGTCATTGATCAGTGTTAATTTACTTCATTGAACAAGACTGTTAAACCCAGCCAGTTAGTGACCAGCTGGACTTAGAAAGCCAGATAATTGGCAATGAACTTGCCCCTTCTTCTAAGACTGATGTCAACCTACTCTTATCTGTGCTGACCACAATCCAAACAATCTTGTCTTCATAAAAATATGTATACAATTAGCAACGTACTTTCCTCAGTGTGACTGTGCCGGACCAGCATATCTCTGCCTTATTTAAGAAAGCAGTAAATTCAGTTTGATTTTGTTTCAGATATTTTCCAGTGGTTTTATATTTTGACAAATTTTTATGTAAGACTGAGACAAACAGGATAACCTAGGTCAGATGTCCTGGCTGGTTTTGTTTTTGTTTTGCTCTTCCCTCAATATTTTCCCCCAGACTTTGCTTTGCTTGTTCCTTCATCTACTATTGCTTTTAGCAAATCTTGGTGTTCCTGGAATTTTTGCCCTAAGTCACTCTTGTTTCCTACACACTTGGAGTGATTTCTTTACCCTAGAAGTTTTACTGTGATCTGAGTGAATCTCAGATTTATATTTTTAGAGAGAAATATTTTCACTTATAAAGCATTCTTCTCACTGAATATTTCTACATGATGTTGCACAAACATCTAAGAGCTGACTTTTCTCATACTGAAATTCCTCTTCACAACTCTAATTTGCTACTTCTATGTCCCATAGCCCAGTATCCCAAGCCAAAACTTAATTTCCTGTTCCATATTCTTCATTAACAAAGTTGAAGGAATTTTTCCTTCTGAACATCTATATTTCTGCCTACTAATTTTTTGGTCTTTCTCAGTTTTACTTGTGTGTTTGCTGTAGCCCCCTAAATAGTCTCTCTGACTCTAGACTTATCCATTTTCAAATCTCCACCCTGCTCAGTACAACTGATCTACATAATACTATTGATTTTTAATGATTTTCTTATCACTGCAAATAGAATAAAATAAAGCAAAGGTAATAATACAGCATTTATCTCTCATGTGAGGATTTGTCTGGAGTGCAGTGTTTCTGTGACACCACCAAGAATCCCGGTTCTTTATTTCTGCATTGCTATTGTTCACCATTGTTTGTGCACTCATGCTTGTGATTCATGATTGCAAGATGACAGCTACAACTCCACGTAGCATGTCTTACTCCAAAACTCCTGCTTCAAAATCTTGTAAACTTCTGTTGTTTTTTCTAGAAAAACAAATCTTAAAAGAAAGTACCTGACTGTGAAATTTGTGGCCAGAAGTGGGTCATTGAACTCCCGAGCTACAGGGTTGGTGAGCAACTGAGTATCTCTTTTTCAGCTTCCCCTGAGGGAGGTGGACAGAAGGAAAGGTGTGAGAATAGATGAGTTGGACAACTAGCAATGTCTACCCCAAACTCATAAGACAATGCTTCTCAAATGACTTCCTGTTGTCTATAAAACAGTGCTCAAGTTTTTTAGCATTGCATATAGATCGCTTCATCTCCTGACCCCCTTTAGTGTGTGTGTGTGTGTGTGTGTGTGTGTGTGTGTGTGTGTATACTTTTACTTCACCCATCCTCTACTTTTGAGGAAGAGGAACAGGGAGGAAAATCTGAGATTAATCATATTACTTCAAGTGATAAAGAATTTAGCTAAAAGATGTTCTAAAAATATTGTATTTAAAAGGTTTAAATTAATATTTCTATATATTATCTGGCATGTAGATATGCATAAAGCAAGGTAAATATAGGAACCTGAATACATTCTCAACTAGGGAGTATAGGCTAAGTGATTTAAAAATAATTTTTAAAAAAGAAATTACAGAAAAGTACAATGTTATAAACCTTTGGATTACTACAAACCAATCAAGCTGTTACTGTGTAATGAGCATCTATAGTCCAGGCTCTTGTATACAATGAACAAAGAATTGGCAAGTGTACACTAAGTAGCAAGTGGCAAGTGGCTACATTTATTAAAGATCATGAGAAGTTGTTCTCAGGGCGAGTCCATGCCAACAAAAAATATGACAAACAGAAAAGTAGTGCTGGGGTGAGAGAAAAGCACTGCGCACAGGCCACAGCACACAGAGTAGCAACAACTCCCACCCCCATAAATCAGTCTCTCAGAATTAAAGAATAGGCATCTCAGCCGAGGTGTCTTCTCTGAATCTCCAGGTGTGATAGACAGGTATGTTTGACAGGGTGCTGTGCCATCTGAGGGGCTCTTAACATGCATGCTTATCTCAGAATTCACTCTGATCTTAATTGCATGCATGGCATGTAGTACATATTCATGGACCCTTAAAAAGGTGGGAGTAGGGTGAAGGTGACTGAAGGTGAGGGTAGGAGATCCAACATGTATCAGAGATTTCCTGAGTTATCATTCTGTGATTTTCTACCTTTCTCAGGACAATGGAAGGAGGGATGTTGTTCTCTGCTTCTAGAGGTCATCTACTTTCCTTGGCTTGTGGTCTCATCTCTTTCTCTCTATCATTCATTCATATATATATATATATATATATATATATACACACACACACATATATATATACATAAACATATATACATATATATACACACATATTCACATGTATCAGTCAGTATTTACTAGAGAAATAGATATAACACAAGATATACAATATATGAATTTACAAGATTGGCTTACAATGGTCACCCACAAAGTCTGATGAGGAAGAGTCCAGAGGGTCTGTCTGCCCCACACTGGAGACCAAAGGATTTATTCAAAGATCTAGAGTTCACTGCAGTGTTCCTTGTGCGAGTCCATATCAAGAGGTTGATGAATCTCTGCTGGAAGTCTGAAGAGTCTCTGCTGGAAGCTGAAGAATTGCTGGAAGCCAAAACAAGAGTGGAGCTCCTGCGAAGGAACAGAAGCAAATCCATCCTCCCCCTTTACACCATCCAGGTGAAGACCTGCCCTAGAGAGCTACCCTAGGACAGATCCTCCACACCCTAGGGTGAGGAATTGCTGAGCCAATTTAATTAAGCTTCTCTTAACCAACTTCTCAAGTTGACACAATGAGTTAACTATCTATCTGTCATCTATCTATCTATCTGTCTGTCTGTCTGTCTATCTATCCACCCATCCATCTGTCTATATGTTTTGGGTTTCATTTACATTTTCCTTTACACCCTCATCTCTCTGATTGACTCTTCTGCTTCCATGTTTGTCTTTTAAAGCGTCATGTAACTATATTGGGTTCACACAAATAACCTAGGATAATCTCTTTCTAAAAGAGGTCAGCTGATTAGTAGCCGTAATTCTATACACAAAAATCTCTCCATAGCAGTTCTAAATTAGTGTTTGATTGAGTGACCAGGAGGAGGAACCGTAGGGAGACATCATTAGGATTCTGCCTGCCAGCACTTTCTGCTTGGCAGGACCAACAGAGTTCTGTTCTTGTTTGAATTTACCACAGGATATTCTAATACTTACTAGGAGCAGCAGTTACAAAGGAGCGAGTTCAGGCAAATCTCCAGACGGCTCAATGATTTTTGCTTCTTCAGTGTGTAGAGCAAGTCTTCTTGATTGGAGAGAACAATTAGTTTCAAATTTGACATTCTGCAATGTTACTACACATAATTTAATCATAACTATCATTGAAATACCACAGTTTCCTCTGCTGAAATCACTCTCCCCTTCTTACTCATGTACCACCATCAGTTTGGTTTGTTTTTTGTCACTTACTATTCATTTTCTGTATGGATGTTATATCACTGCCAAACATCAGTGATTCCCATCTTAGGTGTTGGCACCTTCAGAATCTCTTTCACTGGTTTCTTCTCTGACACTTGGGATTATTCTCAAGTCTTCTTTGTCATTTGCCTTCTCTGCCACTTTTGATGACTCCATTTTTCCAAGTAACTCCTCGGATCTCAAGATATTCTTCCCTCACCTCAACTTGGATGACTTCCTGTGCCTACATTTTCCTCTTCTGTGACTTGTACCCCTCTGCATCAAATAACTTGTGCTTTTGGGGACAGTATGTGCAATATAGACTGTAGCACAGAATTTGCCTAATTATGACCTAAGTAGGAAAACAAAATCCAAGGAAGGAAGGGAGAGACAAATAATCTCACTGAGGACACCTGGGTAGAAAAATTCAGGAAAGGTGAGTGGAGGCATAGTTATGAGGCCTTTAATCTGATTTCTAATACTGGTTCTAATGCTCTGTTCTATTTTCTCTGAGCCATGTGTACTTGACAGCAATGTACCCTGCCTTTGGGCTCAGATGATGTGATTGTTAATTTTGATATGTCACCTTGACTTGAGAACTGCCTAACATATTAGTAAAGTTCGGGTATCTCTGTGGTTGATTGAGGTAGGCTCACGCTAGATGTGGATGACACCTAATAGGCTTGTAGCCTGGAGGGAATAAAAAAAGAATCAAGAAGAAAGTGTTTCCTTTTTAGAGGAGCTCTTTCCTTTGTCATTGCTTTGGGGCATTGGTCTCCAGACTCTTTGCCCTTCTAGTGCAGACTCTTTCACTTTGTGACAAAGAATCACACTGGTGACTCTAAAAAGATCCTGTGGCTTTTTAGGGTGTAGATGACAATCGTAACTCTTCCACTTCTGATTCTATAGGCCTATTGAATAAATCTCTTTGTGTAACTGTAAATATATTTTGTATTGATTCTCTTCCTCTAAAGAACCCTAATCACTACAGATGATCTTTGGACTTAGGTACAGGAAGTTGATAGTGCATGGCTTCCTTTTCTTGTTGATCCTATCCTTCTTGTATTCTGAGAATTGCTATACATCTAAACACTTACTAAGTATGTTGATATTGTAGGGTTGGTATCAACCTACCTATTCTCTATAACTTGTACAGTATTTCATAATATTTAAAATGTTAAACATTTTATGGTTTCTTTCAAGGTTTAGTCTTTGACACAATTCAAAAATTTAATGACATTTGTAATTTCAAATTTTGATATCGAAATATCAGTGAAAATTAGGAAAGGAGCTAATAGCCTCTGTGCAGCAATGTTCATTTCTATGACTAATATACATGGTTACCAAATAACTAGACACTAATGCCCATTTGTGGACATATTTGCATCTCCTCATTAGCTCATTCAATAAAGAGTTATTGATCACTCCTCTGTGAAAGACTCTGTTCCAGGTACTAGGAATCCACTAATGGGTAAGAAAAAACACTCCTTACATTCATGGAGTTTATAATCTGCTGAGAAAGAAAAGCATCAGGCAACTAATTAGATAAATACATATTTAATCAGTGATATGTGTTATGAAGGAGAAATCCAGTGATCTCTGAGATAGTATAATTGGAGGATATTGGAATCCCAGCTGATTTTTCATGGAAGCATCTTCAGAGGGCCACGTTTGTGCTGGCCTAGAAGGGAAGAGTACTGTGGACAAATTAATCCAGCAAATCTAGGCAGAGGACAGAGTCCTCCATTGCAAGGCCATAGCATATATGAAGGCCCTGAGATGCTTAGTAACAGAGTTGGTTTAAAACTGGGAGATACTACCATGGAGATGGAGAGTGGAAAGTAAGCAGCAGTGTGGCATGGATGTGAGTATAGTGAGTAAGTGTGAAACCATCACAGAGCAGGACAGAGCTGCATAAGTGTGATCTTATCTTTCACACCTATTGTTTTAATTTTCTGTTTTGTAGTTGGTTCTTTCTTTCCTGAATAGGTTTAAGAGAGACAAAATTTATCAATATACATCACAAACAGCACTAAGAAGGTTTTGTGAAGAAAAAATAAGGATGATTTACATTGAATTTTAAGACTAGCCACTTTATTATTTTTTTTAGGTTCTGATAGTATTTTATTTAATAAGACAAGGCACATTCTGTAGAGATACACTGTCAAGAAATTTAAAAACATAACATCACAAATATTAAATTACATTATGAAAGACTCAGGGAATATTGATTTAAACTTGATGAAAACATTGAATAAAACTAATAACTGTATGATGATACTAAGCTCCATTAGAAAATCATGTTTGCTTTATTTTTCTGAGAAATCCTCATACTGATTTCCATAGTGGTTGTATTAGTTTACACTCTCACAGATAAAACTAGAAATTCCATTTGACCTAGCTATTTCCCTTCTAGTATCTTCCCCAAGGAGCTAATGATACCATATTACAATGATACATACATACCCATGTTTATTATAGTAGCACAACTTGTAATAACTAAATCTTGGAAGTAGCCTACATATCTATCAACACATAAATGGATAAGGAAAATGCATTTACACACAATGGAGTACTATTTAGCCATAAAGAAGCTTAAAATTGAGTCATTTGTAGGAAAATGGATGCAGCTAGAGACCATAATGTTAAGTGAAATAAATTAGACACAAATCTTAAATATCACATGTTTTCTTTTATATTAGAAGTTCAAAATATAAACAAAAGCAAAATATAAGATACATAATAGGAAGTAGGAAAATAGAGCTATTTCAAATACAAAGGGATCAAGAGATTGAGGGAGGGTAGAAAGGAGGGGAAGAGGTAAGAGGATAAAAAAGAATTAAGATGTGTCATGTCAATGTACCAATTCCAGAGGAGGAATGTAATCATTAGGTACTGCAGAATGTACTATTAAAAAGCAAACAAAAATAAAAACCCCAAACAACAACAACAAAGGAGGAACAATCTGCTTATAAATGGGACATGCTTTCCAAGATTGTAGTCCAGTTTTATTTCTTTGTGAAGAGAACAATTCTGCCTGTCACTCTGGAGTATTCACTTGGCTTGAATGACAGTGCCAAAGCTGGGACTCTGTTCTGTAGTTATTCTGGTGTTTGTGCGATTGTTTCTGTCAAATGTCTTGACTGCAACGTGGTTGTATGTTCTTCAAAGTATATGTAAATAATTTGAATATACTTTAAATACCAAAAAATTAAAACATAAAACATAAAAACATTCAGAAAGTAAAACTGTATATAATATAGTGTGTAAAACCCATTTTGTAATATGTTTCTGGACTGTATTTCTTTAGGCCTCACTACATATGAGTGTAAATAAGGCTTGATTACTGGCCAAAAACTAGTGTTTGTTGCTTATTTGCATAACTCAATCTCACCATGTATGTCTGGGTGGGCCTGATATCGAGTCCTATCACTTTTCTTTATTTCAGAAATCCTTTGTTGGTATCCAGGGATTCAGAGCCCAGGTAGTTCAGTTTATATTCAAGTTGGAACTGTGCCTATATAATTCCAGGAACATACCTGAAAATAATTAGAAGAAAATATATGCATTTTTTTCCATGTACTCAGATTATGGGTAGCTTATTTCTTTGTACTTTTCTGGATTTTTCTGAATTGTTTTCAACCAACCTGTCTTTTCTTAAAAAAAAAAAAACTAAAAGAAGGGATGGAGGAGAGAGGATGGAAAGAGAAAGGGAGGAGGAAAAAAAATGAGAAAGAGAGAGAGCCAGAGAGAGGGATAGAGAGTAAACAACACTCTCTAGATCAAGGAAATTGTCTTATGATTACACTAAGATATGGCAAGGTCATAGTCTCTGTCTATAGTGGAAGCTACCATTTACACAACCAAGAATCATGTACTGAGCTGTCCAGAGGCTCAGAGGCTTTCTGGGAAGCTGGTGAGCTAACAATTTCTGCATGTCATTTTCCATCTCTGAGGATACATTTAACTTTATTCTTATGAGTCTAACTTTCCTATCTGTAAAATGGAAGATTAGATCTAATAGGTTTCTCATAACTCTGGCATGTGACCCATTAATTCTTGTAGCAAAATAAGAGAGCTTGTATAGGGATATGTACTGAAACCTCATGGGCAGGACGTATGGTTTGAAGATGCCTGAGAGTTCTAACTGTTCCAAGTAGAGTGGAATTCTGAGAAAACAAGCAATGGTGCACAGGAGATAAATGGTGTGGATTTCCTGGAGGATTTCTATGGATATGTGAGATCAATAACAGCAGGTCAAGCTTAGCAGTGCTTATAAAAGGAAAGAAATGGGTGAGCAGACCACTAGAACAGTAAGAGATTATTGTGCTTGGGGCTGGTCTCTTATTCTTTATTGTTCAACTCAGGAAAGATGTGGCAATATGAACGTAGATGTATGACCCCTGGGCTTCTGCCTTGTGAAAGAGCATTTATCACACCCTAACATTTCCTAATTGTAATGATCCTCTAGCCTGTCTTGATTTTTCAAAAGAAATCAACACCAGTTCATTGAAAAAAATAAAAAGAAGTCTACTGTTTTTTCTGCAGAGTGGGAAGTGCCAATGTGACTGAAAAAAAAGACTTTTCCAGCATGGAGGATGACACGCCTGAGTGGTCAGCTTTGGTATATTGATGTCTCATTATTTTATATTTCTAATCCAAAGAACTTGTTTGTTATGGGCTGGTGTTCTTTTTTCCTGAGTGTAATTATGTATAATCTTTAAGTCTAGTTATCTTTTTTGAAAACTTACTGAGTGAAATAAAATATTACCAACCAATTTTTCAAAAGATAATTCTCCTTTCCCCTGAAAATTCAATTTCCTTAAGAAATATGCATCTTGCAAAGCTTTATGTGTTACAGCACTTCTCAGTGTTCCTGGAATTTGCCTCAGGACAGTTTGCAACTCTATAGACTTACTAGTAAGTGTGTGGGCCTGTTCTCTCTTCCACATGCTCTTCTTGTCATCCCTTGTAACCAACCAGCCCATTGCCAACATCATATTAAATGGGAGAAACTGGAAGTTTTCCCTCCAAAATCACAACCAAGACAAAGATATCCACTGTCCCACTTATGTTCAATATATTCCTTGAAACATTAGCCAGAGCAATTAGGCAAGAGAAAGAAATAATTATACTTATTATTTACTGTTGGCATGGATGTTTTACGTAGAAGACCTAAAAACTTCCACCCAAAGACTCTTAGAATTAATAACCAAATTTGGCAATGTAGGAGGATACAAAAATCAACACACAAAAATCAATAGCATTCCTGTATACCAATTATGAACTCATCAAGAAAGAAATTAAGAAAACAATACCATTCACAATATCAATACCATTCACAATACCACTCATAATATCATTCATGATATCATCAAAAATTAAAAACTTGGTTGCTTTCTTGTTAAGATGTGGGCCAAAGATAGGTAAGATAAAATAAGATGAGGTGACTGAGTGTATTTGGAATTGTTTCCATGTTTTTCACTCTGCTTTATTGATCTCTGCATCTAATTTTTTGTCAGTACCATGCTGTTTTTACCACTGTAACTTTGTAGTATAATTTTAAGTCAGAGATTGTGATGCCCCCGTGTTGCCCAGAATTGCTTTTGTTATTCTCAGTCTTTTCTGGTTCCAAATGATTTTTAGGGTTGTTTTCTCTAATTCTTTGTGGTATGCTACTGGTATTTTGATTGGGATTTCATTAAATGTGTATAAGTTTTAAAGTATGGCCATCTCCACTATATTAAGTCTTCCTACCCAAGAACATGGGGTATCTTTTCATCTTCTTAGATCTCCTTTTTCAGAATACTCTAGTTTTCAATGTAAATGTCATAACAAATGCTGGCAGGGCTGTGGGGAACAAAGAACGATTCTACACTTTTGGTGGGATTGCAGACTGGTGCAACCACTGTGCGAATCAATGTAGAGATTCCTCAAAAAACTAAAACTAGAAGTTCCATTTGACCCAGCTATTCCCCTTCTTGGTATCTTCCCAAAAGCATTTGCAGCAACATATCATAGCAATATATGCATATCTATATTTATAGCAGCACAATTTGTAGTAGCTAAATCTTGGAAACAGCCCAAATGCCCATCAGCAGATGAATGGATGAAGAATATGTGGTTGTTTTATACAATTGAGTACTACTCTGCCATAAAGAAAGATAAACTTGAGACATTTCTAGCTAAATGGATGCACCTTGAGACCATACTCTTAAGTGAAATAAATTGTACACACTTATTCGACCACATTGTTTCTCTGGTGTGAGAAATCAAAAGTGTAAATAAGCACCAAAATGCATAATAGATATTGAAAGATGGGAAAGAAATATTCAAGTGGGAAGGGGAACAAGGGAGGGGAAAGGAAAGGAAAAGAAAAAAAAAGAATGGAAGGAAATAAATGGAAACAAAGCTTTTGTAAATAAGTAGGGGAAGAGAGCTTGTAGAGAGGAGAGGGGATTAGGGAAAAAGAATCAAGATATACTATGTACAGGTACAAACTATGATGAATGTGATCATTATGTATATCTAAAATGTACCAATAAAATTAATTTTAAAAAAGAAAATTAAATACTTGAGAATTATTCTATCCAAGAAAGTGGACTTCTACAGCAAAAGTTACAGTATTCTGGAAAAGGAGATGACAGAGAAGATCAGAAAATGGAAAGATATCCCCAGTTCCTGAAGAGGGAGAACCAAGAGAGTCAAAATGGCCATATTTCCAAAACTGATATACAGATTTAATGCAATTCCAATCAAAATGACTTCAGCATTCCTCACAGAACTAGAGAAAACAACCCAAAAGAAACTCAAAATGGCAAAGAAATGGGTAACAAGAGCAAAACAGAAGGCATTACAATCCTACATTTCAAGCTATATTATAAAGCTACAGTGATAAAGACAGCATGGTACCAGCACAAAAACAGATATGTAGATCAATGGAATGGAACTGAGGATGCTGAAACAACCACAGACAATGTAAATATTTGATCTTTGACAAAAAGGCCAAAAATATACATTGGAGGAGAGACAGCCTCTTTGATAAATTGTGCTGGGAAAATTGGCTATCCAGTGCAGGAAATTGAATATGGGCTCATGCTTCTCACCAGGTACTAAGCTAAAATAAAAAGGGATAAAAGATATAAATGTTAAAACAGAAACAATCTGAAGGGAAGGTAAAATATGTTAAACTCTTGAAGACATAAGCATAGGCAAGGACTTTCTGAACAGAACCCTAGTTGCACAAGAAATACTGACAAGAATCAACAAATGGGATTGCATCAAACTAAAAAGCTCCTGCAGAGCAAAAGAAACAACCAACAGGGTGAAGAGACAACCTACAGAATGGGAAAAATTTTTTTTCAACTATTCCTTAAAATACTAATTCTAGAATATATATTGAACTCAGAAAAAATTAGACCTCCCAAAATAAAAGATCCAGTTAAAAATGAGCAACCAAAATGAACAAACAGTTCTCAGAAGAAGAAGTACAAATGGGCAATAAGTAGATGAAAAATGTACATTACTACCTATTATATAAATGCAAATTAAAACAACACTGAGCTTCTATCTTACTCCAGAAAGAATGGCTATCATCAAGAACTCAACAACAAATGCTGAGGACACTTTCAGGAAAGAGGAACACTTCTCTGTTTCTGGGAATGTAAATTAGTACAATTACTGTGGAAATCCATATGGAGATTCCACAAAAAACTAACTATAAATTCCATTTGATCTAGCTACCCCTTTTCTAGGTATCTTCCTGAAAGAGTAAAGATATATTATAGTGATATGTGCATACCCATGTTTATAGCAGCACCATTCATTATAGATAAATCTTGGAAGCAAGATTATGTCTATCGACAGATGAATGTATAAAGAAAATATAATATTTAGACACAATGGAGTACTACTCTGCCATAAAGAAGGATAAACTTGAGTCATTTGTAGGAAAGTGGATGCACCTGAAGACCATAATATTAAATTAAATCAGACATATAAGCTTAAATCTCACATGATTTCTTCTATATGAGAAACCTAAAATAAAGAACAAAATACAAGATAATAGGAAGTAGAAAGCTACATCTATTTCAAATGGAAAGGTGATCAAGAGATGGAGGCAGAGGGAGAGGAGGGGAAGGGAGGGGAGGGGAGTGAAAATGGAATTAAGACGTCTTATTAATTTACTTGTCTTACTAATTTCCTACAAATATGTAATCATTATGTATTTTAAATATGTACTAAAAAGTACAAACTGAAAATAAAAGAAAATGATTGGAATTAATTTCAGATTTTAAATGATTATTCTGATTTCTGTGTGTTTAACAGTTTAGAGGAGCTAAGAATGGACACAAGGTGATCCCAGGAAATTGCACTTGAGATATGGTGGTAACTAAAGTATAAAATTAAGTGGACATATTCATGAAATATTAAGTGGGAAAATAAGTAGGATTTGGGGATTAAGTAGAAATAGAAGGTGTGTGATGGAGGGGTCAATGGTGATCTACAAGTGTTTGGTGAGAAGTTGTTTACAGGGCAGTAGTATTTGCCTAAAGTAAACAAGGAGAAGTAGTGTAGAGCACTGGACTCAACTTCATATCATGCATGGGTGGAACTGTCCAGCAGAAAACTGGGTATGTGACTCTGGACTTCAAAGAATACCATGTGGGTAGAGATGCTGAGTAGGAAGACACTGGCACATAGATGAAAATCACAGTCAAGATTGTGAATGATACCTAGGAGAGAATGTAGAATTAAGGAACAAGAATAGAAACCTAAGGGGTGAGAAGTTGTAAAGAACTGAGAGTATAGTGCAGTGGTCCGTGGGAGAGTCTTTGGAAGAAAGAAGTGGGCAGTGGTGTTGGATGTTGGTCCTGAATGTCTTGGGATGGAGTTGCTGCAATGAACTCTTCTTGGGTTTCCAACTTCCAGAGTCCACTCAGAGATGTAGGAACCATCTTTTTCTTTTTTCATTTTTAGTCTATATTTCCTTTCTCAGAAACTTTCTAGTACCTCAAGACACAGACAGATATTTCTACATCAAGTTCTTAATTTTTTTCACCAATAAGTATTTCTCCCTTTTCCTATTTGAGAATAAGTCAATAGGTGCTTCAAGTTTTTTCACTACAGACAAGCAAACACCCTGACTTTTACCTACTTACAAGTTGTGTGTTCTTGTCCACCTTTGAGATGAAAATCTTTTCTTTTCTTTTAATTTTATTTAAATAAAATGTCCCTCTAAAGTCTAAGTAAAATTCACCTACTTCCTCAGATTAATCTCACCCAGAATATTTAGACAGGTAACCAGTATATGTCTTGCTCATGTTGTAGCCCATACAGGGCCACTATTATTGATGTTCCTTTAATAGTTTATTCTGGATTTTACTTCTCTGAAATTTTTTTCCCAAAACTATGTGAATGCCTATAAGTACATATCATGCTGTGAGCATCATTTGTAATATTTGTGGGGGAATGTTGAAAACTGGAACAATATGCAATGAATACATGCAAAAGTATTTCTTTAGTATCTCATAAATGATAGTCTCAAGTGATAGTCTCAAGAAACAACCTAATAGAAGAAAAACATATGTTAGTAGTGAGGAGGAAATAATGAAAATAATTAAAGCTTAAGGTAGCCAATAGTACTATTGAAGTGATAGAAGTTCATAACAGTAAGAGACCACTCCCAAGTGACATTTAAGTGGATTTTGAGGTGTAAGAATATAAATTTTGTTATTAATATATTATTGGTGTTATTAGTGTATTATTAATATAGCTCTGTCTAGGTTATAGCTCTGTCTTGGACAGAATAAATCAAGCAGGAGTTGGTTTTCTTTCTTTGAACCCTACCTCTGTACCTTAAAGCCACTGCTGTTTCACCTGGTACAGTCAAATACCTTGTTGATAGAGACTCCTATTGGGATGGAGACACTGGTGGGAGAAAAGGAGTTATGAACAGACATCAATGCTTAGGAGTTGAAGTAAGGCCTGTCTGAATCCTTTTTCTGGAAAATGACTCAGGATAAGGAAATGTAGAACCAACCTCTTGAATCAGGGAAGGACTTGCTGCTCAGCTGAAGAGAGTGTGATCTACAGGCAATTCCAGCTGCCAGCTTCTCTAGGGATGGCCTTATCTTAGCTGCAGAGAAATACTATTCTGCAGGCCCTGCCCTTCCTGGGGCACTCCAATCTAACTCATTGATGAGTTAGTTCAGTGTAGGTATACAGGCTGAGGTGCCCCCAAAATCATCCTTCAGGGAAGCATTTTCTACATGGCTACAGGTGGTGTTATCAGCAATCAGCTTCTAGCTAGCAGCTCTTTCAGGGTCACCTCCACTCCAGACAGCCACCTGGTCTCTGAAAGGCCCTTCCACAGCTGTTATCCAGTGACTAGAGAGGGAGGGGTACAAATGCATGTCCAGTTTGCCCAGCTTTGACAGGGATTCCCTGCCAGGCTCAACAAGGCTTTGCTGGGATTACACTCTGGCTCTCTCTCTCTGCCAATCTGCTTCTTCCCCTTCTTTCCACGTGATATACAGCTGGTCCCTGATACAATTTTATTCCTCATCCAGCTTGAGTGTCCAGTTTCAGAGAACTGAACCTGTAACAAGAAAGTTTATTTTCAAGATTAATATAGAAGATCCCAGGTTGATAAATGTCCAATTCTATGTAAGGCTTGTATTAGTCTCTGGGTCAAATAATTATCAACCCTTTTAGAACCTACCTCAATGTTATTATTTAGGGAATTATTTGTCCTAACTCTGCAGTTACTATTGCTTTATTGTAATGAAATAAAAGACCAAGCCCACAGTACGAGTTACGGTTCTTTAGACAATTTTTTTTCTAGAATTTTTCTTTAAAACATTTCTTACCTTTACCCTTATCTTTTATTTTGAAGGATTTCTCTGAAGGGTAAGCTTAATAATGACTCATTTATGTTTGAATTCAGAAGGAGAAACAGGAAGATCCTGAAGTGTTGCTGTGGGGTGTGCAGACTTTTATGACAAAGTAATAAAATTGGAATGTTAGAGGTTCAGAGTCAAGATAAATCTGAGGTGATGCTTTCTTTTAAGAGTTTTTCATAGTACTATTTTCTTTTCACAGGACTCTCCTGTTGGCTCAATAATTTCTGCTACATTTTTGAACATCCTAAGCATGACAGTGAACAATGCCATTTAAAAATCTGCTTATTTGGAAATTATTTTATATTCACAGAAAGTTTGCAAGAATAAGAGTAGCACAAGGAACATCTGTATAGCCTTTTGCCAGACTCACTTGTTGCTAATATTTTATTTTCTTTATTTTATCACTGACTTGGATGGTGCTTGTGCCCTTGCATGCATTCATGCATATTCTCTCTCTCCTCTCTCCAAACACCACACACATGGATGCACCCACACAAGCATGCACACACACAAATAATTGTTTTCTGAACCATCTAGAAATAAGTTACATACTTCATGGTTATTATCACCTAAATATTTCTGTTATTTTCTAAGAATAAAGATATCCTCTTAAGATGATGTAGCTACCAACTTCAGGAAACTCAACATTAATATCATACTCTTATAATCTATCCATGTTTCAATTTTGTCATTGGATATAACAGTGTCTTTTTTAGTTTTTTCTCTCCAATACAACATACAGTTTAGAATGATGTATCACACTTAGTTATCACATCTTCTGTTCATTGTGTGTGTGTGTCTATGTGTATGTGTGTTATGCATGTGATTAGGTACCTTTTAAAATTTTGACATAATTGACGAGGATTAAATACATTGAAAGCATACAACATGATGATTTGATATTGGATTTTTACTATCATAACAAAATTAATTAGCATAGCTGTTACCACCCATGCCATGCATTAGATCCTCAGGATTTGTTCATCTTATAACTGAAACATTGTGCCCTTTGCCCAACATTTTCCCATTGCTCTGCTCCAGGCCTTGGCAACTACAGTTTTATTCTGCTTCTGTGAGATAAATATTTTTAGGCTCCACTTATAAGTGAGATCATCTAGTTTTAAGCTGGATGATTTCCACAGCCTTTCTTTTTATGGCATTGACATTTTAAAAGAATACAATATGCTAAAACAATTTTTAACTTGGATTCAAATCTTGTACAACTTAATTATAGCAGGTATTACTGCAAATTATTGCCTTTGTATTGTTCATTCTTTCTCTTATTTTATTTTAATTTATGAATTTTTTATTTTAGTTTATTTGTACATGTGTGTATCACATAATATTTATATTCCTTGTGAGAAGGTGATACCTGTACATGACACATCTTAATTTCATTTTCAATATCCAGTTTCCCTTCCCTGCCTTCCACCTCTGCCCATTCTTTCATCCTCTTCTTTATTTTGGACACATTAACAGTACATAATGTTTTCATTCCTCCTGTGGAGTTGGTATATGTATACAACACATCCCAATTCCTTGTTTCATCCCTTATCCCTTCCTTCTCTCCTCCCTCCCTCCATCTCTTGATCCCCTACCTCTTTGAGAATGATCCATCTCCCTACTTTCTATTATCTATCATTTATTTTGTTCTTTGTTTATACTCTGGGTTTCTCAAGTAAGACAAACCATGTGACATTTAAATTTGTGTGTCTGATTTATTTCACTTAATATTTCAATCTCAAGGTGCATCTATTTTCCTATAAGTGACTTAAATTTATTGTTCTTATGGCAGAGAAGTACTCCATGGTGTGTAAATACCACATTTTCATCAGTTGATGGACAAATAGGCTACTTCCAAGAGTAGCTATTATGAATTGTGCTGCTATAAACATAGCTATGTTTGTATCTCTGTAATATGATGCCTTTTGCTCTCTTGGGAAGGTACAAGAAGGGGAATACTGGGTCAAATTGAATCCGTGGATTTAGGGTTTTTTTTTAGAAATTTGTGTAGTTGTTTCTTTTAGGTTTTTTTCCCTTAAATTCTTTTATTGGTACTCTTTAGGTATACAATACATTTACATTTATCATTGGGTGCTTGTACTTGTACATGATGTATCTTGGTTTTTATTTTTTTCCCCATTACCTGTGCACCCTTCACCCCTCCACCCCTCCCTATTTACATAGGTTTTGTTTCCATTTTTTTTTCTTTTCTCATAATATTTCCTTTCCCTTCTTTCCTTTCCCCTTCCCCTCCCATCACCCCTTTGAACTTTTTCTTATTTCAAAGCATCAGTTATTCGTTATTAATCACCATTACTCTTTAAACTCATCAAGGAAATTGAAGGGAAGCAAGGCTTCCAAATTCATTCCTGGAAACAAGTCTTACTTTGATTCCAAAACCAGGGAAAGACCCAACCCAAAAGGGCACTACAGGCCAATCTCCCTAATGAACATAGATGCAAAAATCCTCAACAAGATACTGGCAAACAGAATACAGAGGGTCATCAAGAAGCTCAAACACCCTGACCAAGTCAGATTTATCCCAGGGATGCAAGGATGGTTCAACATTTGTAAATCAATAAATGTCATACACTATATTAACAGAGTCAAGGACGAAAACCATATGATCATCTCAATAGATGGAGAAAAGGCACTTGACAAAATCCAACACCCATTCCTGATAAAATCCCTACAGAAAATTGGCATAGAAGGTCTTTATCTCAACCTGATTAAGACTATCTATGAAAAACCAACAGCTAACATCATACTAAATGGTCAAAAACTGAAAACTTTCATGCTAAAATCAGGAACAAGACATGGATGCGTACTATCAACATTCCTGTTCAATATTGTTCTGGACATTAGCCATAAAAATTAGAAAAGAGAAAGAAATAAAAGGAATAAAGATAGGAAAGGAAGAAGTTAAACTGTCATTATTTGCTGACGATATGATACTTTACAAAGAAGACCCAAAAAACTCCACCAAAAGACTTCCAAACTTAATTGACAGATTCAGTAGAGTAGCTGGATATGAGGTCAACACTCAAAAAACAATAGCCTTCTTATACACAGATAGCAGACTCACTGAGAGAGAAATTAGGGAAACAATTCCTTTTACAATAGCATCCAAAAAAAAAAAGAGAAATATCTAGGACTCAATCTAACAAAGGAAGCAAAGGACCTCTACCTTGAAAACTATGGCACTCTGAAAAAGGAGATCAAGGAGGATATAAGAAAATGGAAAGACATCCCTTGTTCCTGGGTAGGAAAAATCAATATAGAGAAAATGGCCATACTTCCAAAATTACTATATAGATTTAATGCAATGCTGGTTTTAATCTTTTGAGGAATCTTCATACTGATTTCCATGGTGGCTGTACTAGTTTATTTTCCCACTAGCAGTATAGAAGGGTTCCTTTTACTCTGGAGCTTCTGAAGCACTTGTTATTACTTGATTTCTTGATGAAGAGCATTCTTTCAGGGCTAAGATGGAATCTCAGTGTTGTTCTATTTTGCATTTCTCTAATGGCTAGTCATATTGAGCATTTTTTCATGTATTTATTAGCCATTGGTACTTCTTCTCTGAAGTGTCCATTTGTTTCACTTATCCATCTTTTATTGAATTTTTTATTTTGCACATCTAAACTTTTGACTTCTTTATATACTCTAGATGATAGGCCTCTGAGGAATCACTGGCAAAAATTTTTTTCCTATTCTGAAGGTCATCTTTTTACTCCATTGGATGTTTGTTTTGCTGTGAAGAAGTTTTTTTTCCATTAAGTTTATTGCTACATTTTAGGTATACAATACAGTTACATTCATCATTGGGATCTTGTGCCTTTATATGATGTATCTTGGTTCTTATTTTTTCCCCTTTCCCCTGGCCTCACTTCAACCCTTCCGCCCTTCTCTATTTACAAAGACTTTGTTTCCATTTTTTCCTTTACTCATAAGTTTTTCTTTTCCCTTCTTTCCTTTCTCCTACCTCTCCCACTTCCCATACTCCTTTAGACCTTTTCTTCCTATTTATATTATCAATTATACATTTTAATCCTTATTTACTTTTAGTTTTTCACACCAGAGAAACTATTCAGTATTTACACATTTCTCCTATTTATTTCACTTAAGAGCACGGCCTTAATGTCCAACCATTTATATATAAATGTCTCTAGTTTTTCATTCTTTCTGCCTGAGTAGTGCTTGATTTTATATAAAAAAAAAACCCACATCTTCTTTATCCAGTCTCCAGTTGATGGGCAATTGAGCTGTTTTCAAGTTTTAGCTATTACAAACTGTGCCACTATAAACATGGGTAAGCATATATCACTGTGGTATGATTCTCTTAATTCTTTTGGGAAGATAGGCAGCAGAGGAATAGCTGGGTCAAATGGGACCTCTAATCCTAGTTTTTTGAGGTATCTCCATATTGATTTCCACAGTGGTTGCACGAGTCTGCACTCCTACCAACAATGGAGAAGGGTTCATTTCTCCTCACAATCCCATCAACATTTGTTATTGGTTGATTTCTTGATAGCAGCCATTTTTTCTGGGGTGAGGTGGACTGTCAGCATTGTGTTCATTTGCATCTCTTGAATGACCAGTGATGTTGAACATTTTTTCATATGTTTATTTGTTGCTTTTATTTCTTTCTCTGAGAAATGTCTGTTCATTTCAGATGCCCATTTTTGGAATGAGTCTTTATATTTGGGGGATCTGAAATTTTTGAGTTCTTTATTTATTTTGGATAGTAGACCCTTGTCCAAGGAACAGCTGGTAAAATTTTTTCCCACATTGTAGGTTGTCTCTTAGCTCTGTTGGTGGTTTCTCTTGTAGTGCAGAAACTTTTAATAAGATGAGATCACAGTTGTTGATTCTTTGTGCTAGTTCCCGTGCTCCTGAGGATTTGTTCATACAGTCTTTTCCTCTGCCAAGGTATTCAAGTGTTCTACCTAACTTATCTTCCAGTCAGTTTAGTGTTTCTGTTTTAATAGTTAGATGTTTAATCCACTTTGATTTCAGTTTAGTGCATGGTGAAAAATAGAGGTCTAGTTTTAATCTTTGGCAGGTTGAAATCCAGTTTTTCCAACACTATTTATTAAAGAGGCTATCTTTCCTCCAGTGAGGATGGTTGGCTCCTTTGTTAAAAAGGTAGCTGAGTATATCTGGAGTTGTTTCTGCATCTTCTAATGTCTTCCATTGATCCTTTGGTCTGTTTCTTTGCCAGTACCATGCTGTTTTTATCACAGTGGCTTTTTAGTATACTTTCAACTTGGGGATTGTGGTACCCCCTGTCATGTCTCTGTTGCCTAGAATTGCTTTTGCTATTCTAGGGCTCTTCTGGTTCCAAATGATTTTTTGGATTGTTTTCTCTAGTTCTGTGAAATATACTGTTGGGATTTCAATCAGGATTGCATTGAATCTGTGTAGCAGTATTGGAAGTATGGCCATTTTCACTATATTGGTTCTTCCTAACCAGGAATGGAGGATGTCTTTTCATTTAAAGTTTTTAACTTAATATCATCCTATTTGTTGACTCTCAGAACTATTTCCTGTGCAAGTAGTGTTCTCTGTAGTAAGTTCTTGCCTATATCTATGACTTTAAGAATTTTTCCTATTGTACCTTCCAGCAGAGGATACAATATCTTTAAATATTTTTCACCTTGAGTTTTTGCATAGTCATATTTAGATTTTTAGCTAGAATATTACATAAGAGACTTTATGTATTTTCATAATATTCTGTATTGAAGTATGTGATTACTATCTGGCCATTCTTGATGATGTTAGTTAACTCAGCCAAGAGACTTTCCAATTTTACTGTGAAGGAACTATTTTTTCCACTGTAACTATTAAGTAATCTAGGGAGAAACTTTAAGACTATTCAAATTCAATAAAAACTTTCCTCCTTGATTTAATGTCTGTTGATGGTGCTTGCCTGAACCAACATTCAATAAATTGGTTGCAAAAGATCATTTGCCAACTCACAGCACTCCTTACCAGTTTATCTCTGCATGTAGAATTTTCCTATAAACAAGAAGTTACCTTTCTTTCCATTGACTTATTTATGTAAATTTATTTTCTAGATAAATGGATTATGCATTCTAATTTTTTCAGGGATTTGTAATTCATTACCACCCTCAGTTATTTTAGTGCTCAAATTATTACAGACATGACTAGTGGGAGCTGCAGAGTGTTGTCTCATGACATGTCTCTATACTTCGTTGATTACTTATTTACTTTTTGGCATAAGATATTCACAGTTCCTCTTAAAATCTACATTATTCAGATTCTGGAATCAGCTACTTCTCTGAGGAGCTCTGGTGTTATTTAGTGGCAAATGGTATAGAGATCAAGTTCAAGGTCTGGTGGTAGGTATCCTCAAAGGTACTGAAGTGTCTTTACTTCTTGTTCCTAATGGTCAGATCTAGGAGATATATGCTTGTATTTATACATATGGATATGTATACCTAAATACACACATATGCATGTACATACATGCTGGCATATACACATATATTTAAATATTTTTTCAATCATAGATTAACTACCAGTACCACCAACTCTAATTCCTCTCACAACATTCTTTTACTTTTTTATTCCATATTTGTATGCCTTTTCTTTCACAGTAAGAACCTTGACTTTCAAAAACATCATGTACTGTATTTATTTCCTCATTCCTATGGTGTTTTTCAAATAGTTTTACAATTATCCACACAATTTCAAAAAACAAATGTACAAACATAGTTCAGAATTTGTTTTTGACTTTTTCTTCTCCTATCCTCTCCTTCCCATGACTGAGCGTATGTGATCAAACATTATGATCATAAATTTCTTGGATTAATATTTTTTCTATCACTCCTTTAGGTGGGGTCATATTATCCATTTGAAATATTAATTTCTTTATTTAGTTTTTATCTTTTTTCATTTTTGTAAATTTAATTTTATTTTAAAATATGTAGTACATTTTCCTCATAGTCAAAACTATACAAGAATGTATTCTCAGAGAAGTGTTTCTCTCTCATCTATTTTTAAAATGTCATTCATTTTGCCTTTGCAGGTAACCAAATTAATGTTGTAGTAGGTTGAATAATGGCTTCCCAAAAGATATCCACACCCTAATCCCTGGAAACTGTGAATGTTACCCTACACAGCAAAAGAAGGCTCTTCTCAGATGTGATTAAATCAAGGATTTGTAGATGGGGTTATCCAATGTTATCCAGGTAAGTCCTAAATACAATCATAAGTGTTTTTATAAGAGAAAAGCAAGAGAAGATTTCATGCATATATAGGGTAGGGCAAGGTATGACAGAGGCAGAGGCTCAAGTTGGTGTAGACAACTAGCAGGCAACAGATGTTAGAATAGGCAAGGAACAGAGTCTTCCCAAGAACCTCTGGAGGAAAGGCTTGGATTTCTGGAACATTAAAAGGTAAAACTGATTTTTGATTTCTGACCTTCAAAATTGTAAGAAAATAAATGTGCATAGTTTGAAATCACCAGAGGTAATTAGTTACAGTATTCATAGGAAACAAATGCATTTGTTTTCTGGTTTACTGCTGCATCAAGAAGAGACTATTCGGGGGGGGTGTCCTGATAGCTTGACTTATTCTAGGTATTAGTCCTCTGTCTGAGAACTAATTTCCCATTCTCTAGGTAGTCTTTTCAGTTTGTTGGTTGTTTCTTTTGCTCTGAAGAAGCTTTTTAGTCTGATATGATCCCATAGTCTGATAAAATTCTAAGTACTATTTCCTGTGCAACTAGAGTTCTGTTCAGAAAGTCTTTGCCTACAGCTGCAATTTCAAGACCCTTACCTATTTTTTCTTCCAGCAGGTTAAGTGTTTCTATTTTAACATTTAGTTCTTTGACCCATTGTGATTTTATTATCAAGAAATTAAATAATAACAAGGGCTGGAGAAGCTGCAGGGAAAAAAGAGCCCTTCTACACTGTAAACATACATTAATAAAACATGTACTAATACAAATAAAAAGAAAAGCCTCTGAGGGCTGTCTTAAGTTTCTTTCTGTCTCCCACCCTTCAGTTCACTTCAGTAAATATTGATTGAACTTTCACTGTAAGGAGCCAGGCACATAAACATTCATACATGGGTTCCTCTACTACCTACCTAATGGTGCCAAGGAGAGTGTTGCATCTTTGTGGGGGGATGAGGACCTGTGAGAGGGAAATCCAGGAAGAAATCACAAGGGAGGCAGTTATCCTTCCAGAAATGTTCTGTCTTCCTTCTATACTTCTTTCTAGGAACTCAGTTCAGGTTCCTGTGCTTGATTTGCCTCTAGCTCATGAATTCATCCTGCTTGCTTTTCTGACACCACACCTGGAACTTAGTGCATGGTTTCCACCTTGTCTACCTACCCTGGTCTTATTCTTTGGGTACCTCATTCTTGCTTGGCTGCCTCAGGGGTGACTCCTCCTCTCTGTGTGAGAGGCTCCTCAGACACTCAAATCTTGTCACTTTACTGAATTCCTGTGGCACCTGCACTGAGCTCATCCGAGCCTCAGGAAAGGACTCTGACGTCTGCGTCCTGTGAGGCATTCACCTTGCAGATACTCTGGTAGGCAGTTTACAGTCTTTCTGCCTCCACAAATCTTGCCATTTACCTTTTTATAGTGCTACATATTTTCTGACTTAAAATCATTCATTTTTTTCAGGAAAAGATTGTGAGGGATTTCATGCCTTCAAAAGAGTAAGCTTTTTAAAACCTTTCATTCTGTACATCCAGCATGATGCTTTGAAAGCAGTAATTATTTGAAAAAAGTTTTGTGCCAACTCCAAAACAATTCTTTGTTGGACAAGCAAAGTTCCTTATCAAGTGGAGTGGCTGCTGTGTCCACAGGTGGGCTCACTGCTAACCCAGCCCTGTGGAGAAGACATGTGTCTCAGAGACCCAGACAGGATGAAGAAAGCCTTTCAACTTGTGTAAAAGCAAATGGGATAAATACATGCTGGGAATAAAAAATGTTTTCAAAAGTACATTAGAGGCACAATCACTGAATATATTTCTTTCCAAAAGAGTTCCAATGTGATGATGAATGATTGATGAGCTGATTTACTGTTTATTATCCCTGTCTAAAAAGTGATATGCCTTTCTGGTTCTTAGTTTGGAAAGGGAGTCAACCTATTAATGTAGGGTCTACAATTCTGAATTTCTATTTTCTAGATCAGAAGTGGGAAACTGCTTTTTGGATTTATGCCTACAAAAGAAAAGAACTGCAAAGTTAGGAAAAGTGTAGAGCTCACATAGTTGCTTGGAACAAATCTATACTTTGAATGAAGTACCTCTGTCCCTGAACTTTTTTTCTCAAACAGGCACACTTAAAGAGCAATGAGAATGGCAAACAAAAAAAGGGCAGGGGAGGATTAAAAGATTTGGATTTATTTCACATGGAAGAAAAAGCCCTGAATATTTTTTTCAAAATTTTTAAATCCAGTGTTTAAGAGTTGTATGCCAAGTTTCCAAACTCATGTGTTCTGTTTCTGGAGTCTGGAAAAGAATGGGGCACAGGCAGTAGAAAGCAGGTGTTCTTGGAAATACATAGGGATAACTGCAATTGTTAAAGGTGTAGGGATAATTCCCATTATCCCATTAGCTCTCATAACAGGCCTATGAACTTTATGTACCTTTACCTTTTGCATTCTTGAAGAAAAGAAGTGATGGAACAATAAATCCAGGCACCTGAAAATTGTTTACCTGCTGCCTTGCACTTTCACAGTCCTTCCTTTCTTAGAAAATGCCAATTATGTTCTCCCAGATGCTCAAAACAAAAGCTTTGGAGTCATTCTTGGCATTTCTTATACCTCATAAGCAGTGTATCAGCAAAATCTGCTGGCTTTATAAAAATACATCTGCAATGTAATCAATCACCAATTCCACTTCCAATACCCAGGGCCAGGCAGCCTTGATTTCTTGCCTGGATTGTGTATTATTAGCTTCTTCATGTGTTTCTCTTGTTTCTAACTTTGCCCCTTTACCATCTATTTTTAAGACAGTAGCCAGAGGTACCATTGTAATAGATATATCATATTATGCTACACCTCTGCTTGAAGTCCCATAATGGTTTCTCATTTGGCTCAGAATGAAATATAATTTTCTTATAATGGCCCCTGGATGCCTCTATATCAGGCCCCTTTCCCCTAGTCCCACCTGTTTCCCAGCTGATTCTTGAACTCACTTAGTGTGTTGCTTCTTTAGAGCCATTGCCTTGGCTCTTCTTCTTGTCACTCCTCCTTCACACATTATAATTGTTCACTCCCCATGCCATGGCTATATGGATCCAAACATCACCTTACCAATGGTGTATTTCTGGGCCACACTTTATAAACCATCAACCACCCCATTTCTAGCATCCATCCTTTACCACATTATTTCCAGCACACTTATAAGCATCTGGCACACTGCTTATTTATTTTGTATTGCATGTTTCTCCTATTAAATACAAGCTTCTTTAGGACTCCTTGTTTGTTTTATTTATCATTAAATACCCAGCACTTATAAAGAAATTCTGGCATGTTGTCAGTGCTCAATTAAATAATGTAGTGATTAATTCCCCATGAAAACAGTTTGGGGCCTATAAAATTTCCTGTTAATAAAATATGTTTGATAACTTAAAGCCTGCTGTTAAATATCGTGAGACTACTTTTGAAATCCTTTAAAGTGATGAATGATTATTTTTACATGTTCATGATTTACTATCAGAAATTTATTTGATATAATATTTTAATTTTAGAAATTTTAGAGGGTTCTTCCATTCCAATTTGGAATTCTTAGGTTATGATGAGGTCAGGCTTTGGGATTAGGATCTCCATAATGAAATTAGGCAGATTCAAGTTTAAGTAGCATTGAGTTTTTTGTAACACATCTGACAGAATTGCAGAAGCAGCAGGTAGAAGGAAAGGCTAATATTTTCATCATGGGTATGGCTAGAAAGAGAACTTTGGTTCATTATAATTCTATATGTTCCAGATTCTGCAAGGTTTACAGACAACAGATAGCAGGGAATGGGAGATTAATCTAGAATTTAGCAACCCTAGAAATGTGTGCTTTTCTGATTAAAATGGTACATTTCAGAGTGGCATGACATAGTAAAAGAACCCTTTATCAGTTTTTTAAGTGTAATTTCTATGTGGATATTTTTAAACATGCAATTCAAATATTATAATAAGCCATCATGAATTTGTCATCTAGCTTCAACAACTACCATAATTAATTACCACTTAAAACATCTACATTTTGCACTTAATATGCCTTTACATTTTGGTGTGAATGATAGATGATTGCATCCTAACAAAGCAAAGGTGCCCCAACAGATTGAAATCAACTGGCATAAAAAAGTACCTCACTCATTGTGACACTGTCTTTTCTGAAGAAAAATTTTAATAGTTAAAATAATATATCACTGTCATAGGTTCAGATCCAAAGAAATACCATGTGGTGGCTTGTATTTCTGAGTACAGGAAGAGGATGAGAGGTGAATCCATAGACAATTGAGTATGAGAAAAGAAGAGACTAAAACACTTAAACAAATAACTTTTATATTGACTGATTACTTAACATAACAAACCACCATTTCAGAGAAAAATGTAGGGTTTTAAAATAAGAAATAGAGGCTGCAGACAGGCAGGTCTGCCCACACGCTACCAAGGTCCCCAGTCGCAGGGAACACACGCCGAATCAGCCCGCTGCAGACAGGCAGGTCTGTGCACACTCTACCCAGGTCCTGAGTGGCGTGGAAGACACTGAATCACCCCACTGCAGAAAGGCAGCCACCTGATTCCACACTACAAAGATGCAGAGGACACCAGACCACCAGACCAAGGTACTGAGTCCCACTGTTCCCGGCCCAGAGGTAGGGGCTTCTGAGCCATCGTCCCACTGCTCCTGGTTCAGAGGAAGGGGCTTCCCAGTCACCGTCCCTCCCGCTGCTCCCAGCCCAGAGGAAAGGGCTTTTGGGCCACCTTGTGTCCCACTGCTCCTGGCCCAGAGGAAGGGGCTTCCTGGCCACCATCCCTTCCACTGCTTTCAGCCCACAGGAAAGGACTTTTGGGTCACCATCCCTACTGCTGCTCCTGGCCCCTGTCCCACCTCACCCAGCTCAGAGGAGGTAATGCATGCAGGTGCTAACAGCCCCCTGCCCCAGTTGAAATGAGAAAACACGTAAATAAGTCTCAAAACCAGACTTCCAGATCACCTACAGCAACCCCAAAGGGAAATGACATGGAACACTCTGATACTCAACCACTTGGACCCACTGAACTGGCAACAAAAGGAGATCTGGAAAAAATGAAATCAGAAATAATTTCTCAGATAACAGGAGAAATAGTGCCCCTAGTGCAAGACATGATTAATAAATCTAGAGAGGAGCTGAGGAACATGATGGAATCCCAACATAAGAAAAAAATGGAATCCATAAAATAGATGCAAATAGATTTCCAGGACATGAAAAACTCCATTGAAAGTCTACACAGCAGAATGAGCCAACGTGAGGACAGAATTTCAGATATAGAAGATAAGATTGCAATTAGTGACCAGGAAAAGAAAAATTGCTTCAAAATTATAAGGGAACATGAGAAATCAATCCAGCAGCTGCTAGACGATGCAAAGAAGAATAACATAAAACTGTTTAGGCTCAATGAAGAAACAGGAGAGAGTGGAGATGACATAAAAAATCTCTTCACTGAAATTATGGCAGAAATCTTCCCAAGCAGGGAAAAAGAGCTTGACATACAGATAAGTGAGGCATATAGGACTCCAAATAGCCTTGATCAAAAAAAATCTACACATAGGCATATAATTGTTAAGATTCCAGAAACTCAACAGAAGAACAAAGTTCTGCAAGCAGTCAGAGAAAAGAAACAAATCACATACAAAGGAAAGCCCATCAGAATCACAGCAGACTTCTCAACACAAACCATCAAGGCAAGAAGAGCTTGGAGTGACATATTCCAAGCCCTAAAGGAAAACAGCCTCCAACCCAGATTGACGTACCCTGCAAAACTGTCTTTCAAAATGGATGGAGAAATAAGATACTTTCATGACAAAGAGCACCTGAGGAACTTCATGAATACCAAACCAGCACTCCAAAGAATTTTACACACTATCCTAGGAACAGACATGGAGGATCACAACCCCAGGAAGCAAAGCAGAATGAACCCATCTGGCATGACAAGAAATTAAATGGAAAGGGGGAGAACCCAACAAAAAGAAAAAGTCATGGCAATGACAAGTCAATACGTTTCAGTTATAACCATCAATGTTAATGGTCTCAATTCACCAATCAAAAGAAATAGACTGGCAGAATGGGTCAAGAAGCAAAATCCAACAATATGCTGCATACAAGAAACACACTTAATTCAAAAGGAAACTCATAGACTGAAAGTTAAAGGGTGGAAAACAATACTGCATGTGACAGGAACCTGAAAAAAAGCAGGAGTAGCTATCCTCTTTGCAGATCAAGTAGATTTCAAACCAACACTGATTAAGAGAGACAAAGAAGGACACTACATCCTTGTAAAGGGAAGAATCCAAGAGGAAGAGATGACAATCATACATATCTATGCACCAAACACTAGTGCACGCAATTATATAAAACAAATACTAACGGACATGAAAAGTCATATATGCACTAATACAATTGTAGTGGGGGACCTCAAAACCCCAATGTCACAAATAGATAGATCAACTAGACTAAAAATAAGTAATGAAATACTAGAACTCAATCGAACTCTTGAACAAATGAACTTAACAGATGTTTACAGAGTTTTCCACCCCACAAAATCAGAATACACATTCTTCTCAGCTGTACATGGATCAATCTCAAAAATACACCACATACTCATGCATAGAACATGTTTAAGTAAGTGCAAAGGAATTGAAGTGATCCCCTGTATATTATCAGACCATAGTGTGATGAAATTGGAGATCCATAGCAAAAGAAACTCAAAAAATTTCATAAACATATGGAAATTGAACAACACACTTCTGGATAATCAATGGGTCACAGAGGAAATTAAAGAAGAAATCAGACAGTTCCTTCAATTAAATGACAATGACAATACAACATATCAGAATCTATGGGACACAATGAAAGCAGTCTTATGAGGGAAATTCATAGCAGTGAATATGCATATTAGGAAAACAGAATGAGCCCAATTAAACAACCTGATGGTGAACCTCAAGCTTCTAGAAAAAGAAGATCAGGACAACCCCAGAGCTCATACAAGGGAGGAAATTATAAAGATCAGAGGAGAAATCAATGCAATGGTGACTAAGAGAATGATACAAAAAAATCAATGAAGCCAAGAGATGGTTCTTCGAAAGAATCAACAAAATTGACAAACCTTTAGCCAACCTTGTCAGAAAAAGGAAAGAAAAGGCCCAATCCATGCAATTAGGAATGAAAAGGGTGAAATTACAACAGTCCCAGCAGAAATCCAGATAATCATCAATACCTACTTCCAGAACCTATATGCCAATAAGATGGAAAACACAGAAGAAATGGACAGATTCCTAGATACATATGAATTACCAAAGTTGAACAAAGAAGACCTAAAAATTCTGAACAATCCAGTAGCAACCAATGAAATTGAAAATGTAATTAAAAACTTATCAACTAAGAAAAACCCGGGCCCTGATGGCTTCACTGCTGAATTCTACAAGACATTTAGAGAGGAACTGCTGCCACTACTGTTTAAACTCTTCAATGAAATTGAAAGGGAAGCAATACTCCCAAATTCATTCCTGGAAGCAAGTATCACCTTGATCCCCAAAGCAGAGAAAGACCCAACTGAAAAAGAGAACTATAGGCCAATCTCACTAATGAACATAGATGCAAAAATCCTTCATAAGATAATGGCAAACAGAATGCAGAAGATCATCAAGAAGATCATACACCCTGATCAAGTGGGATTCATCCCAGGGATGCAGGGATGGTTCAATATATGAAAATCAATTAATGTAATACACTATATCAATAGAGCCAAGGACAAAAACCATATGATTATCTCCATAGATACAGAAAAAGCATTTGACAAAATCCAACATGCATTCAGGATAAAAACCCCACAAAAAATTGGAATAGATGGTCTCTACCTCAAACTGATAGAAGCCATCTATGAAAAACCAACAGCCAATAGCATACTAAATGGTCAAAAACTGAAATCCTTCATACTAAAATCAGGAATAAGACAAGGATGTCCACTCTTACCATTCTTGTTCAATATAGTTCTGGAAACATTAGCCACAGCAATTAGACAAGAGAAAGAAATAAAAGGAATAAAGATAGGTAATGAAGAAGTCAAATTGTCATTATTTGCAGATGACATGATACTCTATATAGAAGACCCAAGAACTCCACCAAAAGTCTTCTAGACTTAATAACCAAATTCAGTCAAGTAGCTGGTTACAAGGTCAACACACAAAAATCAATAGCCTTCCTCTACAACATTGACAGACTCACTGAGAGAGAAATAGGACAAATAATTCCTTTCACAATAGCATCCAAAAAACTGAAATACCTAGGAATCATCCTAATGAAAGAAATCAAAGACCTCTTCTCTGAAAACTATGGCACTCTGAAAAGAGAGATTAAAGATGATATCAGAAAATGGACAGACATCCCCTGCTCCTGGGTAGGAAGGATTAATATAGTGAAAATGGCCATACTTCCAAAACTGTTATATAGATTTAATGCAATTCCAATTGAGACCCCAGTAACATACTTTATATACCTCAAGAAAACAATCCAGAAATTCATTTGGAGCAAGAAGAGACCCAGAATAGCAAAAGCAATTCCAGGTAACAGAGACATGGCAGGGGGTATCACAATCTCCAACCTGCAACTATCCTACAGAGCTACTGTGATAAAAACAGCATGGTACTGGCAAAGAAACAGATTTGAGCACCAGTGGAACAGATTAGAAGATGCAGAAACAACACAAGACACACTCAGCCATCTCATCTTCGACAAAGGAGCCAAACACCCTCACTGGAGGAAAGATAGCCTCTTTAATAATTGGTGCTGGAAAAATTGGGCTTCAACTTGCCAAAGATTAAAACTAGACCTATATCTCTCACCATGCACTAAACTAAAATCAAAATGGATTAAAGATCTAAATATTAAAATAGAAACTCTGAACCAGTTGGAACAGAGGTTAGGTAGAACCCTTGAAGACATCGATATAGGAAAAGATTTTATGAAGAAAACCTCAGTTGCCCGTGAACTAGCACAAACAATCCACAAATGGGATCTCTTCTTATTAAAAGGCTTCTGCACAGCAAGAGAAACCATCAGCAGTGTGAAGAGACAATCCACAATGTGGGAAAAAATCTTCACCTGCTCTTCCTCAGACAAAGGTCTACTATCTAGAATCTACAAAGAACTTAAAAAGATCAGACCTCTCAAATTTAAAGACCCAATCCAAAAATGGGCATCTGAAATGAACAGACATTTCTCAGACAAAGAAGTAGAAATAGCAAATAAATACATGAAAAAATGTTCAACATCACTGGTCATACGAGAGATGCAAATGAAAACAATGCTGAGATTCCACTTCACTCCAGAAAGAATGGCTGCTATCATGAAATCAACCAATAACAAATGCTGGTGGGGCTGTGGGGAAAGAGGAACCCTGCTCCACTGCTGGTGGGAGTGTAGACTGGTGCAACCACTGTGGAAATCAGTATGGAGATACCTCAAAGAACTAGGACTGGAAGTCCCATTTGACCCCGCTATTCCACTGCTGGGGATCTTCCCCAAAGAATTAAAAGAATCATACCACAGTGATATATGTGCACCCATGTTCATAGCAGCTCAGTTTGTAATAGCTAAAACTTGGAAACAGCCCAAATGCCCATCAACTGGAGACTGGATAAAGAAAATGTGGTTTTTTTATAAAATGGAGTACTACTCAGCCATAAAAAATGAGAAATTAGAGACATTTATAGCTAAGTGGATGCACATTGAGGCGATACACTCAAGTGAAATAAATAGGACACACATGAATAAATACTGAATAGTTTCTCTTTTGTGAGAAACTGAAAGTGTAAAAAAGGACTAAATGTAGAATAGGTAATGTGAAATAGGAAGGAAAGGGGGAAAGGGGAAGGAAGTGGGAGGGCTAGGGGAAAGGATAGAAGGGAATGGGATTAATATGAGAAAATGGAAAAATAGGAACAAAATCTTTGTAAATAGGGAGGAATGAAGGGGTTGAAGGGAGGGCTGGGCAAGGGTGAAAAATAAGAACCAAGAGAGACTATGTAAAGGTGCAAATTTTCAATGATGAATGTCATTATATTGTATACCTAAAATGTACCTTTGATTAGAATGATAATGTAAAATAGGAAGAAAAGTTCCTATGGGGTAGGGGTAGTGGGAGGGGCAGGGTAAAGGAAAGAAGGGAAAGGAAAAATGATGAGAAATGGAAAAAATGGAAATAAAGTCTTTGTAAATAGGGGAGAGTGGAGGCCATGAAGGGAGGGCTAGGAATGGGGAAGAAATAATAACCAAGATGCATTATGTAAAGGTATAATTCCCAATGAGAAATGTAATTGTGTTGTATACCTACAATGTACCAATAAAAGAATTTAAAAAAATAGTATATACTGTATTTTATCTACAAGGAACTCTCACCCTTTTAACACTATATTCATAGAATTTAAAATAAAAAGCAAATTTTATTATGTTGGCCTGTAGTTTTTGTATGTGTGGTACTGAGGAATAAGCCCAGGGCCTTTTCATTTGCTCAGCTAAGACATAATCTTTGTAGTTTCGTTACTTGACTTCACCTGTTCTTTTACATTTAAAAAAAACCCTTATTGTGTGGGGACAAATTTTGTTTTTTCATATATAAGGCATAGAATGCATTTATTAAATGTAAAGTACTTTTTTGGTAAATCTTCTGGACTGTAGAAAGCCCTTTGGCCCCATCATTTTGCTCACTATTATGTTCTGTGAAATCTCTCTTCCAAATTAGTTATCTCCAGTGTAGCTTTCTTATAATCAGAGATTTCCAGGCCACCCTTATAACATTTGTTCCACGAAGTATTTCCTTTCAACTGAAATTTTCGCCTGTAACTTTTTGGCTAAGAATTTTGCTCAAGCAAGATGATGGATTATGGGGGAAAATAGGAGCCTCACATGTGACAGGAACTGAATAAATGTCTGTATCATTAATACATGAAGTGTTTTTTGTAATCAAAAAGCCACTGGCATATCGAGAAATTTCATTGCCCAGATCATCAAGGTTAAGAGTCAAATAAAAAACAAGTCATGTTTATTTGAGGATCAAGAATCAGAGAATGTTTTTCAGAATTTTAGAAAAACTTACCCTTTTGCTCAGTTTTAATATTAGAAATGTTCTAATTTTGTGGGTTAATTATTTAAATGAATTTTGAGTAGAGTATTATATCAGATACAAAGCAGACTATCTAGGCTTCTGTCTTCTGATCCTGCCCTCCTCTTTCTCTCCTTACATTTCCACTTGGATATCTAACAGACACCTCAAACTTTATATGTTCAGAACTGAACTCCAATCTTTTCCCTCCAAACCTGTTCAACCATATGATTTTTCCATCTAAGTTGAGAATAACTTCATCCTTCTAATTTTTCAGCCTCTTGCCTTGAAGTTGCCCTTGAATTGTCTTTCTCTCTCACCCTCACAACCTTCTCATCATTCCATGTTACTCCCCATACTGAAGCTGTTTTGATATCTTGCCAGATTATGGGATCATAGCACTTTCTTCCTAATGGGACCCCTGCTTGCCCCTCTCTACCTTTTACTTTCACTGTTGCAGAAAGTGTGATACTTTAAAATTCAAGTCCTATCAGAGCACTTATTTGCTAAAATCCCTGTAATATCTGCTCATCTCACTCTGAGTAAAATCTGGAGTCCTGCCCTTCATGGCCTTGCCTCCTCTCATTCCTCCCTCTGGCACCTCCTTCCCGTTATTTTGCTGGAGTGTTTTCTTCAGCCACACTAGTCTCCTTGATTTCCTCCATCATCCCAGGTATATCCTACCTCAGGGCTTTCACTGTAGTTGTTTTCTTTGCTTGTTATGCCCCCCTCCTAGATGTCTGGTTGGCTAAAATACTTGACATTTTTAAGTGTCATCCCCAAAGTTCCAACTTTCCTGTCCTGCTCCATTTTCTTTTTTCCTTTTTGTTCACTTAAATTTACTATTTTTCTTTCCTACTAGAATATACAAACGACAGATTGTGTATCTTAATTTGCTAATGGATATAACCCAGGAGTCTTTAGGATAGTTCACAACACATAATGGGTAAATAACAAATATTCTTTGAAATAATTCATTCTGTTTTGTTATGCTCTTATGGAATACCACAGACTGGCTAATTTATAAAGAACAGAAATTTATTTTTGTGCCATTATGGAAATTGGAAAATCTAAGACCAAATTTTGGCAGATTTAGTGTCTGGTAAGGATCTGGTTTCTGATTCTAAGGTGGTTCCTTGAACTTTACATCTTCTGGAGAAGAACACTGTTCTTCATGTGACAGAGGGAGAGAGCAAACCCACTCCTGAGAGTCCCTGTTCAGCAGCATTCATCCCAACACCTCCCAGTAGGCCCACGTCCCAGTGCTGTTGAAATGGGGCTGAAGTTTCAATGTGAGTTGTAGAGGAGACAAAAACATTCAAACCATATCAGACCTGAATTGGAAATAAGGAAAACAAGGGCATTAGAGAGTGTTCCAAAACATGTTACGGAGAAAATCCTTTGGACAAGAGACTAGTATGCCAACTCTGAGGACTATGGAAGGCTTAACTGTATTGGATTAAAGATACTTCAGAGACAACAGTGTTGACATGGCTTTTTTATTGTCTCTGGTTGTTCCAGTATGAGAATAGCAGGACAATATGAGAACTGGAAAGCCCGAAGATTTATAACCGGGAAAACAGAAACTAACAGCTGGTAAAGGCTATTAGATATTAAAGTAACATATTCATTTGGCAAGTGAAGCAGAATGGGAAATAAGAGAAGTTCTTTATTTACTGGCAGCCACTGAGTAACAGGTTGTACATTTGCAGCCACTCTGAGAAGGGTGGGCCTTGCCAACACCATTGGGAATGCCTGGCAGAAGGCAAGTAGACCCCAGGGAAAAGTGCAACACAATGGAACAACCAGACCACATTTACTCTAACCCATCTTTGAAACACTCAATCGTGGTTGACAAGGCAAAAAGCAGAGGAAACATCAGAAAGGAATAGTGATGATAATCCTTGTAGGATTAATCTTTACTCTTGATGTAAAGGACAAAAAATATTCAGAATTTTTCAAACATGGTTTTCATAACTGTGCATTTGTCATTATTTTGTAACCAAACACAAAACACTAAAATTCAATTACTGACTTACATTTTAAATTTGGAGTTTTATGGCCTTTTGTGCACCAGTAAAATCATGTTCAAATAGGAGATGGTTTTTCTTTTGGCTGGTGACTGGAGAAGAGTTTAGGCTGAGAGAGGTTTATTGCAAGGGATGAATGTTGGTGAAAAATAAGCTCAAATATAGTCACAATCATTACAGAGAGCCAAAACTATTTCTTGACTTATTGGAAGATAAGTATTGCCAAGAAGCCTACGGAATATGAATGTTTACAAAGAAGAGGATTTGATTAAGAATAGAGGTCAACCATAACAAAAACAATGATTGTAGGAATGTAAATGTTAGGCAGATTCCTTGGTCTTCAGCAAATAAACAGAGAAACCATATTTTTGCCTTCTTCAGTGAGAAGAATTGTTCTTCTTCAATAAAGTGTTTTACCTGTTTTTAAGTGCTCAGGAGCCAGTCCTTCCTGTTCTCTCAACCAACCAACAGCAGCATTTCTCCTTTTCTTCCCTGAAGTCCTTTTTGCTTTTTGAACTGGTTTCATTGTCTTGCCTAATCCTGTAATATATCACGTGGCTTTTACCCAACCAATACAATCTCTCTGACTTCTCTCCTTCCTTTTGGGGACTTTTCCACATCCCCTATTTCTTCCAAGGTTGTTTTTGTCTTCTCATTTTAATTGACATATTCAGCTTTCCACTTAGATGCACAGTGCTCAATCTCTCTTTATATTCCAATATCTTAAAAGATTTCATAGGATAGAAATAGATTAAAACAATGACAAAGCAGAATAAACTGGTATATAATTATAAACCAAGAATTATTTCTTGATGTTGAACTCTAGGTCTCACATATTCTCTACCACTGAGCTATACTCCCAGCACAAGCTAGAAAACTTTTTAATGCTTTTGTAACATGATCTTTGTTCACATAGCAATTGAAAGTGGTATTTATGTGAAGGTAGTTCATTAGTAAACATTTAGCAACTGTCTCTCCAAAGTGGGTTAGGGGGTACTATAAGTATATCAGGGCAGGGACTAGTGTGAAGCACTCACTTGACCTTGCAAGTGAGTGCCTCTGTAAATTCAATACATTTAAAGTCTTGTTTCTCACCCTATTCCAGGTCCTGATAGACATATATATGAACATAAGTTTATTACAGACTTAACTGATGAATAGCACAAAATTTGTACAGTTTAATCTATTTACAAAAATTACATTATTTAAAGTTTTTATCAAGCAACATGAATGTGCACGAGATCTGCTGTACAATATATCTAGAGTCAACAATAATGCATGGTACACTTAAAATTGATTAACAGGGTAGATCTCATGTTAGGTGTTCACACAGTAATGCAAAACAAAGTTAAATTAAATTTTTAAAAAGTGGTACTGTTCTGCAAAGGCTTTCTAGACTCAGGATGCCTGGAATGAAAATGTAAGGCAGAGGCATGTGAATGAGCAGCTGTGCTGGTTTTCAGTAGGAAGATATAACCTGTTATTGCCAGTGAATTCTGACTGACAATGACCTGGGTGATTTCTAGCAATTGGTGATTTAGAAGTTGTGGCTATTTTGTCAGCCTGGGTTTCTGAGTGACGAAAATGAGCTATATACTTCTGCTGACCTAATAGAATATGTGCATGAAAAAGAAAGGCACCTTATTACTGGGAAACACTGATTGTTTCAGTTATTTGTTAACACAGTATATTGTATCCTATCCTTACAAAAGGGTTGCCATTAAATGAGAATTCAAAATTCAAATATTAGAGAATATGACAATAACATAATAACTGGAAAAGTGCATGTTTTAAACTTCCTGGTTACAGGGGCGAATCTGTCAGATACATTCAGTTTATGCAAATAATCAAGGCTCTACCCTAACCATAAACAAACAAGGGGTTAAAATCAGCTTAAAGGAAGGGATGCATGGGGCATGGCCAATTTCTAGAAGAAATATTCACTAGCTAGAGTAAACCTTAACTTGTTAGTCTGATGTTTCTACAAGTTGACAAATAAATTTTGTAGGAAGAGCAGATTTAGAGAATTGGAGAGAACCATTGGAGGCCAAGAAGCTCTGAGGAGCTTTAAAAATCACCTCATCAGTATCAATAACTAAAAAAGCTGCTCATGGGTATGAAACTAGGTGATGTTTATCAATGTGCCAAGACAAAGGCAAACATATTATTTTTTTCAGTATGTATGTTTTCCCATTCAACTTACTCAAATTTGTGCACATAGGCCTAATCTAGGCCTCTTGTCCCCACAAAATCCTCAATATTTTCTTATTTCTAGGTGACCACTGAAGTTAGTGGTCAAAGTGGGAGAACTGGGAATGAAAAATGATCATTAATGATGGTGTGAAACAGGTGCAAACCAGGAATTATGGCCATCCTTTTTATAAGTTGTAGGACTTTAAATATTATACTGTCATGGAAATACAATTTTGATAATTTCTGTTTATATATAAAGCTATTCATTTCATATTTATTTCCAATATGTTGGCAGAGAACTGTTTCTAAGATTTCATTATTGCTTATTGTATTAGTTATGTCTACTACATCTATAGTTTTGCCACTTTAAAAATTACTTCTAATAGTATTTATTCATACCATCTCTTTTCTTTCTTGAAAAGAAATTTATTAAACTTTTTTCTAATAAACAAATTTTGACTTTATTAATCCCCTCTGTTCTTTTTAATTATGTTGATTTTTTTTTATTTGTATATTTTTTTCTTCTTTGAATGACTTTTTTATTTTAAAATTTTTGTCCTACTTCAAATTGAACATGTAGGTTAAATATTTCAAACTTTATATGTCATTTAAGGTTATGTATACAGTTCTTTAAGCACATTCTATAAACTTGAAATGTTATGTTTTTCCATTGTCATTTAGTTTAAAAATTTTTATAGTTTGAGTACTTTGTTCCATGGATTATTGGAAATGTGTTTTTAAAGTTTCAAAAGCATAAAGTTTTTGTTTCTTAATTCTAGTATTTTAAAATTTAGTCAGAAAATGTAGTCTGTGCACTAAGAATTCTTTGGTATTCTGTTCAATCTTGCTTTGTGACCTAAAGGGAGCCAACTTTTGTAAATGTTTTGTATACTTGGAAATCATGTACATTCTCTAGTTACTGGGTACCGTGCTGTATGGGAATCCATTAAATCAATTTTATTGGTTGTGTTATTCAAATATATGCATTTACAAATATTTTATCTGCTTAATCTATTGATTAATGTGAAAGATATTATAATTATCAATATGATTATGGGTTTGTAGTTTTCTTTTTACATGATCTGTCAATTTTAATTGTATTTGAAATTATTGGAGGTACCCCATTTTTCTTTAAGACTGTTTCCCTGATATGTATTTTTTCCTCTTTTTACTTTCAACTTTTTTTTTTGTACCAGAGATCGAACTCAGGACCTTGTGCATTCCAGGAAGGCACAGTGCCACTGAACTAAATCCCTGGCCCAGCTTACTTTCTTTTTTTTCCCTAAATTCTTTTATTGGTACATTTTAGGTATACAATACATTTACATTTCTCATTGGGAACTTGTACCTTTACATGATGTATCTTGGTTCTTATTTTTTCCCCATTCCCTGTCCTCCCTTCACCGCCCCCCTTCCCATTTACAAAGACTTTGTTTCCATTTTTTCCATTTCTCATAGTTTTTCTTTTCCCTTCTTTCCTTTCCCCTACCCTTCCCATTTCCCCTACCCCTTTGGACCTTTTCTTCCTATTTCACATTATCAATTATTCATTGTAATCATTGGTGCATTTTAGGTATACAATATAATGACATTCATTGGAAATTTGTACCTTTACATTTTCTGATATTAATTCCATTTCCTTCTTTCATTTCCCCTACCCCTCCCACTTCCCCTTCCCCTTTGCCCCTTTTCTTGCAATTTCACATTATCCATTATACTCTTTAGTCCTTATTTACTCTTTAGTCCTTATTTACACTTTCAGTTTCTCACACCAGTGAAACTGTTTGGTATTTACACGTGTGTCCTATTTATTTCACTTAAGAGTATCACCTCAGTGTGCATACATTTAGCTATAAATGTCTGTAATTGCTCATTTTTTGTGGCTGAGTAGTATGGGTATGGGTCTAGTTTTAATCTTTGGAAGGTTGAAATCCAGTTATTCCAACATCATTTATTAAATAAGCTATCTTTCCTCCAATGAGGGTGGTTGGCTCCTTTGTCAAAGATGAAATGGCTAAGTATGTCTGGAGTTGTTTCTGCATCTTCTAATCTATTCCACTGATCCTCAGGTCTGTTCCTTTGCCAGTACCATGCTGATTTTATCACAGTAGCTTTGTAGAATAGTTTCAAGTTGGGGATTGTGATACCCCCAGTCATGACTCTGTTGCTTAGAATTGTTTTAGCTATTCTAGGTCTATTATGGTTCCAAATGAATTTTTGGATTGTTTTCTCTAGTTCTGTGAAGCATATTGTTGGAATTTCAATTGGCATTGCATTAAATCTATATAGTAGTTTTTGAAGTATAGACATTTTTCACTATATTGCTTCTTCCTACCCAGGAACAAGGGATGTCTTTCCATTTTCTTGTATCCTCTTTGATCTCTTTTTTCAGAGTGCTGTAGTTTTCAGGGTAGAGGTCTTTTGCTTCCTTTGTTAGATTGATTCCTAGATATTTCATTTTTTTTGGATGCTATTGTAAAAGGAATTATTTCCCTAATTTCTCTCTCAGTGAGTCTGTTTTTTGTGTACAAGAAGGCTATTTTTTTTTTTTTTTTTTTTTTTTTTTTGGGTACTGGGGATCGAACTTGGGTCCTTGTGCTTGGAAGGCAATTGTTTTTTGAGTGTTGACCTTGTATCCAGCTACTCTACTGAATCTTTCAATTAAGTCTAGAAGTGTTTTGGTGGAGTTTTTTGGGTCTTCTATGTAAAGTATCATATCGTCAGCAAATAATGACAGTTTCACTTCTTCCTTTCCTATCTTTATTCCTTTTATTTCTTTCTCTTGTCTAATTGCTGTGGCTAATGTTTCCAGAACTATATTGAACAGGAGTGGTGATAGTGAGCATCCTTGTCTTGTTCCTGATTTTAGCATGAAAGTTTTCAATTTTTGACTATTTAGTATGATGTTAGCTGTTGGTTTTTCATAGATAGCCTTAATTAGGTTGAGGTAAAGCCCTTCTATTGCAATTTTCTGTAGGGTTTTTATCATGAATGGGTGTTGGACTTTGTCAAATGCTTTTTCTGCATCTATTGAGATGGTTATGTGGTTTTTCTCCTTGACTCTGTTAATATAGTGTATTACATTTATTGATTTACAAATGTTGAACCATCCTTGCATCCCTGAGATAAATCTGACTTGGTCAGGGTATATGATCTTCTTGATGACCCTCTGTATTCTGTTTGCCAGTATCTTGTTGAGGATTTTTGCATCTATGTTCATTAGGGAGATTGGCCTGTCGTTCTCTTTTTGGTTTGGGTCTTCCCCTGGTTTTGCAATCAAAGTAACAATTGCTTCCAGGAATGAATTTGGAAGCATTGCTTCCCTTTCAATTTCCTTGATGAGTTTAAAGAGTAATGGCATTAGTTCTTCTTTAAATGTCTTGTAGAATTCAGCAGTGAAGCCATCAGGACCTGGGCTTTTCTTGTTGGCAAATTTTTATTACATTTTCAATTTCACTCATAATTGGGGTGTTTAGAATTTCTATATCTTCTTCATTTAACTTTGGCAATTCATATGTATCTAGGAATCTGTCCATTTCTTCTGTATTTTCCATTTTTTTAGAGTACAGGTTCTCCAAGTAGGTATTGATGGTCCTCTGGATTTCTGTTGGATCTGTTGTGACTTCATCTTTTTCATTCTCAATTGCATGTATTTGTGCCTTTTCTTTCCTGTTTTTGGTAAGGTTGGCTAAAGGTTTATTGATTTTATTTATTCTTTCAAAAGACCAACTCTTTGATTCATTGATTGTTTTGTATTGTTCTCTTAGTCTCCATTGCATTGATTTCTGCTCTGATTTTTATAATTTCCTGTCTTGTACAAGCTTTGGATTCATTATGCTCTTCTTTTTCTAGGAGCTTGAGGCTCTGCATTAGATTATTTATCTGAGTTCTCTCTATTTTCCTAATATGGGCATTCACTGCTATGAATTTCCCACATAGAACTGCTTTCATTGTGTCCCATAGATTCCTGTATGTTGTACTGGCATTTTCATTTACTTGTAGAAACCATTTAATTTCTTCTTTAATTACTTCTGTGACCCATTGGTTGTTCAAGAAGGTGGTATTTAGTTTCCATGTGTTTGTTGGGATTTTGCAGTTTCTCATGTTATTGATCTCCAATTTTATTGCACTATGGTCTGATAAAACACAGGGGGTAACTTCAATTCTTTTACATTTACTTGGACATGTCCTATGAGCTAGCATATGGTTTATTCTGGAGAATGACCAATGTGCAGCCAAAAAGAATGTGTATTCTGATTATGAGGGCTGGAGAACTCTGTAAATATGTATTAAGTCCATTTGTTCTATAACTTGGTTCAGTTCTAGAATTTCATTTTTAAGTTTCTGTGCAGATGATCTGCCTATTGGTGATAGTGGGGTATTGAGGTCCCCCACTACAATTGTGTTAATGTTTATTTGGTTTTTCCATATCCATTAATATTTGTTTTGTATAGTTGGGGGCATTCATATTTGGTGCATATATATTTAGGATTGTCATCTCTTCCTCTTGGATTGTTCCCTTCACAAGGATATAGTGACCAACTTTGTTCCTCTTAATTAGTTTTGGTTTGAAATCTACTTTGTCTGCAAATGAGATGGCTACCCCTGCTTTCTTCTGGGTTCCTGTGGCATGGAGAACTGTTTTCCATCGTTTTACTTTCAATCTATGAGTTTCTTTTTGAGTTAGGTGTGTTTCTTGTATACAGCATATTGTTGCATTTTCCTTTTTAATCCATTCGGCCAGTCTATTTCTTTTGATTGGTGAATTGAGGCCATTAACATTGATGGTTATAATTGATAGATATTGATTTATCCTTGTCATGATGTTTTACTTTTGTTGGCTCTTTTATTTCTTATTTTGTCCCCCTTTCCCTTTAGTGTCTTACCTTGCCTAGTGGCTTCCCTCTTTTGGGCCTCATGGAGTTGTGACCTTCATTGTCTTTTTCTAGGACATTGTTTAGAATTGCTTGTAGTGCTGTTTTGGTGTTCATGAAATTTCTCAGGTGTTCTTTGTTGTGGAAGTATCTAATTTCCTCATTGATTTTGAAAGCTAATTTTGAAGGATACAACAGTCTAGGATGGAAGTTATTTTCTTTTAGGGCTTGAAATACTTCATTCCACGCTATCCTTGACTTGAGGGTTTGTGTTGAGAAGTGTGCCGTGATTCCAATGGGCTTTCCTTTGTAGGTGATTTGTTTCTTTTATCTAACTGCTTATAGGATTTTGTTTTTTCTTGGGTTTCTGAGACCTTGAGTATTATATGTCTAGATGTAGATTTTTTTGATCATGGCTAGTTGGAGTTCTATATGCCTCACTTATCAGTATGTCCAATTCTCTACCTCTGTCTGGGAAGTTTTCCACTATTACTTCTGTGAACAGTTTTTTTTTTTACATAAATTGTGCTTTCTCCTGTTTCTTCATGGACTCCTACCAGTCTTATGCTATTCTTCTTTGCATCATCTAGCAGTTGTTGGATTGATTTCTCATGGTCCCTTACTATTTTTAAGAAATCTCTATTTTCATGGTCTCTAACTGCTATCCTGTCTTCTATAGCTGATATTCTATCTTCAGATTCCCTTAATCTGCTGTGGATACTTTCAATGGCATTTTTCATCTCCTGAATACCTGTTTGAATTTCTTTCATGGATTCCATTTCTTTCTTATGCTGGGTATTCATGACTTCCAGCATGTTTCTGAGCTCATCTATTTTTTTATCTGTTTCTGTTCTAGATCCTCTAATCATGTCTTTCACTCTGCTCACCATCTCTGTAGATATCTGGGAGATTATTTCTGCTTTGAATTTTTCTAGAGCCTCATTCATCTATTTTGTTACTTCCTGTGCTATCATTTCAGGGTATCCAGGTGGTTGATTATTGGACTTTTCCATCTCATTTCCCCCAGGATTTACCCTTGGTGGGGTGGAAGTCTGGGTTTGTGCCTTACTTAAATGTTTTCTCATTTTTGTTTTTGGTACTGTCTTTGGTTTAACTCCTGGGTTGATATTTTGAAATTGCTTATTGTAAGTATCTTTGTTGCTTGTAATTAGAACCCCTATGGAATGATTGCTTCTCAGAGGTATCTTCCAGATATAGCTGATCTTTAAGTTTTGAGTCTCTAATGACTCTAAGGCTATTTCATTTTCCTTATACTAGGAAGGTTCACTGACTAGATCAATAACAACACCTTAGATCAAGTGATACAATCAGCAACACCATTGCATCAAGTACATCTTTGAAAATGACATTTTGTGGTGGTTATTAATCTATCACCTTTAGCTGTGTGAATTAAATCAAGGTGGAGGACCAACCCAACATATAGTGAATAAACTCTTCACTATAACAACTTTGCTCTTTGGGATGGGGAGTTCAAAGGTGTTAGGGAGGGAGGGATAGATAGGTAGAAGGATAGGGGAAGCTTAGCAGTGAAGCCAGAGGACACAGGCGAGAAGGAAAAAGAGAATAATTGGAAAATAAAGAAAAACTCTGAATGAAGGCCAGAACAAGGACAAAAAGGGAAGATGAACAATGTGGGAGAGCAAGAGAGAGAGAGAGAGAGAGGATAAAGAAAGAAGAAAAGAGAAAAAAAGAAAAAAGGAGAGAAAAACAAATATTTGCAAAGAATAGGAAAAAAATTAAAGAGGAGAAAAAGAAAAGAAAAGAGAAAAAAAATAAACCAATAATACTAATTTTGGGAATAAAAAATAAAAATTAAGATGAAGGGCCTCTTTCAGCATATGTCTCTGTTGTCACAATAGACAACGTGGGTAGCAGTGTGGAGATATAAGTCAATGAGTCTCAGCAAGCCAGTCGCAGATCTGTGAGATTCAGGGAGCTTCCTGGGTGCAAGTCCCAAGTTAAGCTCCCTGTCCTCCTGTGGGGTTGAACTCTGCAGGGTTGTATTGTAGGTTCCAGCTGCCCTTTCCCTGAAGATATCCCAGTCCTGATGGGAGGTGATGATGACTCCAACTTACCCGGTCCAGTGTCCTCTGTGTCTTTGTAGTGTGGAACCAGGTGGCAGTACAGAGAAGCGGCCAGAGGAGCAGGGGTCGCGGTGGTTCCAGTGGATTGCTGCGGTGCACAGACTGGATCGGCATGTTCCGCGTGACTCATGACCTTGCTACAGCGTCTGCAGACCTGCCTGTCTGCCCCTGGCTGGATCAGCGTGTTCCGCACAACTAGAAGCTTTTAAATTAAATATTATCTCATTTTTTGATCCTTAGTATAATGTCTTGTGCAATTGGGGTTCTGTTCTGAAAGTCCTTGCTGATGCCTATGTTTTCAAGAGTTACCAAATATTTTTCCCAGCAGATTCATTGTTTCTGTTTTTATAAATAAGAGCTTGATACATTTAAATTTGATTTTAGTACAGGTTGAGAGACATGGATGCATTCTTCTGTATGTGGATATTCAGTTTTTCCAGAACAATTTATTGAAGAGTTTTTCTGTTCTCCAGCATATATTTTGGTCCACTTGTCAAAAATCAGATGACTAAAGGTGCTGGAAGTTGTTTCTTCAGCCTCCAATCTGTCCCATCAATCAAGATGTTTTTTTCTCCCAGTACCATGCTGTTTTTACCACTGTAGCTTTGAAGTCTGGAATTTTAATGCCTTCTGCTTTGCTCTTGTTGCTCAGAATTACTTTGTCTATTCTGGGTCTCTTCTGGCTTCACATGAATTATAAAACAGTATTTTTGTATTTCTGTGAAAAACTGATAGTATTTTGACAGGAATTGCATTAAAGGTATTATTTTTTATAAGGTCGCCACTTTGACAATATTGATTCTGCCTACCCAAGTATAGCGGATATCTTCTTATTTTCTAATGGCCCTTTCAGTCTCTTTCTTCAGAGCAATATAGTTTTCATTATAGATGTAGTTCACTTGTCTGGTTAGGCTTATTCCTAGGTATTTAATTTTTTGAAACTATTGTGAATGGGACCATTTTTCTGATTTCTTTCTCAGTTGGTTCAGTTTTGATGTATGGTAATGCTATTGATTTTTGTAGTTTACTTTGTATCCTGACACTTTGGTGAATTTGTTTATTAGTTCTAAGATTCTCCTGGTGAAGTGTTTTGGATATTTAAAAAATAAGACTCTCACTCCCTTCTGGAACTTTATTTCTCCTCTGAGGTACCAGTCTCAGAATACACAGGGCACAGTGCTATATTAGGGTGGCATACAAAAGCGTCAGTTTCACATCCTAGCTCTGATAACTCTCCCAGTGCAGACACACAAGGATAATTATTTTTCAGTTTTTTGAGACAAGGTCTCCCTATATTAGTCCAGACTAGCCTTGAACTCACTATGTAGCCCAACCTGGCCTTGAACTCTTGGTAATCCTCCTGCCTCAGCCTGCACTCTTCCTTTGCCAGCTTTTCACTCTCTCAGATGAGCTAATTCTTTGTTTTAAATTTTAGAAGTTTTCTCCCTTCTTGGACCTGGTCTTCAGATGTCATCATCCTATTACTGGAAACCCGATTTTCCTTAGTTTGTCCAATAAGCCTGTTGATCTAGTCTTCCCTATTTCCAGCATCTCCACCTTCCATGAAATGGGTGGTCTTTTTCTTCATTCCACCTCATGGAGAAGATAATTTGAAGGGCCACAGGAAGTTATTTGCCTCTTTGAAGCATTTTCCAACAGTATAGATCTCATGAATCAGATCTTTCATGCAAATGATGCCATATTTACCGAGAGATGGAGCAATCAGTCTGTTATCCGTCAAGGCAATTTGCTTCTTATTGATTTTGACATAGCCATGCTTGTACATTTGTTCATTTACTGACTTCAGGTTTGGGTACCCCCATACAATATATGGTTCCAAAATTCTCAGCATGTTAATTGAAGCCTTGTTAAGCTTAACTGAAGATTTGGCAGATGCAGAGAAGCTGCAACACCTTTCAGGCCTTTGGGCTCACATCATTGATACCCCTGATCAGGATGACAAATGCCAATTTGGGTTCTGCAGTTACATAGAAGTTGCCAGCTTTTCTTAACATCCTAGCCATTCGAATCTCCGTTCTGTACATCTGTCTATAATCCTTATGATAGCACCTGGCTTTTTCACAGATGAGCTTCCTCCTTGACTTTCGAAGCATTTTTTGGGCAAACTTCTTTCTCACTCAGGTTCTTCACTTTCAGCTCTGAGAAACATCTTCACATTTTCCTAAGGGTTTCTGGCACAGCAGGAACCTTTTTCTTCTCTTTGACACCTTCCATGGTTCCAGCTGGAAAAGGTTTTGTGGATCTTCCATGTAAAGGATCATGTCATTTGAAAATAAGTATAGATTGAGTCCTTTCTTTTCTAATTGAATCAATTTCATTTCTTTCTACAGCTCAATTGCTCTGGCTAAAGTTTTGAGTACCATGTTGAACAGGGATAGTAAGAATGAACACTCTTCGTACCTTGTTCCTGGTGTTAGAGGGAATGATTTCAGTTTTCCCCTATTCATATGATGTTGACAGTGGATTGTTATAAATGACTTTCATCAGCTTGAGGTGCCATATTCTTCTTTATCTACTTTCGCCTAAGTCTTATTATGAACGGATGTTGGATTTTTAAAAGGCTTTTTATGCATCTATTGAAATAATCGTGACTTTTAGTCTTCTGTTTATGTGGTCTATTATATTTATTGATTTGTGTATGTTGAACCATTCTCACAACCCTAGGATGAAATCAAATTGATTATGATGTATCATCTTTTTAATGATTTGTTGTATTCTATTTGCCTGTATTATGTCTAGGATTTTGCATTTATGTTCATTAGGACATTTGTGTGTAGTTTTCTGTTTTTGTAAGTTTTCATTTGGTTTTGGTATCATGGTAATGTTATCTTCAAGGAATAAGTCAGGCAGCAGTGTTCCTTCCCTTTCAATTTCAGAAAGAGTTTGAGAAATATTGATATTTAATCTTCCATGAAGTTCTGTTAAATGAGGTTCTTAACTTTTCTTGGTTGGTAGGGTTTTTTATTAATGCCTCTATTTCATTGTCTTTTATTAGAATATTCAAGGTTTTATATTTTCTTGGTAATCATATGTGTCTAGGAATTTATTAAATTCTTTTAAATTCTCCAATTTATTAGAATAAAGATTTTTAAAGAAACTAGTTTCTTAAAATTTTCTGGATTTCAGTGGTATCACTGTGATTTCAGCTTTTAAATTTCTAATTGTGCTGATATGAGTCCTTTCTCTCTTTTGGTAAGTTTGGCTAAAGGATTGTCAATTTCATTTATCCTCTCAAGAACCAGTTTTCATTCATGTGTCCTTTATTTTAGTAACAATTTTATTAATTTCTTCTCTAATATTTATAATTTCCTTCTTTGTATGAGCTTTGGATTTGGATTGCTCTTGTTTTTCTAGGGTTTTGAGGTGCAACATTGATTTAGTTATCTGGGATCTCTCTATTCTTCTAGTGTGGGGATTCACAGCGATATCTTCCCTGTTAGGTCTGCTTCCATTGTATTCCATAGGGTTCTGGTATGTTGTGCTCCATTGTCTTCTTTTTTTGCCTTCTTTTATATATATATGTATATATGTATATTTTAGGTATAAAATACATTTACATTTATCATTGGGTGTTTGTACATGATGTATTTTCGTTTTTATTTTTTCTCCCATTACCTGTGCACCCTTTACCCCCACCATCCTTCCCTATTTACACTGAGTTTGATTTCATTTTTTTTCCTTTCTCATAATTTTTCCTTTCTCTTCTTCCCTTTCCCCTTCCCCTCCCACCATCCCCTAACCCTTGCACTTTTTCTTATTTCAAATTATCAATTATTCATTTTAATCATTTTCATCCTTATTTACACTTTCAATTTCTCACACTAGAGAAACTATTCGGTATTTACTTGTGTGTCCTATTTATTTCACTGAAGAGTATGGCCTCAATATGCATCCATTGAGCTATAAATCTCTGTAGTTTCTCATTCTTTATGGCTGAGTAGTACTCCATTTTATAGCAAAACCACATCTTCTTTATCCAGTTTACAGTTGATGGGCACTTGGGCTGTTTCCAAGCTTTAGCTATTACAAACTGTGCTGATATAAACATAGGTGCACATATATCTCTGTGATATGATTCTTTTAATTCTTTGGGGAAGATTTCCAGTAGGGGAATACCTGGGTCAAATGGAACCTCTAATCCTAGTTTTTTGAGGTATCTCCATACTGATTTCCACAGTGGTTGCACCAGTCTGCACTCCTACCAACAATGGAGAAGGGTTCCTTTCTCTCCACACCCCTGCCAGCATCTGTTATTTGTTGATTTCTTGATAGCAGCCAATCTTTGTGGGGTGAGGTGGAATCTCAGTTTTGTTTTCATCTGCATCTCTCTAATGACCAGTGATGTTGAACATTTTTTCATATATTTAATTGCTATTTTTACTTCTTTGTCTTAGAAATATCTGTTCATTTTGGATGCCCATTTTTGAATTGGGTCTTTCAATTGGGGGGGGGTCTGATTTTTTTGAGTTCTTTGTATATTCTTGATAGTAGACCTTTGTCTGAGGTACAGCTGCTAAATATTTCTTCCCACATTGTAGGTTGTCTCTTAGCTCTGTTGGTAGTTTCTCTTGCAGTGCACAAGCTTTTTAGTACAATGAGATCCCAGTTGTTGATTCTTTGTGCTAGCTCCTGTGCTACTGAAGATTTGTTCATAAAGTTTTTTCCTATGCCAATGTCATCAAGAGTTCTACCTAACTTATCTTTAAGCAAGTTTAGTGTTTCTGTCTTAATATTTAGATCTTTAATCCACTTCAATCTTAGTTAAGTGTGCGGTGATAGGTATGGGTCTAGTTTTAATCTTTGGCAGGTTGAAATCCAGTTTTTCCAACACCATTTATTAAATAGGCTATCTTTCCTCCAATGAGGGTGGTTGGCTCCTTTGTCAAAGATGAGGTGGCTGAGTATGACTGGAATTGTTTCTGCATCTTCTAATCTATTCCACTGATCTTCGGGTCAGTTTCTTTGCCAGTACCATGCTGTTTTTATTACAGTAGCTTTGTAGTATAGTTTCAAGTTGGGGATTGTGATATCCCCAGCCATGTCTCTGTTGCCTAGAATTACTTTTGCTATTCTAGGTTTCTTCTGCTTCCAAATGAATATTTGGATTGTTTTCTCTAGTTCTGTGAAGCATATTGTTGGAATTTCAATTGGGATTGCACTGAATCTATATGGTAGTTTTGGAAGTATGACCATTTTCACTATATTGGTTCTTCCTACCCAGGAGCAAGGAATATCTTTCCATTTTCTTATATCCTCTTTGATCTCCTTTTTCAGAGAGCTGTAGTTTTCAGCATAGGCATCTTTTGCTTCCTTTGTTAGGTTGATTCCTAGATATTTCATTTTTTTAGATGCTATTGTAAAAGGAATTTTTTCCCTAATTTCTCTCTCAATGGGTCTGCTATTTGCATATAAGAAGGCTATTTTTTTTTAGTGTTGACCTTGTATCCAGCTACTCTACTGAATCTGTCAATTAGGTCTAGCAGACTTTTGACTGAGTTTTTTGGATTTTCTATGTAAAGTATCATATCATCAGCAAATAATGACAGTTTCACTTCTTCCTTTCCTATCTTTATTCCTTTTATTTCTTTCTCTTTTCTGATTCCTAGGGTTAATATTTCCAGAACAATATTGAACAGGAATGGTGATAGTGGGCATCCTTGTCTTGCTCCTGATTTTAGTGTGAAAGTTTTCAGTTTTTGACCATTTAGTATGATGTTAGCTGTTGGTTTTTCATAGATAGCCTTAATTAGGTTGAGATAAAGCCCTTCTATTCCAATTTTCTGTAGGGTTTTTATCATGAATGGGTGTTGGACTTTGTCAAATGCTTTTTCTGCATCTATTGAGATGGTTATGTGGTTTTTCTCCTTGACTCTGTTAATATAGTGTATTACATTTATTGATTTACAGATGTTGAACCATACTTGCATCCCTGGGATAAATCCAACTTGGTCAGGGTGTATGATCTTCTTGATGACCCACTGTATTCTGTTTGCCAGTATCTTGTTGAGGATTTTTGCCTCTATGCTCATTAGGGAGATTGGTCTGTAGTTTGCTTTTTGGGTTGGGTCTTTCCCTGGTTTTGGGATCAAAGTAACACTTGCTTCCAGGAATGAATTTGGAAGCCTTGTTTCCCTTTCAATTTCCTTGATGAGTTTAAAGAATAATGGCATTAGTTCTTCTTTAAATGTCTTGTAGAATTCAGCAGGGAAGCCATCAGGACCTGGGCTATTTTTGTTGGCAAGATTTTTATTACATTTTCAATTTTACTCATTGTTATTGGGGTGTTCAGAATTTCTATATCTTCTTCATTTAATTTTGGCAATTTGCATGTATCTAGGAATCTGTCCATTTCTTCTGTGTTTTCCATTTTATTAGAGTACAGGTTCTCAAAGTAGGTATTGATGATTCTCTGAATTTCTGCTGGATTTGTTGTGGCTTCACCTTTTTCATTCTTAATTGCATGGATTTGAGCCTTTTATTTCCTTTTTTTGATAAGGTTGGCTAAAGGTTTATCAATTTTATTTATTCTTTCAAAAACCCACTCTTTGATTCATTGATTTTTTTTTGTATCATTCTCTTAATCTCCATTGCATTGATTTCTGCTTGGATCTTTATAATTTCCTTTCTTGTATGAGCTTTGGGTTTGTTATGCTCTTCTTTTTCTAGGAGCTTGAGGTTCTGCATTAGGTTACTTAAGTGAGTTCTCTCTCTTGTCCTAATATGGGCATTCACTGCTATGAATTCCCCACATAGAACTGCTTTCATTTTGTCCCACAGATTCCTGTATGTTGTACTGGCATTATCATTTACTTGTAGAAACTGTCTAATTTCTTCTTTAACTTCCTCTGTCACCCATTGGTTGTTCAGGAGGGTGTTGTTCAATTTCCATGTATTTGTGGGAGTTTTGTGGTTTCTTATGTTATTGATCTCCAATTGTATTGCACTATGGTCTGATAATATACAGGGATAACTTCAATTCTTTTACATTTACTTAGATATGTCCTATGAGCTAGCATGTGATCTATTTTGGAGAATGACCCATGTGCAGCTGAAAAAATATGCATTCTGATTTTGTGGGGTGGAACACTCTGTAAACATCTATTAAGTCCATTTGTTCAATACCTTGGTCCAGTTCTAGAATTTCATTGTTAATTTTTTTTCTAGTTTATCTGTTTATTTGTGATAGAGGGGTGTTGAGGTCCCCCACTACAACTGTATTAGTGCTTATTTGGTTTTTCATGTCCATTAATATTTGTTTTGTATAGTTGGGGGCATTCATATTTGGTGCATATATATTTATGATTGTCATCTCTTCCTCTTGGATTGTTCCTTTCACAAGGATGAAGTGACCATCTTTGTCTCTCTTAATTAGTTTTGGTTTGAAATCTACTTTGTCTGCATATAAGATTGCTATGCCTGCTTTTTTCTGGGTTCCTGTCTTGTGGAGAATTGTTTTCCATCCTTTTACTTTCAGTCTATGAATTTCCTTTTGAGTTAGGTGTGTTTCTTGTATACAGCATATTGCTAGGTTTTGCTTCTTAATCCATTCTGTCAGTCTATTTCTTTTGATTGGTGAATTGAGGCAATTAACATTGATAGTTATAATTGAGAGATACTGACTCATCCCTGTCATGATGTTTTACTTTTGTTGGCTCTTTTATTTCTTATTTTCCCCCCTTTCACTTTAGTGTCTTACCTTGCGTGGTGCTTTCTCTCTGCTGGGCCTCGTGGAGTTGTGACCCTCATTGTCTTTTTCTAGGATATTGCTTAAAATTGTTTGGAGTGCTGGTTTGGTGCTCATGAAGTTTCTCAGGTGTTCTTTGTCATGAAAGTATCTAATTTCCCCATTGATTTTGAAAGATAATTTTGCAGGATACAACAGTCTAGGTTGGAAGTTATTTTCTTTTTAGGGCTTGAAATACTTCACTCCAGGCTTTCCTTGATTTGAGGTTTTATGTTGAGAAATTTGCCATGATTCTGATTGGCTTTCCTTTATAGGTGATTTGTTTCTTTTCTCTGCTTGTAGAATTTTGTTCTTCTTTTGGGTTTCTGGGATCTTGACTATTATATGTCTAGGTATAGATTTTTTTTTATCATGGCTGGTTGGAGTTCTATATGCCTCACTTATCTGTATGTCCATTTCTCTACCTCTGTCTGGGAAGTTTTCCGCTATTACTTCTGTGAAAAGTTTTTTTATGTCAATTGTACTTTCTCCTGTTTTTTCTTAGACTCCCATGGGACTTATTTTATTCTTCTTTGCATCATCCAACAGCTGTTGGATTGATTTTTCATGGTCCCTTACTATCTTTAAGAAATCTCTGTTTTCGTGGTCCTTAACCACAATCCTGTCTTCTGTATCTGATATTCTGTCTGCAGATTCTCTTAGTCTGCTCTGCCTGCTTTCAATGGAGTTTTTAATCTCCTGAGTATCTTTTTGAATCTGTTTCATTGATTCCACTTCTTTCTTACATTGGGAGATCATGTTTTTCATTTCTTTCTTATGCTGGGCGTTCATGGCTTCCCGCATGTTTCTGATCTCATCTATTTTCTTACCTGTTTCTGCTCTAGAGCTTCTAATCATGTCTTTCATTCTGCTCACCATGTCTGTATTTTTCTGCGAGATTATTTCTGCTTTGAATTTTTCTAGAGCCTCATGCATCTGTTTTGTGACTTCTTGTTTTATCAGTTCAGGGTATCCATGTGGTTGATTATAAGACTTTTCCACCTCATTGCCCCAGAATTTCCTTTTTGTGGCATGGAAGCCTGCATTTGTGCCTTGCTTAAGTGTTTTCTCATTTTTGTTTTTGGTACTGTCCTTGGTTTAACTCCTGGGTTGATATTTCAAAATTGCTTAATGTAAGTATCTTTATTGCTTGTGTTTAGAACCCTTGTGGAATGATTGCTTTTCAGGGTGTCTTCTAGATATAGTTGTGTTTGGCTATTTTATTTTCCTTATACCAGGAAGGAAAACTAATTAGATCAATCACAACATGTTAACCCAAAAGACATAGTCAGCAATACCATAGCATCAAGCAAAGCTTAGAAAATGACAATTTGTGGTAGTTATTAATCTATCAATTTTAACTTTGTGAATTAAATTCAAACCGAGGACCAACCTAACAGAAGTTTATAGTGAATAAGCTCTTCAATATAGCATCTTTCCCCTTTGGGTGGGGAGTTAAAAGGAGTTGGGGAGGGAGGGATAGGTAGAAAGAACAGGTAAGATTAGCGGCGAGGCCCAAAGACACAGAAAGATCACACAAACTCTAAGAAGTTGTTAAAGGCAAGAGAAAATAGCAGAATGAAAGAACAAAGATGTGAATAGAATCATTAACAGCAACAAGGAGGCTAGATACCAAATTTACTTTCCTTTAAACCTAATAATCAAGAGAAGGAAAAAGAGAAGAAAAAAACAATAAGGGAGAAATCCAAATTCAGTGCAGAAAGGAACAAATGGGGAGATGAGGAGCAATGTGTGACAGCAAAAGAATGAGTGAGAGAGAGGGAAAAAAAGATAAAAGAAAGAAAAGAAAGAAAAGTAAAACTTTGAAGAGTAGAAAGTAAAAATTAAGAATTGAAAATAGGAGAAAATATTATTTTTCTTTTTTGCAAATAGCACTAGAAATTATGGGCCTCCTTCAGGGTATGTCTCTGCTGTCACAATAGGCAACGTAGGAATCCATGTGCATATATGAGTCAATGAGTCTCAGCAAGCCAACAGCAGACCAAGTACAGTGGTCTGATGTGCCTTTATTGTAGAGATTCTCTTTACTTTTCCACTGAGCTTCAGTTTTCATCGAGGAGCCTGAGAAGCCCTCTTTCTGTTACTAACTTCTTTTTTTTTTTTTTTTTTTTGGTACTAGGGATCAAACTCAGGTCCTTGCGCTTGCGCAGCAGGCAGCGAAACCACTGAGCTAAATCCCCTGCCCATTGTTTCTAACTTCTGTTCTATCTTGTGGCGCTCAGGACAAGGGTCTTTATAATCTCCTGTGCCTCTGTAGTGTGGGACCAGGTAGCAGAAAAGCCAGAAGGCCAGGGGGGCACGGCAGAGGGGGAGGCTAAACGGACCTCACCGTGGCATGGGCGGGTCCCGGGACTGCCGTGTAACTTCAAGCTGCTCCTCTCACCTAGCCAGTACAGCTTAGAGAGCATTGGATCTCTCCATTGTCTTTTGATTTCTATTTATTCCTTCATTTCTAAGATGTGATCTATTTTGAAGAAATTTCCTTGGGCTGATAAAAAAAAAAGTGCATTCTATTATTGTTGAGTGAAACATTCTGCAGATATCTGTTAAGTCTTTGTTTGATGGATTAATTCAGCTCTGATACTTCTGTGTGGATTATTTGATCTGGCTGACCTGTCTATTTTTGAGAGTGGGGTATTGAAGTCTCCCACTAAGATTGTATGCCTTAGTTACTTTCTCATTAGTGGGACAAAATACTTGATGTCCACAATTTAAGGGAGAAGAAGTTTATTTGGCTTGTGTTTCAGTCCATAGTCAGCTGGCTCCAAAGCATGACATCATGGCAGAGGGGCAAGACAATTACGTGCTTCATGGCCGCTGGGAAGCAGAGAGAACAAAGAAAGCAGCCTGAAATGAGATGTAACCATCTGGATCATGTCCACAGTTATATGTCTCTTCTTACCAGACCCATCTTCTAACAGCAAATCAGTTATAATGCCTCTATAATCCAATCATCACCCAAAGGTCCCTCTTATGACTGCATGAGGCTTTAGGGGCATGTAAAGATATAAATCATAACCTTGTTTTAGTGTTTATCTGATCTTTTATGTCCAGAGGTGTTGGACAAAATCAGTTGTTCAGAATATATGTATAGATGTTATGCATAATATATGATATATATATATAAAGCATATATCATATATATATTTTTTCTTTCTGTTGAATGTTCCCTTTACCGGTATTTATTGACTTTCTTTGTCTCTTCTAATTAGCTTTGTCTGAAAATAGGACAGCTCCGCTGTCTTTCTCTTGGGCTTCTGTTGCATGGAGTATCATTTTTCACCTTTGGATTTTTCTATATATATGTTTATTTATGGAGGAGGTGTGTCTCTTGTATGTATCATACAGATGGATTTTGTTTTTTGATCCAATCATCAAATCTGTGTCTTTTTATGGGAAGACCAGAGTTATTTCTGAAAGGTAGTCACTGAATCTTTGCATTGCATTACTTTTATGTTGCTGATGTCTTTATTCTTCCCTTTTAGTTAATTACTCATCCTTCTAGATGTATTGTTTCTTTTGGGCTCCTTGGTGTTTTTGGTCTCATTGGCTCTGATTAGGATTCTTCTAGGTACTTTTTGCAATGCTGGCCTGGTAGTTATGAATTTCTTAAGATGCTCTTTGCCACATGAAGCTTTTATATCTCCATCAATTTTGAAAGATACTATTGTAGGATATACTAATTTGAATTGAAAGCTGTTTTCTTTTAGGGCTTATAAAACTTTATTCCAAGCTCTTCTGGCTTTTAAGATTTGTGCTGAGAAATCTGCTGTTATTTTTATTGGCTTACCTTTATAAGTTACATGATGTTTTTCTCTGACAGCTTTTAATATTCTGTCCTTGTGCTGAACTTCTGGGATTTTAACTATGATGTGTCTTGAAGAAGTTCTTTTGTGATTCTGGCTATTTGAGGTTTTGCATACCTTGTTTCCCTGGAAATTGAATTCTTCCCTTAGACCTGAAAATTTTTCGGCTATGATTTTGGTAAACAAATTTTTACCCCTTTTGTGCCATCTTCTAATATTTCTTTAACTCCTACAATTTTAGATTGGTATTTTATAGTCCTCTAGCAGATGATGAATCCAGTTTCTGGAATATTTTAATATTTTTAAGCTATCTCCAAGTGTATGACCTGCTGCATCGATGTTATCTTCCAGTTTTGAATCTATCTCCTCATATTGGTTGTTTCTGCTGCTCATATTTGCAATAAAATATTTTATATGCTGAATTTCTGTTTGCTATCATTTCATTGTCTCTAATTCTTTACTAAAATGGTCATTCATATCTTCTATCATATTGGTTAGTTAACCAATAGTTTTATGAGTCCTCTTTGAGCTTGCTGATCATTTTATCATTTTTTATGAGGAGACCTTATAAGTTTTTAATTTGTATTCTCTAGTTTTCAAAAAGCATTCAAGCAGCTTATTAAATATAAATGATATGAGATTATAAACACAAGTGAGGAGATTAAGGCAAAAATATAGAAAAGGGGAAAATGAGTCAAGGTAAAAAAAAAAAGAATAAGTACCTTTACTACTTGTTCAAGGGCCTTCCCAATAGATTTTCCTTCAGTCAAGGAATTCTAAATCTATGAAATATATCAGGTCTGTGATTGGGTAAAAAAACCATCTTGCTTTGTTGTGTGAGCTCAAGTCAGAACTCTGGAGTTTTTAGGTATGCCCAGATGGACTGCCTATCTGTTTTAGCTTTAGAAATTCTAACTTCAGTTAATGAGTCCTAAATCCCTGAAATATCAATCCCTGGATTGTTGTTATTACTACACAACTTCTCTTGACTATTTAAACACTGTTTCTTCAACCTCTGTCCCTAAAGTTTCCCTTATCCTCCTTGAAATGAGGGATACCATTTCAATGTTAACATCTTATCCTTATTTTCAAGTAATCTACCAACAAATTCTTCATAGATGCACACACTAATCAATTTTGTATTTCAAAATGGTGTGGTGAAACAAATGTCCTTTTGAATAACTTATTATCTCTAAAAGTGGGATGCTTTACAATCTATCACATTTAAAATCAGATGTATTTATCAATAAAGAATATACATCTCTTTTTACCAATTAAATCCCTTATCTATTTAGCTACATTGTCTTTGAGCTCATTAAACATCTTATGGGTCTGTTTGTATCTTTTTTTAATTAGCTATTTTGTTTTTTACTTTTTCTACTTCAGTATTCATGGGATCACCTTTTGGAAAGTTAAGAATTTTTGGAAGCATCTTGTTTTCTTATGTTTTTAGTGTGTTTGTGTGTGTGTGTTTGTGTGAGATGAAGGCTGAGAAACAATTACAGTAGAAAAAGTCTGTTGCTAATATGGAGGTCTCCTCAGTTAGCCTGTGTTTCTCTGTAATGTGATCTTGGCTTTGGTTATGTTTTAGTATTCATACATCTCTTCATACTATGCAATATTATAGGATCAATACTGGTCATTATGTTCAAGGAGAAAACCTCTTCTGGTTATATCAGCAACCATATATCAGTCTTGTACATTAACCTTGTTTTAATAATTTCACCTTTATTTCAATGACCCCAAAAGACTGGTACTACTGACAGGTAGGCTGGGACATAAAATATGAGACAAAGAAAAATAAGGAAGAAAAAGGAAGAAGTACATCAGAAAGAAGAAAAGGAGAAAAAAAGAGAATAGCAAATAAAGAAAAGAGGTCAAACTGTTGATATTATTTTTATATCTGGAGGTAAGGGGTGGTGGACAGGAGGTTTGAGAGAATATTTGTGGGATGAGAGAATGGATGCAGAGAGAGTGAAGTGTAACTAGAGACTGGGTGGGGGGAGCTGTGAGAAGGGCATAGTAATAGTGAGGTTGAGTTTGAATCCTCTACACAATTTTTGATGAGGGTTAACCTGACATGTCCATGGAAGATACTCTTTAGACTAAAGAACTAACTAATTCTTATTCTTTATTTCCCATGTACAAACACCATGTATATGGTGTTTGTAATGTATATACTTTAATACTTCAGTTCATGAATGCTTCTGTTTGGAAACAATTCAGTTCACAAACAAAAGTGTTCAACAAAATTTTTCTTCAGTTCACAGACTCCACACTGGTGAGAAACACAACCACAGAATCCCTCTCACACAAATACAAATGCAGCTAACTTCCCCCAAATTGTCAAATTAAATTAATAAACTGAGGTGCACACACACACACACACACACACACACATATTTGTTAGATGATAGGAGAAAAAAAGAAAGAAGAGAAAGCAGTAAGAAAAAAACCCACAGAATTACAAAAACATAAAAGTAGAGTTCCTCAGTCCTATTTATACTGTAATCTGAATGCAACTAGGTTGTTTTCTGTGTTCGCAGTGGAGAAGCTTTGATTTGTATGTGTGTGTGTGGGGGTGGGTGGGTGTTGGGCCTAGCTTCTTCTTTCTGTAGGTAGTGCTCTACTTGGTGTTTGTTGTGCTCCTAAGGGTATGGCCAACTGGAGGTTTTTTCCTCTGTTTTATGAAGATATTCCATCAACTGAGACAGAGGAAGGAGGCCACAGCGTGGCTGGTGCAGTAACAAGTTTTCTGTGGATTTCTGAAGGGGCCTTCCTGGTTTCTACCCTTTTATCTCACAATAATCTCTGTAGTTGCTGAAGATTGCCATTTCTGTACAACCCAGGGGTGAGGGAGTGCTCCCCTCAACATGCTTGGGGTGTGCTCTTCCTCTTTGCCTCTCCACTGGGCCTCTGCTCACCATAAAATGTCATTAATTTCACAGAGTGCCTTTTCTCCTCCCTCTTATCAGATCACTGGCCACCTCTGCAATTCACTGATCTAGCTTCCTTCCTTTGATTAGTTCTCTTTGCTGGCTGCCAGTGAGTGAAGGTGCTTAGGGATACAGATGGACAACTGAGTCTGCTTCCCTCCTTCTGAAGGCAGTGCTTGCTTGGTTTCAGTTTTGCTCCTGTGGGCATAGTTAGCCACAGATTTTTGCCTTGGTCTTTTCTTAGGGGGAGGAGATTGTTGGAGACAGGTTATCACTGTGCCATTCAGGCTGGCCTTGAACTCACTATGGAGCCCAGTCTGGCCTGGAACTTGTGGTAACCCTCCTGCCTCCCAAGTTCTGGGATTATAGGTGTGCATCACCATGCCCGACTCCCTTTGTCTTATGATAGGACACCTTGAATTGAGTCAGAGGGGGAAGGATGCAGTGTTGCTGGGCCAGCACCCTGTCTTTTGCTGATTTCTGGAATGGCTTTTTCAATCTTTGCTCCCCTTTTTCCACTATAAATCCTTTGGCCACTGCTGTGTTTTCATTCTTCAAGGCAGTGGATGTGTGCACTGTACCACACCCTTTGGCTAAGCCTCTGACTCTTTACCCACATCTCTGACTCCATAACCATACACCACCACTATCCAGCCTGTGGGCCCTGTGGTGCCTAGCACTCATGGAACTTAGTTGCTTTTACCTGGGAGTAGGAAACTTCTGAGTGACTACTGAATGGTGGATGGTGGGCAGGTGGTGGTGAATGGGCATAGTACTCACTGTTGTTTGGAGGAACAGTGGAAGACCGCCTTTTGTGGCACTGCTCAAATTATTTTTCTTCCCATGATCTCACTGGTCACAACTAAGGCTTGCATCTGCACCTCCCTGAGCCAGGGCTCTCTTAGAGTCTGGCTCTGTGTCCCTAATCAGGACTGCATGGTTGTTTTTTACTTTTCCAAGGCCCCATCAGTACTAGTTTAGTCACTGCCCTCTGAATAATTTGGTGGCTTTTAGTTTCTCTGGTGCCCTAATCTGTGACTCTCTCAGTCACTAGCCTCTCTCCTAGCATGGACAGCCTAGTAGCTGATCCCAGTAGCCCGGCTTTCACAGCAATACCAGCTCCTTCCCTCAAGAGATGAGATCCTCTCCCAAGAGGAATATTTGCTGGACCTGTGATAAGGGAGTCCTGGGACCCAGGGGTGGCCCAGCCTCCCATTTTAAATATTGGAATTGATCTGGTGGGTTTCACTTTCAGGTTGCCTTCCCAAATTTGGATTTGTCAACCTTATTTCTGAGTACCTGCACTTTCCAGTACAATTCTTCTAAGCTTCCCTCACACACCACTACTTCTAGTACTCCATGATGGAATCTCCTGGTTTGTTTGTTTTTAAATAAACATAGACTTCTATTTGCTAAAAGATTTGATCTCTTAAATATCAGGACGGGATTTTGATTTTGTTAAATACTTTTTCTTCATTTAACTTGATAATTGTATGGTTTTATCTTTTATTCTGTTAATTCTAGTAACATTGTTAATTTCTCTTTTAGTCCCATTATCTTGATTGAGTAATAATAATTTCTACATGATAAAAAATTCAGTTTAAATGTAAATTTCAAGGAGTTCTGCCAAGTTCATGCACTTGTATAACTAACATCAAAATCAAGATATAGAACATTCCTCCACCCCTTTTCCCTATGAATTTCCACAGCCTGAGCTTCAAGCACTGATCTGCTCTCCATCACTGCAGTTTCTTTTGTTCATTGATGTATCTTAAGTGCCTATCAAAGAGTAGGTGCTCAGGAATTATTGAATAACTAATGAAATTAGTTTGAAGAATTTAAAATCTATTTTTATATTCCTGATTTATATTCTGCTGAAAGTTAAATTAGTGCACTTTATAATTCAATAGAAAAAAACAAAGGAAGATTATTTATACTTCAATATAAATGAGAACAGCCACATTGGTGTAAAAATCATATTAACTTATTTTATATTTTTTTTAAACTATGAGTAGGTTTAAGTCATGAGGGACAAAACTGAGGGTTTTAGTTATACTATTCTAGGTTAAAATTTTTCATGATTGATCAACTTTCTGAATATCACTAATTTGTTGAAATCACTTGTATTCATTCATTTATTGTCAATGCACCCTTGCCAGAGTGATTTTAAATTCACATGTATTTCTCCTGCCACACTTTCTGTTTTCTATTGTGCATATTGTCAAGCTGGAAAAATTTCAAAAGTCTCAGCAAACAAGCTCAAAGTTTCTCAAGGTTTGATGAAGATAAAAATCAGGAATACAAATAGAAAGAAGAGATGGGGCCTATTCACTTTATCTTTACACCAGTGTCTGATTTCATTCCTCCTGGCTTTGGGTTTAAAAAGTATTTTAAACACATATGCTGATAGGAGATACAATGCTTATCCTCAGGTGATACAGATTATTCATAAATATGGAGTTATATACTTTCATTTCATGATGGATGAGCATGTAGGTGTTTTGTATTGTGGTCTTGTTAAAATGACTAAATAGTATATCTTTATTTAGATTTGATTCAATTGAATACGTATATTTTCACTTAAATTTTGAATTAAACTATTTTTTTGAGGTAATCATAGATTACATGTAGTTGTAAGAAATGATAGCATGATCCTACGTACCCTTACCAAATTTGCCCCAATAGTACTGTTGTACCAAGTGGGGCGGTAAATCACCAAACACTGGGACAAATGACAAAGTTAAAACTGAAAGGAGTTTATTTACGCTCATGGACTCCACTCCCTAAGCGAAGTGAAGCCCTGAGTCCAGGAACAGCACAGTTTATATAGGGTGTTATAGCAGCATAGCTTTTATAGGTGTTATTTTAAGAAGAGAAGTTTAAGGGGAGGTTAACATGTTTTTTGACTAGTTGTAAAAGTCTTATTGTTTTATCAGGTTAGGGCAATTTATAGTAAAGGGAGGCACCAGGCACTATCTCTTTCTGAAAAGTGATAAAGCAAGTTTACAGAAGTAGAGCAAGCAGTTACAAAAACATCTACTTTATAAGGGGAGGGGCATGAAGGAAGTTCATCTACAGGCCAAGCTGGTGTTCTTTGGGTTTATCTTGGTCTCACAAGTACCATCTCCCAAAAAGATAGTATAATATCACAATGAGCATATTGACATTGATAAACAAAGATACAGCACATTTCTGTCTTCATAAATCCCTTATAACATGTTGTTATGGTCACAGCCACTGGCTTCCCATTCCTTCCCCCTCCTTAACCCTGGAAAGCAGTAATTTGTTCTCCATTTCTTTCTTTTTTCTTTTTCTTTTTTTTTTTTTTTTTGGTACTGAGGATTGAACTTGGGTCTTTGCTCTTGTGCAGCAGGAGGCGGAACCACTGAGCTAAATCCCCAGCCCGGTTCTCCATTTCAGTAATGTTTTATGATTGAAATAAAGTATGTAACATTTCAGTGTTGGCTTTCTTTTTTCATTCAGCATAATTCTCTAGAGGTTCAACTGAGTGTTATATCTGTCAATTGTTCATTTCTTTTATTGTCAAGTAATATTTCATAGCATGGCTATCGAAGGTTAATCATTCACCATTGAAGGAGACCTCGATTGTATTCAGGTTTTGTCCCTTATGAGTAAAAATATACCGTAAATATTTACATACAGGTTTTTTTTAGTTTTCAGTTTTCTAAGTAAATGGCCAGAGTGCAGCTATTTGATAGTATAATTGTTGAATGTTTTAAAAGAAATTGCAAAACTGCATTACAGGGTGGCTTTACTAGTTTACCTTTCCATCAGAAATGTGAGTAATCTATCTACATTCCCAGTAGCACTGGTGCCAGTTTATTTATTCTAGCCACTCTGACAAGTGTGTAGTTGTATGTCATGTGATTTTGATTTTTGATTTCCTAATAGCTAAAAGGCCAAACATGTTTTCAGGAGCTTTGTTACCTATATACAGTGGACCTTGATTTACAAACTCAATTGGTTCCTGAGGCCTGTTCTTAACTCAAGATGATTGTAAGTCAATACAGCTGAGCTCTGGATGTTTACCTGGCTATATGCTATAGATGACAAGAGGCACTTGAATCTTCCATTAACCTAATTAACCCAACTTGTTCATATGTCAGCCAGTTGTAACTTGAGGGTTCATTGTATCTTCTTTAGTGAAATATTTCTTCATATCTTTTCCATGTCTAACTTGGTTGTTTCTTTATTCCCCATTATATAAGTTTTGGATATGAATTAATTTCAAATTCCATTTCTTTTTGCTGGTATTTAGAAATTAAAATATTTTTAATATCAACCATCTTGTGACCTTTCTATAATTGCTTAGTAGATCTAGTTGTGTGTGTGTATGTGTATTCCTTGTGAATGTCTACATAGAGAATCATGCTATCAGCAAAGATAGTTATATTTCTTCCTGTTCAATAAACATGTACTTTGTCATCTATGTTACTGGGTTAGCTTTTCATTGCTGTGGCAAAATATCTGAGAAAAGCAAAGGAAGTGAGGCTTATTTTGGTTCATGCTTTCAGAGTCTTAGCCCATGGTCAGCTGGTGCCAATGTTTTTAAATTAATGGTGAGATGAAGCAGAAACATCATGTGGAAGAACATGGAAAGAAAAGCTGCTTGTCTCATGCTGAACAAGAAGGGATGGGAGTTGGAGACAAAATATCTCTTTCAGGGCCGGGGAATTTAGCTCAGTGGTTTTGCTGCCTGCTGCACAAGCTCAAGGACCCAAGTTTGATCCCTGATACAAAAAAAAACAAAACAAAATATCCCTTTCAAGAGCATGTCCCCAGTGACCTACTTCCTCCTACTAGGCTCCCCCTTCTAGAGTTTCCACCACTTCCCAATAGTACCATCAGTTGGAGACCAAACTTTTAACACATGAGTTTTGGGAGGACATATAGGATCCAAATCATAACAGTTACATTACCTAGGACTTTTAATATGGTGTTGGGGAGAAGTGGTGTGAGGGTATCCTTGACATGACAATCTCAGGGAGAAAGAGTTCAGGTTTTCATCATTAAGTAAGATAGCTGCAAGGTTTTGTGGATATTTTATATGAAGTGAGGAATTCAATTCCTTCATGTTCCTCTTTTTTTTAGTATCAGAAATGGATTTTGGATTTTACTATCTGCCTTTTCTGCATCAGTTGATATGATTTGGCTCATTTAACTCCCCGTTGTGGTAGATAACATTAACTGCTTTTTAAATGTTAACCAGCCTTACATACTTGATCGTGTTGTATAATTCCCTTTATACATAGCTGGATTTGATTATCTACAATTTTCACCAGGATTCTGCATCTTTGTTCATGAGAAGTACTGGTTGGTAGTTTTCCTTTGTTACAGTATCTTCAACCAGTTTTGTATTAGGGCTATATTGGGTTTATAAAATGATTCAGGTAATATTTCTTCTGCTCCTATTTTCTGAAAATGGTTTTAGAAAATTGGTATAACTTACTCTAAATTTTTGGTAAAATTTTCCAGTGAAACCACGTGGGTCAAGTGCATTATATTTTAGTAAGTAATTAACTACTAATTCAATATTCTCTTCATCTAAGAACACCTTGATCTCCTGTTTATGCTTTGTTATAGTCTGTGTGTATGTATTCCACCAAAATTCAGATTTTGAAACTTAACTTCGAAGGTGATGGTAATGAGAGGTGGGATTTGGGGAGGTGATTAGTTCATGAGGGATCGATGCCCTCATGAACAGGATTAATGCCAGTAAAGATGTTTGATGGAACTTATTAACTCCTTTGCCTCTTTTGCCATGTGAGGACAAAATAAGAAGGCATCATCTGTGAGAAACAAATGCTCACTGACACCAAATTTGCTAACCCCTTGATCTTGGACTTCTTAGTGAATAATAAATTCTGTTTGTAAATTATCCAGCCTAAGGTATTTTGTTTTAGCCGCTTCAATAGTCCAAAACATTCTTGTAGGACAGTTTGATGGATATAGTGATAGATTTCCCTCACCTTAACATGGCTGCTGTATATAATAGTAGCCTTCTTCTTCTCATAATACCCTGCTTCTCACCTAAACCCAGTTCCAAGATGGCTCCTTTCCCACCCAAACTAGCCTTCTCCTTTCCATAATGCCCCACTCCCCACCTAAAACCCAACCCCAAGATGGCGTCTCCCACCAAAAGACAACCTTCTTCTTCCCAACATGCCCCTTTTCCTGCCGAAACAGTAACCTGATACTTGCTCTCCTCCTAGCAACTAGTTACGTCACAGGGCTCCTCCAGTCCCCTGCCACTACATCACTCAACCCCACCCCAGCTCCTACAAGCCCTACCCCAGCTCCTACAAGCCCCACCCCAGCTCCTATAAGAAGCACTCCCTGTCCCGGGCCAGTCCCAAAAGAGGACTCCCACTACCTGGAGGGTAGGAGAGATCATCACTCTGAAAATCATTAGGAGTGAGAATATGAACACTTCAATCCTCTGTATCTTAGAGCACATTTTTACTAGTTATCTGAGTCTATAGTATATTTACACAACAGTTACATGAAACAGGTTTATTACTTAGAGATAAGTAGCAAGAGACCACAGCAGACAGAAACAGGATTTATGCAAGCCGTTCCCTCAAGGCTCAGGAAAGCTTCTTAGGACAAATGGAGTTTTGTCTATGCATGCTTCGTTTGCATGGCAGCAGAGAGACCCCAAAAGCATTCCTCTTTGTGTTTTATAAGTGGGGGAAAATGGGAATTGCTGGGCTAAAGTGTTGTAGTGCATCCTGCTCTAGGAGGCATAGAAAGGAACAAGGTTCAGGCCATGTCAGGTAGTTCTCATCCATTGTAGGATGTTACATTCCCAGTGCATTCTATAATTATTCGGGAACTGTCGTGACAAAAAGAGGGAAAAAGTGGGCTAATCATGGCCATCCAAAGATTGTCCTGCAGTTTTCATAATCTCTATTAAGAAATTTACTGACATTAAAGTTTTATTTTCCTGAGAGACAAAGGTTTATTTTTCTGTGCTTATTTTCAAGATTTTTTCATCTTTAATATTCGCAAGTTTAAGTATGTTTTTGGAATTGACTTTTTTGAGTTTATACTATTACCAAACAGTGTATGCTCAGCTTATTGAATTTTTTAGTTTTGTGTCTGTTGCTAAATTTCAGAAGTTTTCAGTAACTGTTTCTTTCAGTGCTTTTTCAGTTCTCTTTCTTTCTCCTCTTATTTGAAGTCTCTAGAGACATAAATATTAGATCTTTTATTAAAGTCCCATACACACCTGAGACTATGCTCCTGTCTTAGTCCACTTTTTACCTGTTGCTCAGTTTGGGTAATTTGTATTGTTTTAATTTGATTCATTAATTCTTTTATCTGTGCTCTCCAGAGCACATCTGCTGCATGTTTAATTTCAGTTATCGTATTTTTGAATTTTAAATTTCCATTTCATTCTTTTTTATATCTTTTTAGTCCCTTCATATCATTACCAGTTAAAGCTTTTTAGTTTTTCTTTGTTTCAAGTGTTTGTAATTGCTCATTAAGGCATCTTTATCATGGCTCCTAAAAACTCTTGTAGGATAATTCTAGTGTCTGTGTCATCATGAGGTTGGTGTCTATTATCATTTTTGATTCAGTTTGAGATCTTCCTGTTTATTGGTATGAAGACTGATATTTTTGAAACCTAAACTTTGGAAAATTATAGAGTATGGATTTTTTTAAAAAATAATGCCTAAACAAGGGAAGATGGGGGTCCCACTTACTTATTTGCAAAAGTACATCCTTACTGCCAGGTGGAGTTGGGAAATTAGAACCATGTGGTTTTTACTCACATCATGGTAGAAGTTTGTCATTAATGTGTGCAACAGTGAAACCCATGACTCTCCACTAAGAATCCTCTGTCACCTCCCCAGTAAGGAGAGGATGCTGACTGGACATGAAAATTCTGCCTCTCTCTTGGCCTTTCCTGATCCTGCCCAAAAAAGTTAGCTGAGCTATAGCCTTGAAAAGCTGAACACATACACTTCCTACTTGGAAGTGGGAAGAGATGGGTGCAGTGTTCTCGGTGGTGTTTAGCTGGAGTAGGTAGTGTTTAAAAGATTTTTTTTATGTTGCTAAGCTGCCTCTTTGTGGGTCTATGAACTACAGGAAGCAGACTTTTTAAGGACTTTTTCCAGTTATTTTGTTCTTAACATTATGTGTGGGATATCTAGGGCTAAAGAAAACCCAGGAAAGTCATTGTGATAGTTGATTGATTGTGTTAGCTTGAGAAGTTGGTTAAGAGAAGCTTAACTAAATCAGCTCAGCAATTCGTCACCCTAGGTTGTGGAGGACCCACCTGTCACCTGGATGGTATAAAGGGGAAAGGAGGAAGGATGAATCTGCTTCTCTTCCTTCAGAGCAGCTCCAGTCTTCACCTTGGATGTCATCTCCTGGCTTCTCCTTCAGCCTTCCAGTGCAGAATCTGGCTTCTGGTGTGGATTCTTCAATCTTCTGGCATAGACTCTTCAGCCTTCCGTATTGCTATGGGCCCCGATACAGATTCACAAGGGACACTGCAGTGAGCTCCAGACCTTCAACTAACTGCTTCAGACTCCAGTGTGCATACAGACCCTCTGCACTCTTCCTCATCCTACTCTGTGGGTGACCACTGTAAGCCAATCTTTTAAATCCATATATATTTGTATATCTTGTGTTCTATCTGTTTCTCTAGTAAATAGTGACTGATACACCCACTATCATGTCATTCTTAAGATTCTGATATTCTTGGCTCACCTGTCTTCTTCTGCTCACCTTCTAGAATATTTTTGCTTGTCTTATATATATGTTCAGGGTTTCTACTTGTACTTAGTGGTAGGAAGATGGAAAATACATTTACTCTATATTCCTGGGAGCAGAAATCTCCACTGAATTTTGATTCTGTAAAAAGCTCTCATCCTTGAGGATTGAAATAGGATGTGGTTCATGTGTGCAGAGTTTGGTGTCTTGGTGGGAGTCTATCAGAGACCCCCAGGGTGGATTCTGATCTCCTGCTCAGTGCCACAATACAAGGTTAAAACTAAAACTCAAAGAATTAAAGAGATAGAGAAAAGGGGAGCCAGGATGACCAGTGTTCATGCAGGCAAATCTGAAGAAGCAAAGACCCTGAATACCCAGAGCTGTTGATATTTATTGGTGACATCATAGATTGAGGTAAAGGGGCTACATGGAGGGATTATGTAGAGTTGGTATGGATATGCTGCTGATACCAGCAAGGCTTGTAAAGGAGGAGATAAAGCATTCTTGAATTAGGAACAGAACAGAAAAAATATAGATTGGCTTTTTATTAAAGAAGGTTTTAATTCTGAGGACAGGATTTGGGTGTGAGTCACTCTGACCTCGGCACATAGGCTTCTGCCAGACTTGCTTCTCAAAACAAGCCAATCATGGGGTTATCTCTTTACACCCTGCACTGGTCATAGCCTGCTTTGGGCATAATCAGGAGACTATAAACATATGTTATTCACAGAAAGTTGTAGTAAATTCTATGACAAAAGCTAGGAATATTCAAGATAAAAAGTAATATTTAATTAAATTATAAGCCTTTGGTAATGTGAAAGAATCTCAGGAGTGGCAGCCCCTAGATTATGTGGGGCATTCAAGAAATACTTATGTAAATGCTTTATATAAAGAATTTGTTATACAAAGTATAATAAAACTGTACCTATAATGTAGAGAGATTTAGCAATAAAGATTTAGAAAAACCAATATGAAGAAGTTTTTAGATTTTTCTTTATTTTTCAGTCGGTGCATACATATATTCATAGTAGTGTCCAGGCCTCCAAGTTTCCTATTCATATCTAGGAAGAATCTCTTCATGTTCTTTATTATCAGGTCATCTATTCCTGACAAATTTCATGTTCTCCTATCTCAAGAAAAAGTTAACATTAATTTGTTTTCCTTCAATGTTGGGCTTTCCCTTTGGAATTTTATTGTTCAAACTGAGAACACTTCTACCAGCTATCTTTCATTGAAGATAGATCCACAAAAGTCAAAGCAGTCTTGAATGAAAACAGCAAAGCTAGAGGCATCAACAATACTTGATTTCAAATTATACTATGAAACCATAGCAGCAAAAACAACCTAGTAATGGAACAAAAATAGACATGTAGACCAATGCAATAGAATAAGAGATATAGAAACAAACCCACACAAGTATAGCCATTTGATTCTTAACAAATAGACAAAAACATACACTGGAGAAGAGACACCCTCTTTAACAAATTGTATTGGCAAAACTGGATATACATATGTAGAAGATTGAAACTAGGTCCCCATCTCTCACCCAGGAAAAGTGGGTTAAATTCAAATAAAGAGAAAAATAAAATAGAGATAAATAGAAAATAGAGAGAAGTTCAAATACTTTCTATTTGAATTACCTATTTGACTGGTTCAAAGATATTGTATGTATATATCAATTGTTTCATTTATACTACTAGCTTATATTAGTTCATTGAAAAGAAAATTTTGTGCTATTATCTGTTGGTTTCTTTGTAAAAATCTTCTTTGTAAAAATTTGCCTATATCTTGTAGTCTGGGTAACTACTTTGAAGATGATGGTACACAGTGTATTAACTATTATTTCATTTTGAAATTTTGTTTTATTTTTCCATAAAATAAAAAACAAAAAATTATGAAAAAAAAGTGGATCAAAGACCTAGATATAAGACCTGAAACTTTAAAATGGCTAAAAGAAAATAGGGGAAACACTTGAAGCCATAGACACAAGGAAAGACTTCCTGAATAGAACACTAATAGCACACAAAATAATAGCAAGAATCATCAAATAGCACTACATTAAATTAAAAAGTCTCTGCACAGCAAGGCGAACAACCAACAGCGTGAGGAGACAGCCTACAGCCTACAAAATGGGAGAACATCTTTGACAGCTAGTCTTCCAATGGAGAATTAATATCTAGAATGTATGAAGAACCCAGAAAACTTAGCACCAAAAAATCAAGTAACTCAATTAGTAAATTGACAAATTGAACAGACACTTCTCAAAGTAAGAAGTATAAAGGTCACCAAGAATATGAAATAGTGTTTAATATTTTTAGTTATTAGAAAATTATATCATATCACATTGAAATCATATCACATCCTAGTCAGAATGGCTATCATCAAGAATACAAAAAAGCAGTAACAGATACTGGGGATGTGGGGATAGGGGAATCTTCTACACTGCTGGTGGGAATGGTGGGAATGTAAATTAGTACAGTCATTATTTAAATCAATATGGAGGTTTCTCAAAAAAAAAAAAAAAGAAACTATCATATGATCCACCTATACCACTCCTTGGTACATACCGGAAGAAATTAAAGTCAGCATACTATAGGGATATCTTCATTCTCATGTTTATTGTGGCACAATTCACAATAGCGAAGATATGAAACTAACCTAGGTGTTCATCAACAGATGAATGGATAAAATAATGTGATATAATACTTTAATCATGTATAATAATAACACACATGTATGCATTATCTGGCTCTAGAAAATAATGGAATTATGTAATTTGCAAGAAAATGGGTGGAACTGGACCTGGGAAACCCCCACAGGCTCAAATCTTGAGCTCCTTAAGTCTTCTGTCTGACCCAGTTGTAGAGTAGAGATGCAGAGAGAGCCACAGAGGGGAAAGAGTGATGAGGGCCATGTGGTTCCCAGGATTAGGATAAGATTAGGACACTCTTCCAGGGAGCATTATTGATCAGGTCCAGTACTAGCTGGGATTTTGAACAGTTTGAAGAAGGCATTCCTCAGAGCGGAGACCTCCTGACATGCTCACCCACTTCTAAGGACAAAACTGATCCCAGGATTTGGTTCTGCTTCACTCTTCACTGGCTGTGTGTTTTAGGATAAGTCAATGAGTATCTCTGGATCTCCATTTATCTGTAAAGTAAGTGAGGATTCAATGATCAATCATGTAGTGAATCAATTTTAAAAGTTTCAAAATTTACAGTGATCCTGAGAAGACTGTTGTGGTCTCTAAGGGGATGACTGTTGCAGTGCTACAGAGATCCTTAAGGATCTGACGTAGGGGAAAGGCTGGTAAACCTGCTCCAGTAGCTCAGACAGGTGAGTGTCCCAGCAATTCCCTGAGCAAGTCAGGTAGTTCCCTGGCTGAGACAGAGGATTTGAAGCTGAGACTTAGCCCATTTAGGATCCTGTTATGGAACAAAGGCTGGTGAGCTTGTCATAGACTCTCAGGCAGGCAGGTCTCCCACCATGAGCAGGAAACCTCCTGGACTGTGAGACAGAAGACCCTACAGAATCTGCTGGAAGACAATGGTGAGGGAGCATGTCTTGGTCGATTGGACCATCAAGTGTTCCTCTGGGTCCCTGTGTGAGCAGTACTAAGTTGGAACCCCTGCTGCTGAGTTATAGGGTAACTTTCAAGTCTATTGCTGAGACACATGTTAGCTGGCAGGCAAGCTTCTTCACCAAGACCTCAGGGTGCATGATTCCTCCTGGACCCCTTGGTAGATGGTTGTGGTTGTAGGATCAAAGCTAAATAAAGCTGTAGCCAGGCTCTTTGAAGAATGCAGCTGTTTTCAAGTTTGAGTCTGGGAGACAATAGTGGAGTATGCCCATTTGTTTCTGATCTACACTCTTAAAATGGAATTCCTGGGATTTAGGCTCTACTGAGGTTTTACAACCTCCACCTGAACCAGAGGCTTCCACAAAGAGACTTTTGTCTGTGGATGAGTAAAGAATTCTTGCTGGGAATATATCCTGTTCTCCTATTCTGCCACCTTGTTGATGTCACAGACAAGCCTCTACATAGGTAGAGCTTACCATTGACATGTTATACATTAACCTTTTGACTGAATTTAAAGGTTAAAGTGAAGGATTTTACCCTTCTTGGAATTTTCCTAAAGTAGAGAATAAAAATTTAGGGGTTAAATTTCAATGCCAAGAGAGAATGAAATTTGAGTGTTCTAGTTTCCATAGGCAATACCATCTCTACCGTGAGGTAAATATTTTAGACTGTCTTAATTCATACAACTCATTTTATTTGAACTTAAAGTTGAGAAACAGTTTTCTTCTTTGTAAATCTTCCTTGAGGGCAGATTCTGCAATGTCTGTCTTATTGTAATTTAATACATTGCTGTTGTGTTGCTATGCTTTGGTCTCAGAAAAACTTGGTTAATATGTAACATCCCTGAGACATTATTGCTGGGAATGCTGACAGATACCTCTTGCTTCCAAGTCTTCAAGCCTGAAACTCCATTCTCAAGACAGTAAAATAAGTTAATCAAAGATGCAATAGCTAACCAGTTCAGCTTCTCAGAATCAGCATTCTAGCCTGGCCTAGCAAGCAGATTCTCTTTTGGCATGGTCAGAGGTCCTATCCATTTCACTTTTATACTAATTTCTACACTGGCCAGCTAGGTTTGGACACTGCTATCATTAGCTCCCAAATATGCAATCCTCCAGTAGGATGTTTCTAAGAATACGTAAACCAATAGAAACAAACCCAAAATATTTCTAACTTTTACAACTTTGTGACACACTAGCACTGACATTGGAAAGGAGGCATCATAGGACTCTGTTAAGAATCTGGCATTCCTTTACCTATGGAGAAAACATGGCTTTTTGACTGTGGCCTATGAGCCTTGAGAAGTGGCTCTGTCATTAACTAATGCTACTACCTTGAGGAGATCACCCCCTCATTTTTCTCATTTTGAAAATAAAGAGTTGGGAGTATATGGTCTTATAAGGCTTTTATACCATTAGTTTTTCTTAAACCCTTAAGCAAGAGGAAGACAATAGGAAATGCCTCATTTATGTTACTAGGGGATTATTTCTAACATTTACACAGCCTTGGATAGAAAGGAGCAGTTTTGCTATAGAAGGATAAACTTGAGTCATTTGTAGTAAAATGGATGCACCTAAAAACCATAATGTTAAGTTATAGAAATTAGACACACAAGCTTAAATATTGCATGGTTTCTCTTTTATGAGAAACCTAAAGTATTAATAAAGAACAAAATAAAAGATAGACAATAGAAAGTAGGAAGATCGATCTTTTTCGAATGAGAAGGGGATCAAGAGATGGAGGGAGGGATGAAGGACGAGAGGAAGGGGATGAAAAAATGAAATGAGATGTGTTATGTACATGTAACAACTTTCCACAAGGAATGTAATCATTGTATAATGCAAACATGTACTAATAAAAATCCAAATCAGAAAATAATTTCATTTTTGTGTTCTTTTTTATTATATGGATTCTTCCTCCCAGTTATATGTATAAGTTTCAGATGCTGTGAATGCCTTGATTTTTGATGCAAGGTTTTGAGAGCATGTGTTTCCTGTGGAGATTGCCAGAAGTTTTTATCAGTTATTTCTTCAAAACGATCTGCAACTGTTGGAAGATTTGTAACTATAACACCTTATCTCAGTGTATTCCAGCTGCTATAACAAATTGCCACAGACCACATAAACTATAAAGAACCAAAATATATTTCTTACAGTCCTAGAGGCTGAGAAGTCCAAAATGAAGGCTTTGGCATTCAGTGTCTGGTGAGAGCTTTGTTACTGCATTCTTGCATGGTGCTTAAAGGACCTAGTTTTCGAAAGTGCTAGACAATGATAGCAAACCTTTTAGAGCTTTCAATAGTTCAAACCGTCCTATGTGGCATGCGTGCCATAGGTTCGCCACCACTGGGGCAGACTTTTTATAAGGCACCAATTCCACCCAGAGGATGGAGCCCTCCTGCCAAATCTGAAGGTCCCAAATCTTAATAATGCTGCATAAGTGATTAAGTTTTAACACAAATTTTGGAGGGAACACAAATATTTACACCCTAGCACCTCTGTGTATCCAAACTGTACTACAGGTGTAACCAGAAGCGGTTCTCTAGACTGAATAGTATCAACCACACATTCTCATTAATTTCCAAACCTTTAGACATGAATGGTTCCAAGTAGGAGGGAGCAGTTACATGCCTAAGTGAATCATGTTCCCATCCAGGCATGAAAGAAAACAACTGTCATGATAACTCCAATGTAATTATAATTAATAACTATTAAGCGATGGTCAATCTAATGTTTTATTTTGTAAAATATCTATATAAAAAGTAGTCAAGAAGAAACATCTAGCTCATGTAAGTTCACATATTTGCTTTTTGATATTTGCTTTTGAATAGTGAGGAGTGAAAAGAACTTAATGAAAGAATTTTCTTTGGAAAAAAACATTATGTTTCACACTAAGACTTCTATACATATGAATTCAAATCAGCTGAGATTAATGTGAATCTAAAGAAATATTACAAAATAATTCATGAATCATCCCACTATCCACTTCTCATAATATGCTTCAAGTGATGCAAATATCTGTTAATTTGAAACAAACTTTAGCATAACATATGACAGATTTTAAAACATCAAACTACATTTCGAGAGACATGATGAACTAGAAATATGGTTAAGAAATGGAAATTGATTAGAAAGGTAATTATCAATATATGGTCACCATCCTCACATCTGAATTTCAGAGGAGCATAGTCCTTCAAGAGTGGATTAATGGAGCATTAAAAAGTGAGCAACTAAATTCTTTCTAGCCCACTATCTTTTTTGAGAGAAAGCATAAGGGTTCAGATTATTGAAATTGTTATTTGTAACATGTTCAAATGAAAGCAGAGTTTCTCTACAATATTTTTTAGTGAGGCAGTATATCTTTAATCCTGTTAGTTTCATCAATGAAAAATCATTTCTAACATCTATGATACTAATTGACAAACCTATTTTTTAAATAGATATTTTAAAAATAGACAAAACACTTGCAGTAGTTGCCTCTGGTGTGTGGCTTTTACATTAAATCCTAGCTGACCACCCCTGAAAATACATATAATCACCTCTATGGTGTAGATTAAAACCTACTGATAAATATATACAAATCATACTGTCTTAAACTGAAGTTTTTAAAATAAATTGCAAACAGTATAAGTTTTTACTCCTAAATAGTTTAGTGTGCTCTTTTAAAACATAAGTTCATCTACTTATACAGCCTAAACAAGAGCATTGCATTAAATAAAATTAATAAATCCTTGAGAACATGACATACCCATTCCATATTCACGCTTTTCCAATTGTTTTTCTCCAAATTCCCTTGGAGCCAACTTTTCTTTCTTTTTTTTTTCCATTCTATTTATATATTTATTGGTACATTTTAGGTATACAATACACTTACATTTATCATTGGGTGTTTGTAACCTGAACATGATGTATCTTAGTTCTTATTTTTTCTCCCATTACCTGTGCACCCTTCACCCCCTCCACCCTTCCCTATTTACACAGACTTTGATTCCATTTTTTTTTCTTTCTTATAATTTTTCCTTTCCCTTCTTCTCTTTCCCCTTCCCCTCCCACCACCCCCAAATCCTTGGACCATTTCCTATTTCAAATTATTAATTATTCATTTTAATCATTTTGATCCTTTTTTACACTTTCAGTTTCTCACATTAGAGAAACTATTCGGTATTTACACGTGTGTCTTATCTATTTCACTGAAGAGTATGGCCTCAATATGCATCCATTTAGCTATAAATATCTCTAGTTTCTCATTCTTTATGGCTGAGTAGTACTCCATTTATAAAAAAAAAACAAAACACATCTTCTTTATCCAGTTTCCAGCTGATGGGCACTTGGGCTGTTTCCAAGCTTTAGGAATTATAAACTGTGCCGCTATAAACATAGGTGCACATATATCGCTGTGGTATGATTCTTTTAATTCTTTGGGGAAGATCCCCAGTAGGGGAATAGCTGGGTCAAATGGGACCTGTAGTCCTAGTTCTTTGAGGTATCTCCATACTGATTTCCACAGTGATTGCACCAGTCTACATTTGCACCAACAATGGAGAAAGGTTTCTTTCTCTCCACACCCCTGCCAGCATTTGTTATTGGTTGATTTCTTGATAGCAGCCATTCTTTGCAGGGTGAGGTGGAATCTCAGTGTTGTTTTCATCTGCATCTCTCAAATGACCAATGATGTTGAACATTTTTTCATATATTTGTTTGCTGCTTTTACTTCTTTGTCTGAGAAATATCTGTTCATTTCAGATGCCCATTTTTGAATTGGGTCTTTCAATTTGAGGGGTCTGATTTTTTTCACTTCTTTATATATTCTCGATAGTAGACCTTTGTCTGAGGTACAGCTGCTAAAAATTTCTCTTTTTTTCCCATTAAGTTTATTGGTACATTTTTGGTATAAAATACAGTTACATTCATCATTGGGATCTTGTACCTTTACATGAGTATCTTGGTTCTTATTTTTTCCCCTTCCCTTGTCCTCTCTTCACCCCCTCCACCCTTCCCTATTTGCAAAGACATTGTTTCCATTTTTTTTCCTCTTTTCATATTTTTCTCTTTCCCTTTTTTCCCTTCCCCTACCCCGCACAATTCCTCTGGTCTTTTAGACCTTTTCTTCCTGTTACACAATATCAGTTATACATTTTTAAAATTACAATATTAAGATCTAGGAGACATTACCACAGATTTTACAAAATTTAAAAGGATATAGAAAGCATATTACAAAAATCTGTTTTGAAATAATTTTGACAACTTCTAAGAAGTACCTTGGAAGACAAATTAATGAAACTAACTCTGGAGGAAATATAAAATTTGAATAGCACCTATTAAAGAAAGTACATTCCTAGCTTGAAAACCTACCTATATGACAACAGCAGGCTCATAAACATTTTAACTGATAAATTATATCAAACAATTAAAGCAGAAAAAAGAAGGAACACTTCTCCCCTCATTTTAGGAACTCAACATTGTTCTACTCCTAAAACTGGATAAAGATAATAGAAGAAAAAAGTATGGACATAGATAGAAATTTGTTTAACAAAACAAACTATTGGAAGTCAGATCTGGCAGGCTGTAGAAAGTGGTTTTGTTATAGGGATGGCAGTGTTGGTCCAGCACTGGAAGATCCACCCCCCAAAATCATCATTTAAACAGAGGAAAGGAAAAAGCCGTATGATCCTGTCACTAGTCAGAGAAAAAGCAATGGACTAAATTCTACAGCTGTTCATGGCAAAAGCTATCAGGAACCTAGAAGTAGAACAGAAACTTCTCAACAGATTAAAGACATGTACTCCATACCTCCAGCGGGAATGCCTTATATAAATGGAGAAGATACAAGGCCCTCTCCTTAAGGTGGGGAACAAGGGAAGATATGCTCACTCTTTATCTGTCCATTAAACTTTGAAACCTAGGCCTAAACCAAAATAGCCTGGCAATAAAATGACACAACTAGGATAGGATTGGCACAGCAGAAGCAAAATCTTTATATGTAGATGAAATGATCATCTACAGAGAAAATACTAAGAAATCTCTAGGAGCCCCTTGAACTTGTACTTGAATTTAGCAGGATTCAAAAACACAAAGTATATATAAAAATTCAGGTCTGTGTATACTTGCTATAAATGAAGAATTGGATATTGAAATTTAAAAGTTATGTAGGAGTACAAAGGACCTAGAAAAGCCAAAAAGAAAAAGAAAAACAAAAACAAAAACAGTGTTGAAAGACATTCAGTACCTAATTTTAAGAACTCCTCTAAAGCTACAGTAATCATGGCAGCATTGGTGTAAGGAAAGACATACAGATTATTGGAATAAAACAGAGAATCTAGAAATAGAACCACACATATATGGTTCACTGAGTTTTGAAAGATTATTTAACAGCATTTTATAGAGTATAAACTCAATTCAAGAGCTGAGGAAGAGATAGTGTTTTCAGCAAACCGCACTAGAACACCTGGTATCTGTATATAAAAAAATTAATCTCAACCCTTGTTTTCCATACATGAAAATAACTTGAAGGGATCTATGAACCTAAATAAGAAACCCTAAAAGTATAAAACTTTAAGAAGAAATTATAAGGGAAAATATTTATGAATTCAGGGTAGGCAAGAACTACCTAGGATACAAAAAACATGATGTATAAAAGAAAAAACTTGATAAATGGGATTCCATCAAAATTTAGAACTTCAAATGACATCATTAAAATGAAAAGTAGTCCTTCAACAGACCATATTTACAATACATATAACCTATGACCGGAATATATAAAGAATTCTTAGAACTCATTAATAGACAACCCAATTAAAATGTAGATGTAAGAAGATGATAAATAGCCAGTATAGCACAAGGAAAGGTGTGCAACTCTAGATTCAGAAAAATACTAATCAGTACAATAATAAGATTGAATTATACACTCATTAGGGAGATGAAGTCAAGAGTTTTAAAAGCCTTGTCATGACTTTTTCTTTTTGTTGGATTCTCCCCCTTTGCATTTAATTTGTCATGCCCAATGGATTCATTCTGCTGGGTTTCCTGGGGTTGTGATCCTCATTGTCTTTTCCTAGGGCATTGTCTAAAAGTTTTTGGAGTGCTGATTTGGTATTCATGAAGTTCCTGAGGTGCTCTTTGTCATGAAAGTATCTTATTTCTCCATCCATTTTGAAAGATAGTTTTGCAGGATACATCAATCTGGGTTGGAGGCTGTTTTCCTTTAGGGCTTGAAATACATCACTCCAAGCTCTTCTTGCCTTGAGGGTTTGCATTGAGAAGTCTGCTGTGATTCTGAAGGGCTTTCCTTTGTATGTGATTTGCCTCTTTTCTCTCACTGCTTGTAGAATTCTGTTCTTCTGTTGGATTTCTGGAATCCTAACTAGTATATGCCTATGTGTAGATTTTTTTGACTAAGACTAGCTGGAGTCCTATATGCCTCACTTATCTGTATGTCAAGTTCTCTCCCCCTCCTTGGGAAGTTTTCTACCATCACTTCTGTGAACGGTTTTTTCATGTCATCTGCACTCTCTCTTGTTTCTTCATTGACTCCAATCAGTCTTATGTTATTCTTCTTTGCATCATCTAGCAGCTGCTGGATTGATTTCTCATGTTCCCTTGCAATTTTAAAGCAACTTTTCTTTTCCTCTTCACTAATTGCAATCTTATATTCTATATCTGAAATTTTATCCTCACATTGGTTCATTCTGCTGTGCAGACTTTCGATGGAGCTCTTAATCTCTTGGAAATCTGTTTGTATCTGTTTTATGGATTCCATTTGTTTCCTATGTTAGGATTCCATCATGTTCTTCAGATCCTCCATTTTTTTATCTGTGTCTTCTCTAGATTTATTAATCATGCCTTGCACCATGAGCAAAATCTTTGCTGTTATCTGAGTAATTATTTCTGATTTCATTTTTTCCAGACCCTCTTTTGTTGCCAGTTCAGAGAGTCCAGGTGGTTGAGTATCAGATTGTTCCATCTTGTTTCCCTTTGGAGTTGCTGTAGGTGATCCAGAAGTCTGTTTTTGAGACTTGTTTACATGTCTTCTCATTTCTACTGGAGGGGGTGCTTCTGGCGCCCACGCGGCTCACCTTCTCTGCCCTAGGAGCTTGGGCTGGCAGCCGGGGAGCTTCCTTTTGGGTGCTAGGACTGGCTCACCTTTTCTGCCCTAGGAGCCTGGGATCCAGCTGCTAAAAATTTCTTCCCACATTGTAGGTTGTCTCTTAGCTCTGTTGGTAGTTTTTCTTGCTGTGCAGAAGCTTTTTAATAAGACGAAATCTCAGTTGTTGATTCTTTGTGCTAGCTCCCGTGCCTCTGAAGATTTGTCCATAAAGTCTTTTCCTATGCCAATGTCATCAAGAGTTCTACCTAACTTACCTTCCAGCAAGTTTAGTGTTTCTGTCTTAATATTTAGATCTTTAATCCACTTCAATCTTAGTTTAGTGCATGGTGATAGGTATGGGTCTAGTTTTAATCTTTGGCAGGTTGAAATCCAGTTTTTCCAACACCATTTACTAAATAGGCTATCTTTCCTCCAATGAGGGTGGTTGGAGCCAACTTTTCAAAATCAAATTCAATCCAGGATCATATTTTGCATTTGGTTTTTATGCATGTGAAATATCTTTCAATATTTAAAACAGTATTTCTTTGCTTCCACTGTTTTCTTTGAGGTTTATGCCATTTATCTTGTAAAATGTCTTTTTTCTCCAGTTAAATTGAAGGCATAATTGACAAAATTATATATATTTAAGTTGTAGATGTGACTACTTGCTTATTTATAAGCATTATGAAATAATTATCATAATCAATTAACACATTTGTTATGTAATATTATTTGTATCTGAGAGCACATATGTGTGTGTTCTGTGAAAATAATATTTACTCTATCAGAAAGTTTCAAGTATACAATATTGTATTATTAATTATTATTAACTATATGTTACCTTGCTGTACATTAGATTCCCAAAACTTATTCATCTTAAAACTAAAATTTTGTGCAGTTTGACTAGCATCTCCTTACACCTCAGGTTCTGGCAAACACCAACTTACCCTGTTTCTATAGATTTGACATTTTTAGATTGAAAGTGTGATCATATAGTATTTGTCTGTCTCTGCCTGGCTTTTTTTGCTTAGTATAATGCCTTCCAATTTCAATCTATGTTGTTGCACAGGCAAGATTTTCTTGTTTTTTAAATGGCTGAATAATATTGTTCTATATATGAATGAATTGTGTGTGTATGTGTGTGTGTGTGATGCATTACTGAACAAGAGGGATACATTCTGAGAAATGCATTGTTAGGCAATTTCGTACAAACATCATGGAGTGTACTAGCCCACACTAAGATGGCAGCAATGTTACTAAGCAATATAATCTTATGGGACTGTCAACATATATAAGGTCTGTCATTGAGTTAGATCATGGGTGTGAACCTATGGCATGCCTGCTGGAGCAGGTTATTTGTATCTCTGAAAGCTCCAAAAGGTTTACCATCACTGACTTAGATGTTATATGGCACATGAAAGTGCATGCGCATGCACACACACACACACACACACACTAACACAAAATATTCATTTTTCTGGTTAACCCATGCATCTATTAACAGACACTCAGATTATTGCTGTATTTGGCTATTGTGAATAATGCTGCTTGAATATGGGAGAATAGATAAGCATTTCTTCAAGATACTGACTTTTTTCGAGAGAGAGATATCTTAACTTTTGGATTTATATGATTGTTTCATTTATAATGCATTTAGTTCATTCTTATTTCTCCTAGACTTGTTTAGGTTCAAGTTAAATATTTTGACAAAATACATTTTGGATAATTTGTACTCCCCTTACTCCACACTTTGGAGTATCATTATGGGTTTTAAACAAGATTCTTTGTATTTTACTTTCCCTAGTATGTTGCTCATACTATTACAACTTTGGCTTGTTTCTAAGTCCCTTTGACATTATTTTATTAATTTTTAAAAAGTTATTTTCCTCTGTAACAAAAAAGTTATTGTAGACTAACTTTGTATTATTTCTTCTATAGATAGGACATCAGTCAGTTCTCCAGAGATCCCTATTTCCATTAAGTGGAGGTTAAGATTAGAGACCAATTAAAGTGCAAGAGTACATAACCTGTCAAGTTCAGGTGCATAATTAATTATAAATTACTTCAATAGCTACAGATCAAAAGATGTGTTCTAAAAAGCTTGAGTTGATAGAGATATTTTCTAATTAAGTATTTGTATTCTATTTCAGTATCTCTATTTAACTCTTTATATCCATCCATCAGCATCATCTTTTCTCTTATACTGAAGGCTTTCTTCTGAATAACATTAATATAATTATTTATTCTTTTATCTAACAATACAGTTAAAATAATATCAATATTTCTGGTAACACTTGAAATGTTTAATAGAGTTCAAACATTATTATTATTTTACTAAATCTGAGTAGTCAAAATACTACATTCTAATGCTACTTGATATGATTTGTTACTAAATGAGGTAGTGTAAGTACTTATACAATGATCAAGTTGATTTAATTACTGTATTTTATTTTGCTTTGAACTTCAGAACATGGTAAGTTCATAGAAGAGAAAAGCTTTCAGTTGTTATGAATATATCTTTGATGAAAATATTCATGTAGGAAGATTTTGGTTGGGGTCATATTTACCGATCTACTTTGAGAACTGAAAATATAGCCTCTAAATTCTTTGTAAGTTTTGTTTCCTCAAACTCATGCTCATACTCACATAAGTTTCTAGCTCACCACAGAGCACTCAGTGTGTGGTTACAAATGAAGATTTTATAAGTATAAATTTTGTTAAGAAAACTCATTCTTGGGCTGGGAAGTTATCTCAGTGATGCCACACCTGCCTTGCAATCGCAAAGTCCTGAGTTCTATCCCTGGAATCTCCCCACCAAAAAAAAAAAAAAAAAAGAAAACTAATTCTTTCTTTTGCTTTCCAATATTTTCTCATATCACATATTGTATATTTTAATATAAATTCAATTTTTAAACATGGCTTTTTAATTTTGAGGATGTTGTGAATTTGTATGTACTTATAAAACAAATAGATCATTTGCATGTATTCTTTACTCCATTTTCCCCGTTGGCAATATCTTTAAAACTATAGTACAATCTTATAACCAGGATATTGAACATTGAAACAGTTGCAATACAGAACATTTCTATCAACACAAAGATCTAACAGATTGCTATTTACAGCCAAAACCCCTTCTTTCTCATCCTACCCTCTCCTTAATCTATGGCCACCACTCATCTTTTCTCAATTTCTAAAATTGTCATCTCTCAAATTTATATAAATGGAATCATACAATGTGTCACATTTTATAATTTCTATTTTCACCAAGAAAATGTCTCTGGAGATTCATCCAATTTATTATGTGTATTAATTGTTTGATTCTTTTTTTGCTATGGAGTATTCTACTGTTATTTAACCATTCACTCACTGAAAATTGTCTGTGTTTTTTTCAGTTTGAGGCTGCTATAAATAGCTGCTATGACAATCATGTACAGGATTTTGTATGAAAATAAGTCTTCATTTTTTCATTATAAATGTGCAGAAGGACAATGATGGACAGTATAATAGCTACATATTAGTTTTTAAAGTACTGCAAAACTGTTCCAGAGTGGCTTTTCCACCAGAAATATAGACTATATGTTATCTAGAATCTATATATCTTTACTAGTATTTTCTGCTTTCACTATTTTTTAATTTTAGAATTTCTGACAGATGGGTAGTGATTCTGATTATGGCTTTACTTAGCATTTCTCTAAAGACTAATGATGCTGAATAGCTTTTCTTTTTTTTTTTGTATTAAATTCTTTTATTGATACATTGTAGGTATACAACACAATTACATTCCTCATTGGGAATTGTACCCTTACATAATGCATCTTGGTTCTTATTTTTTCCCCATTCCTAGCCCTCCCTTCATGCCCTCCACCCTTCCCTATTTACAAAGACTTTATTTCCATTTTTTTCATTCCCTTCTTTCCTTTCCCCTGTCCCTCCCACTACCCCTACCCCTTTGGACCTTTTCTTCCTATTTTACATTATTGATTACTGAATAGCTTTTCATATGCTTATCACGTTATAATCTCTTTCATGAAATGTCTCTATGTCTTTTGTCCATTTCCTAATTGATTTCATTTTTGTCTGCTTTACTATTGAGGTTTAAGAGTTTTATTTTATACATTCTGAATACTAGTCCTTTGTACTATATGTTTGGAAATATTTTCTTTCATATTCTAGCATGTCTTTTATCCTTCTATCAGTTTCATTAACAAAGTAAAATCCTTTAAATTTGTTGAAGTCCAATTTTTCCACTTTTCCTTTAAGGATCGTGCTCTTGGTATCCAACAACTCTAGCCCTATCCCTTGAAAGTTTTCTCATACATGTTAAAATAAGATTTGTATGGGTTTATGTTTACATTTTAGTCTGTATGAATCATTTAAATTAATTATTGTGTATAGTATGGGATTTTTTTCTTCTTCCTATGGATGTCTAATTTCCAGTACCATTTGTTGAAGAGTTTATCATTCCTCAATTGAATTACTTTTGTATATGTCAAAAATCATTAGTGATTACCAGTGGTGTAGGTCTATTTCTTAGTTCTCTATTTTGATGTGTTATTACCTTTTATCTGCCTCTGTCTGGTAACACTTTTAGAATTCCACTTACATTTCTCTATAGCTTTTCTGAGTGTATCTCTTTATATAGTGTTTTTAAAAAGCTATTACATCATACATAACATCGCAACATACTTCCATCATCGTTTCAATCAGCTAAAATAAATTGCAGAAAACATCACTCTTGATGTGAAAACATCACTCCTTTACCTTCTGCCACTTACACTTATCAAAATGTTCCTTGGACCTGTGGCCGTCACACTGCACTAACCCTGCAGACTTTTTGAATTTTTTTTTAATTTTGAGAGAAAGTTTCACTAAATCCCTAAGTTGCTCAGTGTCTTAGTCACTTTCCATGTTGCTGAAATGAAATACCTGAAATCCACAATTTAAAGGAGGAGTTTATTTTGGCTCTCAGCTTTGGAAGTTTCATGGCAGGCAGGCCTCAATGAAGAAATGACAAGTTGGAAGTGTCTGCTGCAGGGGAAAGCTTTCCCCTTCATGGTAGCCAGAAAGCAGGGAGCAAAGAGAGGAGCCAGGGAGAGATAAACCCTCTAGGGTCACCTTCCCAGGGACCCACCTCTTCTGACCAGGGTCCACCTTCTAACAGCACATTCAGCTACTTAAACTCATTAATGGACTAATACACTGATGAGTACAGTACCTTCATGATTCAATCACCTGCCAGACACTTGGGGCCTTTGGGGGGACATTTTAGATCCAAACCATAGCACTCAGCCTGGGCTTGAACTTGCAATCCTGCCTCAGCCTCAATGAATGCTGGGGTTATATCCATGCAGCACCACATCCAGATGACAGTTTTGTTTTCTTTTAGCCACATGAACATATTGTGCTATTTAATTCCTCATGATTTCTGAGAAGAAATCTTCCATTGCTTGTGTTGTTTTTCCAGTATAGGAAAGATGTCATTTCTCTTTTGTTACTTTCAAGAGTTATGTGCTCAGTTTTCAGAAGTTTAATTATAATGTTTTGGCATGTATTTCTTTGGTTCATCCTATTTGGGTTCAGCCAGATTCTTGTTTTGTCTTTTTTTGAAGCAAAACTTTATTGGTACATTTTAGATATACATAAAGAAAACATTCATCATAGGGAATTTGTACCTGTATGTGATATATCTCACAGCTTCTTGAATCTATAGATTTATATTGCTTGCCAAATTTGAGAAGGTTAGTGTCATTATTTCTCCAAGTATTTTTTTTCAGCCTGCCCCTTTCTCTCTACTTCTGGGGACTGATGACACAGTGTTAGATCTTTTGTTTCAATTCTATGCATCTCTGAAATCATTCATGTCTTTTTCAGTTTTCTGTTTTCTTCTGTTACTTGGACTGAATAGAATTGTTTGAATTCCTAGTGTGTGGACTACTTCTTCTGTCCCTTCCAGTCTGCAGTTCAAGTTGCCCATTACATTTTTATTGCAATTAACATAATTTTTGGTTTTAAAATTTAAAATTTGGTACTTTTCAGTATCTGTCTTTGCAGAAGTTGTCTATTTTTATGTGTTTTAACATACCCATAATTGTTCATTTAGGAGTTTTTAAAATCCAAAATAGGAATATTTTACATCAGGAGCTTTGTTACATAATTCTAACATATCTGTCATCATGGGAGTTGAGTAAGCATTGCTTTAGATCCTCGAAAGCATGAAATTCCAGGCTTGGTTGTTATGGGTCAGGTAGAGTAACAGTATTTTTTCCCCTATATTATTTAGTTTGAGTAAAACAATGACAAATGTTTTTCTGTTTTCCTAGGTTGTTCCTTGTGCAGTCCTTTGGCTAAATCGAGTACATTGTTAGGGGCTTCGTTTTTCTCTACCATTAGGGATTTATGAGTTGCTGGCTTCTTCAACTCTAAGTCTGCAATATGTGAAACAAAAGAAAACCCAGAGAATCAAGGAGCTCACCATTATGTTTTCCCTCAGGTCTCAAAGTTCCTGGCTAATTTGTCTTCTTCTTTTCACCCTTCAGTGATCTTATGTTCATTTTACAGGTAGCATTCACAGTTTTTGTTTATACTTGGTGGGATGTACAGGCAAACATACATCTATTCCATTTACCTAGAATCAGAAATACCAGTCAATGCAGCTTTTTTTAAAAAAAAAACAAAACATTTTTTATTCATTAAGTTTATTGGTACATTTTAGGTATACAAAATGATGACATTCATCATTGGGAATTTGTACCTTTACATGATACATCTTGGTTCTTATTTTTTCCCCATTTCTCTGCCCTCCCTTAAAACCCTCCATCCCTCCCTATTTACAGAGACTTTGTTTCTATTTTTTTCTTTTTCTCATATTTATTCCTCCCCCTTCTTTTGTTTCCCCTATCCCTCCAACTTCCCCTTCCCCTTTGCACCTTTTCTTCCTATTTCACATTATTTATTATACATTTTGGTCCTTATTTACACTTTTAGTATCTCACTACAGAGAAACTATTCAGTATTTACATGTCTGTCCTATTTATTTCACTTGAGTATTGCCTCAGTGTGCATCCATTTAGCTATAAATGTCTCTAGTTTCTCATTGTTTAAGGGTGAGTAGTACTCCATTCTATAAAAAAAAAAACCCCACGCATCTTCTTTATCCAGTCTCCAATGGGCAAATGGGCTGTTTCCAAGTTTTAGCTATTACAAACTACGCCACTGTAAACATGCATGCACATATATCGCTGTGGTATGATGCTTTTAATTCTTTTAAGAAGATACCCAGCAGGAGATTACCTGAGTCAAATGGGACCTTTAATCCTAGTTTTTTGAGTTATCTCCATAGTGATTTCCACAGTGGTTGCACAAGTATACATTCAAACCAACAGTAGAGAAAAGGTTTTTTCCCCTTAACCTCACCAGCATTTGTTATTGGTTGATTTCTTGATAGCAGCCATTCTTTCTGGAGTGAGGTGCTAGCTTACATGTGACTGAAGTTTTGTTTATGAAAAATTTTCCTATGCCAATGTCTTCAAAAGCTCTACCTAACCTCTCTTCCAGCTGGTTTAGTGTTTCTCTTTTTATGTCTAGATCTTTGATCCATTTTGATTTTAGTTTAGTGCATGGTGGCAGATTTAGATCTAATTTTAATCTTTGGCAAGTTGAAACCTAGTTTTTACAGCACCATTTGTTAGAGAGGCTATCTTTCCTCCAGTGAGAGTGTTTGGCTCCTTTGTCAGAGATGAGATGGCTGAGTGTGTCTGGCGTCGTTTCTGCATCTTCTAATCTGTTCCACTGGTGCTCAAGTCTGTTTCTTTGCCAGTACTATGCTGTTTTTATCACAGTAGCTTTGTAGGATAGTTGCAGGTTGGAGATTGTGATACCCCCTGCCATGTCTCTGTTACCTAGAATTGCTTTTGCTATTCTGGGTCTCTTCTTGTTCCAAATGAATTTCTGGATTGTTTTCTTGAGGTCTATGAAGTATGTTACTGGGATCTCAATTGGAATTGCATTAAATCTATATAACAGTTTTGGAAGTATGGCCATTTTCACTATATTAATCCTTCCTACCCAGGAGCAGGGGATGTCTGTCCATTTTCTGATATCATCTTCAATCTCTCTTTTCAGAGTGCCATAGTTTTCAGAGAAGAGGTCTTTGATTTCTTTCATTAGGATGATTCCTAGGTATTTCAGTTTTTTGGATGCTATTGTGAAAGGAATTATTTGCCCTATGTCTCTCTCAGTGAGTCTGTCATTGGTGTAGAGGAAAGCTATTGATTTTTGTGTGTTGACCTTGTAACCAGCTACTTGACTGAATTTGGTTATTAAGTCTAGAAGACTTTTGGTGGAGTTCTTGGGGTCTTCTATATAGAGTATCATGTCATCTGCAAATAATGACAATTTGACTTCTTCAGTACCTATCTTTATTCCTTTTATTTCTTTCTCTTGTCTAATTGCTGTGGCTAATGTTTCCAGAACTATATTGAACAAGAGTAGTGATAGTGGACATCCTTGTCTTGTTCCTGATTTTAGAGTGAAGGATTTCAGTTTTTGACCATTTAGTATGATATTGGCTGTTGGTTTTTCATAGATGGCTTCTAGAAATCATAGATGATTTCAGCTGTGAAGCCATCAGGACCTGAGCTTTTCTTTTTCTGTTGGTGATTTTTTATTACATTTTCATTTCATTGATTGATATTGGGTTGCTTAGAATTTTTATATCTTTTTGTTTAACTTTGGTAATTCATTCATATGTAGAAATATGTCCATTTCTTCTGTGTTTTACATCTGATTGAAGTATAGATTCTCAAAGTAGGTATTGATGATCCTCTGGATTTCTGCTGGGTCCAGTGTAATTTTACTCATTTCATTCCTAACTGCATGGATTTGGGTCTTTTCTTTACTTTTTTTGATAAGACTGTCTCAGATTTTGTCAATTTTATTTATTATTTCAAAGAACCAACTCTTTGCTTCATTGATTTTTTTTGTATCATTCTCTGATTCTCCATTGCATTGATTTCTTCTTCAATCTTTAAAATTTCTTCCCTTGTATGAGCTTTGGGTTTGTGTTGCTCTTCTTTTTCTAGAAGTTTGATGTTCAGTATTAGTTGTTCATTTGAACTTGCTCTCTTTTCCTAATATGAGTATTCACTGCTATCAATTTCCCTCATAGGACGGCTTTCATTGTGTCTCATAAATTCCAGTATGTTATATTCACATTGTTGTTTAACTGTAGAAACTGTCTAATTTCTGCTTTGACCCAGTGTTTTTCAGGAGTGTGTTGTTGAATTTCCATGAAGTTCTTATGGTTTCTTTTGCTATTGATCTCCAATTTCACTGCACTATAGTCTGATAATATACAGGGGATCACTTCAATTCCTTTGCATTTATTTAAACATGTTTTATGAGAAAGTATGTGACTTTTTGGGAAAACAACCAGTGTGCAGCTGAAAAGAATGTGTATTCTGATTTTGTGAGGTGAAACACTCTGTAAATATCTGTTAACTCCATTTGTTCAAGAGTCTGGTTGAGTTCTAGTATTTTTTGCTACTTAATCTAATTCTGACAGTGGGTTTTTGAAGTACCCCACTATTATTGTATTAGTGCTTGTTTGATTTTTCATGTCCATTAATATTTGTTTTATATTGTTCAGTGCAGTAGTTTTTTTTTGTTTGTTTGTATTTTTACTCTTAAATTCTTTTATTGGTATATTTAAGTATACAATACATTTATTTTCATCATTGGGAACTAGTACCTTTTTTTCATTACGTTTATTGATACATTTTGGATATACAATACAGTTTCATTAATCATTGTGAAATTGTATCTTTACATGATGTATCTTGGTTCTTGTTTTTTCCCCACTCCTCTGCCCTCCCTTCAACCCATCCACCCTTTCCTATTTAAAAAGATTTTGTTTCCACTTTTTCCTTTTCTCATATTTTTTCTTTTGTCTTCTCTTTCCCCTACTGCTCCCACTTCCCCTACTCCTTTAGACCTTTTCTTCCAATTCACAATATCAATTATACATTTTGATCCTTATCTACACTTTTAGTTTTTCACACCAGAGAAACTATTTGGTATTTACACATGTGTGTCCTATTTATTTCACTTAAGAGTATGGCCTCAATGTGCATCCACTTAGCTATAAATGTCTAGTTTCTTGTTCTTTATGTCTGAGTAGTACTCCATTTTATAGAAAAACCACATTTTCTTTAGCCAATTTCTGGTTTGATGGGCATTTGGCCTGTTTCCAAATTTAAGCTATTACCAACTGTGCCACTATAAACATGGCTGAGCATATATCACTGTGATATGATTCTTTTAATTCTTTTGGGAAGATACCCAACAGAGGAATAGCTGGGTCAAATGGGACCTCTAATCCTAGTTGTTTGAGATATCTCCATATTGATTTCCACAGTGGTTGCACCAGTTTGCACTCCCACTAACAATGAATAAGGGTTCCTTTCTCTCCACAACCCCAACAGCATTTGTAATTAGTTGATTTCTTGATAGCAGCCATTCTTACTGGGGTGAGGTGGAATCTCGACATTGTTTTCATCTGCATCTCTCAAATGATCAGTGATGTTGAACATTTTTCATATTTTATTTGTTGCTTTTACTTCTTTGTCTGACAAATGTCCATTTCAGATGCCCATTTTTCAATTGGGTCTTTATATTTGGGAGGTCTGAATTTTTTGAGTTCTTTATATATTCTAGAGACTAGACCTTTGTCTGAGGAACAGCTGCTAAAATATTTTTCCCATATTGTAGGTTGTCTCAGCTCTGTTGGTGGATTCTCTTGCAGTGCAGAAGCTTTTTAATAAGATGAGATACCAATTGTTGATTTCTGTGCTAGTTCCTGTGCTAGTGAGGATTTGTTCATAAAGATTTTTCCTAAGCCAAGGTCTTCGAGAGTTTTACCTAACTTATCTTCCAGAAAATTTGATTTTTATGCTTTACTATTTAGATCTTTAATCCACTTTGATTTTTGTTTAGTGCATGGTGAAAGATAGGGATCTATTTTTAATCTTTGGCAAGTTGAAATCCAGTTTTTCCAACACTATTTATTGAAGAGGATATCTTTCCTCCAGTGAGGATGGTTTGCTCCATTGTCAAAGATGAAGTGGCTGAGTGTGTCTGGAGTTTTTTCTGCATCTTCTAGTCTATTCCACTGATCCTTGGGTCTGTTTCTTTGCCAGTACCCTGCTGTTTTTATCATAGTGGCTTTGTAGTGTACTTTCAAGTTGGGGATTGTGATACCCCCTGTTATGTCTCTGTTGCCTAGAATTGCTTTTGCTATTCTATGTCTCTTCTGGTTCCAATTGAATTTTTGGATTGTTTTCTCTACCTCTGTGAAATATACTGTTGGGATTTCAATCAGGATTGCATTGAATCTATATAGCAGTTTTGGAAGTATGGCCATTTTCACTGTAGTGGTTTTTCCTGCCGAGGAACAAGGGATGTCTTTCCACTTTCTTATATCCTCTTCAATCTCTTTTTCAGAGTGCTGTAGTTCTCAATGTAGATGTCTTTTGCTTCCTTCATTAGATAGATTCCTAGATATTTCATTTTTTTGGGTGCTGTTGTGAAAGAATTGTTTGTCTAATTTCTCTTTCAATGAGTCTGTTATTTGATAGCCTTCAATAGAAGGCTATTGATTTTTGAGTGTTGACCTTGTATCCAGCTACTCTACTGAATCTGTCAATTAAGTCTACAAGTCTTTTGGGGGTATTTTTTCATGTCTTCTCTGTAGAGTACCATGTAGTCAGCAAATAATGACAGTTTAACTTCTTCCTTTCCTATCTTTATTCCTTTTATGTCTTCTCGTCTAATTGCTGTGGGTAATGTTTCAAGAACTATATTAAACAGGAGTGGTGATAGTGGAAACCCTTGTCTTGTTCCTGATTTTAGCATGAAAGTTTTCATTATTAGTGCTTATTTGGTATTAGTGCTTATTTGGTTTTGCATGTCCATTAATATTTGTTTTTTACAGTTGGGAGCATTAGTATTTGGTGCATATATATTTATGATTGTCATCTCTTCTTCTTGGATTTTTCCCTTTACAAGGATATATTGACCTTCTTTGTCTCTCTTAATTAGTTTTGGTTTTAAATCCACCTTGTCTGCAAATAAAATAGGTACCCCTGCTTTTTTCTGGGTTCCTGTCCCATACAGAGATGTTTTCCATCCTTTTACTTTCAGTCTATGAATTTCTTTTTGAATTAATTGTTTTTTTTTATACAGAACATTGTTGGATTTTGCTGTTTAATCCGTTCTGCCAGTCTATTTCTTTTGATTGGTGCATTGAGGCCATTTACATTGATGGTTATAATTGATAGATATTGATTCATCCTTGTCATGATATTTTACTGTTGTTAGCTCTTTTATTTTTTATTTTCCCCCTTTTGCTTTAATGTCTTGCCTTGCCTGATGACTTCACTCTGTTGGTCCTCATGGAGTTGTGATCCTCATTGTCTTTTTCTAGGATATTGTTTAGAATTAGGTTAAGTGCTGGTTTGGTATTCATGATGTTACTCAGGTGTTCTTTGTCATGGAAGTATCTGATTTTCCCATCAATTTTGAAAGGTAATTTTGCAGGATACAACAGTCTAGGTTGGAGGATATTTTCTTTTAGGGCTGGAAATACTTCACTCTAGGCTCTTCTTGACTTGAGAGTTTGTGTTGAAAACTTCACTGTGATTCTGATGGGCTTTCCTTTGTATGTGATTTGATTCTTTTCTCTAACTGCTTGTAGTATTTTGTTCTTTTGTTGGGTGTCTGGGATCTTGACTATTATATGTCTAGGTGCAGATTTTTTTTTGATCATGACTAGTTGGAGTTCTATATGGCTCACTTATCTGTATGTCAAATTCTTTCTGTTTGGGAAGTTTTCTGTCATTAATTCTGTGAATAGCCTTTTTTATGTTATTTGTACTTTCTCCTGCTTTTTCATGGACTCTTATCAGTCTTATGTTATTTTTCTTTGCATTATCTAGCAGCTGTTGGATCGATTTTTCATGGTCCCCTAGTATTTTTAAGAAATCTCTTTTTTTGTGGTCACTAACTGCAATCTTGTCTTTTATATTTGATACACTATATTCACATTCACTCAATCTGCTGTGAATACTTTCAGTGGAGTTTTTAATCTACTGAATATCTGTTCAAATTTGTTTCATGGATTCCATTTCTTTCCTATGTTGGGCATTCATGGTTTCCAATTCTTTCCTATGCTGGCCATTCATGGCTTCAATCATGGTCCTGAGCTCATATATTTTTTTTTATCTGTTTCTGTTCTAGAGTCTCTAATCATATCTTTCATTCTGCTCCCCATCTCTGTACTTATCTGGGAAATTATTTCTGTTTTGAATTTTTCTAGAGCTTCGTTCATCTGTTTTGTTACCTCCTGTGCTATTAGTTCAGGGTGTCCAGGTGGCTGATTATCAGATTTTTTCACCTGTTTTCCCCAAAATTTGCCTTTGGTGAGCTGGAAGTCTGGCTTTGCACCTTGCTTAAGTGTCTTCTTATTTCTAACTTTGTTGTTGGTGCCATTTTTTTAGTTTAATTCCTGAGCTGATACTTCAATATTGCTTATTGTGACTATCTTTATTACTTGTGTTTAGAGCCCTTATTGAATGATTGCTTCTCAGAGATATAGCTGGTCTCTTTAGGCTTTGAGTCTCCAAGGACTCTTAGGCAATCAACCAAGGTGGTCCAGTGTACCTTTATTGCAGAGATTTTCTTCACTTTCCCAGTAGGCGTCAATTTTCATTGAGGAGCCTCAGAGAGGCCCTTTCTTATTCACTTTGGCTCTATCTTCTAGAGCTCATAATCATGGCATTTATGACCCCTCAGTGCCTCTGCAGTGTGGATTCAGATACTATGCCGTGGTGAGCTCTGGGGGCACTGGCATCCACGTGTTGTAAGTTCTGCGCCTGGTATATCAGTGTTTGATGCATATATATTTATGATTGTCATCTCTTCCTCTTGAATTGTTCCATTTACATAATGTAATGGCCTTATTTGTCTCTCTTGATTAGTCTTGGTTTGAAATCCATTTTATCTGCAAATAGGATAGCTACTCCTGATTTTTTTTGGCGGGGGGGGGGTTTCCTGTCACATGGAGTATTGTTTTCCACCCTTTAACTTGTAGTCTATGAGTTTCTTTTTAAACTAAGTGTGTTTCTTGTATGCAGTATATTGTTGGATTTTGCTTCTTGTCCCATTCTGCCAGTCTACTTCTCTTGATTGGTGAGTTAAGACCATTAACATTGATGATTATAAGTGATATGTACTGACTTATCTTTGCCATGACCTTTCCTTATTGTTGGATTCTCCCCTTTTGCATTTAATTTCTTATCTTGCCTGATAGGTTAATTCTTCTGGGTTTCCTGGGGTTGTGATCCTCATTGTCTTTTCCAAGGATATTGTTTAAAAATTTTTGGAGTGCTGGTTTGGTATTCATGAAGTTTCTCAGGTGTTCTTTGTTGTAAAAGTATCTTATTTCTCCTTCAATTTTGAAAGATAGTTTTTCAAGGTAAATCAATCTGGGTTGGAGGCTCTTTTCTTTTGGGGCTTGAAGTACTTCACTCCAGGCTCTTCTTGACTTGAAACAATGTGTTGAGAAGTCTGCTGTGATTCTGATGGGTTTTCCTTTGTATGTGATTCATTTCTTTTCTCTAACTGCTTATAGCATTTTGTTCTTCTGTTGAGTTTCTGGAATCTTGACTATTATATGTGTAAGTGTAGATTTTTTTATCATGGCCAGTTGAAGTCCTATATGCCTCACTTATCTGTGTTTCAAATTCTTTTCCCCTGCTTGGGAAATTTTCTGTCATTACTTCTCTGAACAGTTGTTGTATGTCATTTGCACTATCTCCCATTTCTTCCTTGAGTCTGATCAGTCTTATGTTATTCTTCTTTGCATCATCTAGCAGGTGGTAAATTGATTTCTCATGATTCCTAGTATTTTTAAGAAACATTTCCTTTCCTGATCACTAACCCAAATCCTGTCTTCTATATCTGATATTCTGTCCTCACATTAGCTCATTCTGCTGCATAAACTTTCAACGGAGTTTTTAATCTCCTCAATATCTGTTTGGATCTGTTTTAGGGATTCTATTTTTTTCCAATGCTGGGATTCCATCATGTTCCTCAGCTCCTCCATTTTTTAAATTTGTGTCATCTCTATATTTATTTATCATGTCTTTCACTATGGACTCAATCTCTGTTGTTACCTGAGAAGTTATTTCTGATTTTATTTTTTATAGATTCTCTTTCATTGCCAGTTCAGACATGCCAGGCGGTTAAATTTCAGATTGTTCTAACTCCCCTTAGAGTTACCTTTGGTGATCTGGATGTCTAGTTTTCAGTCTTGTTTAGGTGTCTTCTCATTTCAGCTGATGATGTACCTTTATTGAAGTGATTCTTTGCTCTCCCAGTGGGCTTCAATTCTCAACAATCCTTGGAGAGGCCCTCTCTCTACTGCTCACCACTAGTCTAATTCCTGGGTTCAGAATGATTACCTTCTGGAAATGAATTTCGCTTATGGAAACCATTCAATAATAACTATCATACTAAAACAAATCTTGATACTGTTAAAATATTAACAGAACTTAAACTTGGAGGCTTTTAATTAATTTTTTGAGTATAGTTTTAATTAATTCCCTGGAGTATGTTTTCCCAATTAGGAAATGATTACCACAGAATATGGATTAGAACAATTCACACACATGCACACACAACTTTCATCACCACCAATCCTTCCACACATATAGAACACTATATCTAGGCTTTCATATGTTAAAGTAAATATAGAGGTTTAAATAAGCAAAAAGAAAGAAGAAATATTCATAATGCCTGAGAAAGGCACATTGTCAAAGTTTAAGAAATATCTGAGAGGAGAAAATGTAGATGGGGGGGACTTCCATTTCAAGTGTTAACACACTAGACGAATAGCACATGGAAGAGCTGAAGAGATGAAGTCTGGAGGGATTCTGGTGAACACAATGTTCAGACTACAGAGGTTTGAATTAAGCTGCAAGGACATCTATTTTCCTGAGAAATTATAATGTTAAAAAGTCATTCATCCATCAATTGAGGATTGCCCATAAATGAGGAAAAGCATTAGGCCCAGAGAATTCACAAAGTGAACACTTTGTGCAACAGGAAATGGAAAGGAATCAATTCTAATTGATCCCTTACTACATGTTAGTCTTTTATGATAAATGCTGATTAGAGCATCATATCTAATCATTGCAAAAATTCATTGAAGTTTAATTTATTATTATTGCCACTTTATAATGATCTGAAATTAGTTTTAGATAGGTGTAATTACTTGCTCTAGGCCACAATTACTCAATAGAACCATATGCATTTTAATTCAAATAAATAGGAATGTCCTTGCCACTTTACTTGATTGCTGGGAGAGAATATCTGACATCCCTAACTTAAAGGAGGAGAAGTTTATTTTGACTCATGTTTCAAAGGTTTCAGCCCAAGTTCAGTGTTTAAATACAGAGATAGAATGGCACCAAGGACTAGGTAGAGGAAAGCTGCAAATGTCATGGCAGCTAAGAAGGACAGACAGAAAGGAGGAAGTGGGTGAGGACGGTATGCCCCCAGTGATCCACCTTTTATGACCAGACCCCACCTCCTAATAGGAAGTCAGCTATACTGCACCCGTCATTCAATCACTTTTTAAAAGCCCCATCTATGAGCTCATGAGTTTTTAAGAAGAAATCGAGAGGTAAACCCTTACAACAAATATCTATAATATGTCAAATAAATATGAAATGGTTATAATAAGGACCAAGCAAACAACAAAACCAAATTAGTGTCAATTAATTTGCTCAAATGTTTAAGATAATGTATCACTAGCAAGAATGACATGATTCAGTTTTCCAGTATTTTAATTTAAGAACCAGCAGCCAAGGGCTATAGCAAATCTGATTAGGTAAGAATAGCCTCAGTATTAGTCTCTGACAGAGAATACAGAAATATAATTTTATCAAATTATTTTATCTTCATAACATGTGTTTGCCGCTTTAGAATTTAGAGAGCATGTTTATGTATATTTTTCCTGACTTATATGTATGTGTGTGGAGAGGTAACATACTTGCATACATATGTACACACACACATTTGTATAAATAAATATCTATCTATAGATAGGTAAATAGATAGATGGATGGATAGGTAGAAAATTGTATGGATGCATAGAGTTTGACTAGCCAATTCTAAATTTAAGGCCAATACTTTTTCAACTTTACCACAGCTATACCTTTATATGCACTAAGAAGATGCCAAAATTATATTAAGTGCTCTCTTAAGTAAGCTAGGTCATATTGAAATTATCTTAAATCATATTTTCACCTGACTTTTTCAGTAACTGCTAAGAAAAGAGATTACAAATTGTTTCATTAAGTGACTTAAGGGCCACAGGAAGGCACTAAAATATTTTATGTCATTAGTACTTAATTTCACTATATAGGTAAGTTAGCAATTAGCTTACATTTGTTAACTCAGATTATAATTCACATGAAATTGTTATTTCAAAGTACCTATGATACTAAAAGCCCCATCCATCCCCTTATTGTTATGTTTCATTGCATAACATTATTCCATGCAGTCATCCACATAGTTACATGTTAAAGTTGTTCTTTCATATGTCGTCTTCTAATAAACCTGGAAAACTACCCTTATCACATTCTTGTCAAATCTGTTTTGTAAAAGAAAATTCTTCAAAAACAAGTTTTTAAAAAATAAATTTGATAAAATCAATATTAAATTTTTAGCACTTTAGACGAGTGCTTATTTTAGTATAAAACATTTTTCATAAAGCAACCTTATGCAATCTTTCATCTAGATTTAGTCTCTGACAAACAGAGCTTATCAGTTAAAAGAACAAAACAACCAAATAGAAATTACTGGTGTGTCTCAGACTTAACTTCAATGATTTTTTTCTCTTATTTTCCATGGAAAACTATTCTGAATATAAAAAAAATCATCTGCAGTATAGCAGTTTTATAAAAATACTTAGGCCCCAGTACATAATAGGCATTTGATAAATATTTGGTTGTTGTCTTTAATTCTATCAAATAATCAATTCACAAAGATTTCTAAGTAAACATTCTTCTTTAGTAAATGATTAAGATTCCCTTGAAGTTGGCATCATCTGTTTAGATAACAATTGATTTCACTAATGCTTATGGATAGTGATTTTCTTTGCTAGATTTAAGGATAACTATTTGAAATCTGCTCAAGGCTTACAAAAATCATTCTCCCCTGAAAAAAAATTGACCTTTAGCTTGATCTAGGTGGAGTATTTTAAAATTCTAAATTAGTGGAATTTGACAATGTGAGAAAACAGAACATTTTATTCTGTTTTGTAGTTTGGTATACATAAGCATTTTTAGAAGTGTGACTTACAGGGTCCATTGAAATAAAATGTTCTGTGAGCTATAGGCTATAAAACAAACATGTTAGTGAAATTCTCAGCTAAAGGATATTAAATAGATTTTCAAAACTTCACAAATCTTTGGTAAAATGTTGGTGAATTTTGGTCTGAAAGAGGGATGTAGTATGAAGCCTTTCTTTAAGATATTCACTTCAAGACTTTCATGTGGAGAATGTTTCAGGAATGGGGTACTTATTCATAGAATCCACCATCATTATACCAAGAATTCCTGTGAGCTCATATTTGTAATGTTCCTTCTTTCATTGTCTTAATTCTAAAATTATATTCATTTAAAATATGTTTATTTTAAGTTGGCATCTGAACATTGTCTTAGTTGAATTAGACACTGATAAGGGTGAAGTGAATGTAATTTATTTGGGAGGTACAGGAATCATCAGAGTATTAGGGATGTCACTTGGAAAAGCACAATCAGACAGTAAGAGGCATGAAAGTAAGCCATGACAACTACAGTTTGATCCTCCAGGGAAGCTCTAGCAATTTGGACATGTATTTTAATTTTCCCAGCTGAAAGGCAAGGGAACTGGGGTGTTTATACTCTCAAACCAACAGTTTTGCTTACAGGGCTGGGAGATGATATTAATTTGTTAAACTGGAATAATTTTGTGCTTCCATGAAGGCAGGTAAAATGACTTCTGAGATCTTAAGAGCACAGAGTTTGATTTTTGGAAATTATACTGGAATGCACAAAAATTCAAAGCGGGCTGGTGGGGAAATAGGCTGAGGATTTTAGCATCTGCTAAAGTCAAGGAAAAAGTGTTAGATACATCAAATGTTTACACAACCAATAATCACAGTAACAAAATAATGCAAATTAATATGGCTTTTTCATTCAGTCCCCTGTCAACACATATCTTTAAAAAGCTATATCACTTTTGTTTAAAATAGGGAAAGAGTGGCCCCATTTATAAACCTGAGAACAAAAGTTTCAATCCCTAAATATGGTTGACTTTATCTTTTTTTCATAGATGAGTATGTATACAAAAGGTTCAAGTTTTTTATTATGATGATAAGAAATCTTAATTGGAAAACAAGGTAGTTCTAAATGTGCCCTCAGAATCACAGTATTGTAGACATCTCCATATTGACATTGTACTTGATAAATGAAGACAAGATTCCATGGGAATGTACAATGAAATTACAAGAAAATTCAGGCAATTCTGGAAAGGTTTAGTCCTGAAAAATAAAAAACACCCAGTATCCCCCCATCTTCTCCTGGTACAGCACATGGCAGTGCAGCTTGATACCCTTATCACCATTTCATGGTGTCTGGAAGTAACATATGACTTCTAGGTTAGAGCCTTTAATTCTAAGGAAACATCTTGCAAAATTCTCTTCTTCATCAATTACTATAATAATGTATAATAAATATCTGAAATTTAAACATGCCTATATAAGTTAATATCTTAGAACACTTTATTCTTTATACAAATTAAATAAGAAGGATTGGCTTTATGGAAAATCTGTTTACTAATGAAAGGTAGAAATATATATAGTATTTTGTCCTACTGTTAATGACTACTTGATTAGGTAACTTTAAAGTATAGGCTTTTTTGAATAAGAGAGAACTAGATTCCAATTCTGACTCCAACACTTCCTTTGGGCCTTGAGTAAATTATTTAAGCTAAGTCATAGTTTCTCTATAAAATGGGCATAAAAAGAAATCAGAGGTTTGTGGTGAAAATTCACTTATCTAAGAAATACAAAACACTTAGTATAGAATCTAATACATAGAAATCTCTGAGAAAACATATTGTATTTATTTTAATTATTTGGTAATCTATGTTCAGTTAAAACGGATTGGTCCTCTCTAAGCTGCTTTAACCTACTTATACCAAAATAAATACAGGAAAAAAATGTGTATTTAATAATGCCCCAAAGAAAGAGACAATTTCATCGAAGTTTCAAACTCTCAAGTCAATGTATAAATTATTGTCTTTCTGGCAGAGAAAATTTCTGAGTTTGGTTCACTTCTATAAGTATGATTCAATGAATGACTGGTAGATTGGAGTGTAGAAGCTAAATTTAAACTTCTAATATATTTTGTGCTTAATAATCCTTAATTTTTCTGAAGGTTTGAAATTTAATCAAAATATCTGAAGCTGAGGCTATCATGCACTTCATCATTCAGGCAGGCCCCCATTGAAAAGCAACTGCTTTAGGAACTTAAGGTACATTCCTTTGAAAACAAATGGACTGTCTAGGATCCACAACATTGCAAAATGCAGTATCATTGTCTTTTTATCTGAGAGTAACCTATCCGATAGTGACTTAGTGATGGATGAGAAGAAACCTTGCCTAATGTGAGAGCTGAAGCTATGGCTTCTGCCTGCTCTTCCCTGAGTGACATTCCAAGCAGGAGTTTGGATCTACCTATCAGAAATTTCTCCTAACATAAGCTCTTTAAGAACCAGATATACTACTATTTGCCTTAGTTCCAAGATCATTTTGAACATACCAATATTTTACTGAGTCTTGGGCATCATCTTGTTTCAGTATGAAACAGCATAACTGCCCTTGTATTTTAACTGAATCAACAAACCTATTATTACATATATGTGCAAAGAGGTCTCAGATCTTCAGTTATAGGACCAAAAGGAGAAAGCAGGGCATGACCAGGAGCTTTAGTCAGGTCTAATGCAGGGGAATCAAAGTGATGGACACTTGTGGATAGCAGCAGAGGGTATTCACATCTTAAGGGGAAGGGTAGAAAAGCAAGGAGCACTGAAGCAACAGGGCCTGATGCCCAAGTCCAGCTAAAACAGACCCTGGCTGTGATTCCTTGCCTGCTTGATTATGACAGAGAAATGACCAGGGTCAGAGACTATGTCAAGAGCTGATTTTATTCAAAACAGCAGGATTAAAGCCATGAGTGCTTACCATCTGTCAGTGATGTTAAAAGCAACACTCTTCCTCCTAACCAGCCATACCATATTTCAAGAATAAGTAACTGGCTTAGTGTGTTTTATCCATGAAGGTCTTGCCTCTACAATCTTAAGTTCCAAATAAAATTTTCAATTTGCCTGCTTTATACAGATTTTTAAAAATAGTATCACTCTTGTAGACTTGTTCTCAGAAAAAGACCCAAAAAACAAAACAAAAAACCCAGGGAAACATTTTGTGATATGAAGGACATAATGTCCTTTAATTTAAATTTTTTGGTACAATCACCTTGCTTTCATAGATATGTTGAATACATAGAATGAAGGGAGAAAAACATAACAGTTTTATTCAAACCTCAATAAGTTTTTAACACTAGGGGCTAAGTGGTAGATTTTGTTCTTCCAGACATTCTTTTTATTGTAGAAATAAAGATTGTCTCTTTATAAGGAATAAATTCTTTCTCCATTTTACTTTTTAATTTTTGCAGATTTCAGAGAACAGCTCCAGTTATTTCTCTTCTGATCTGTCCATTTTGTACACATGCTTTTCTAAGTTCTTCCCTTTACCTCCACCTCCCTGCTTGGTTTCAGTTTACTAATTGGTCTCAAAGTCCCTATTATGGCATGGGTGTTACAGCGGGGGCCACCACAGACTTTGCAAACTCCCTTTTCCCAATTCCACATATCAAGCCTCTTTTTACATTGCACACTTAGGAGGAAAATGTTCAATTTGGCATGTTGTTGAGCTAAGTTTTTGTCATAGAAGGCAGAGAATAACAGCAGCATGGGAACACATTCAGATAATTAAAGAATTTTCAGTACCCTTCTTCAGGATGCTCTTAGTACTTAAGCAGTGATGGACTCCTGTAACATTTTTCCCAGGCCTGCCAGAGGTTACCTGAATCCAAAAATATTTGCTATTGTTATTGTTGCTTCTGCATTCTGCTTAGGAAAATGTTTGTGAAGCTTATACAGTAATATTTATCTGTCTAAATGTTAAAAACCTGGGTGCCTAAGTTCCTACAGTGAGCCTGCCTGTTGTCTTATAGCATCAATAATGCTGATAGTCATCTATTACATATTTATTCAAAGTAGGGTTACCTATTAACTTTGTGTACATTTCCCAGCTTGCAGTTTAAAGAACTGTGATAGGCATCAAAAGCAAAATGGAAACTAGATGAAGTTTCCTTCTATTCTTCTCACTAAATATATCTTAAAATTATAGACACTCTATATCAACTATGTATAAGAAGATTCTGGAAGGTGGAGGGAAAGCATATCAGGAAGGGACTTTGGAATCCCAGAAATAGTATAATGGTGAGTTCTCAGGGTTTTCTTTTGGTCTTATATGTCTCAGGCTTATAGCTGAAGCGCCAACAATAATGAATCTCAATATAAATCCCAAGTTATCTTGGTCTCCCTATAGCCAAACCAAAAATAATAATAATAACAACAGGAAAGGAAAAATCTAGCAAGACAGAAAATCTATACATTATAACTGCTCTACTTCAGTCAAACACAACAGAAATAATTGTAGCTCCACTTCTGCCATGTCATCTGAGTGGGGAGCCCAACTTCCACCCTTGCAATGTTGTAATGAGGTATACTAATGTCCATGCATACATAATATCACAAAAGGCACAGTAAGTAGTTATGTTGACAGGACTTTCAACCTGTTAACTTGTAACAAGACTCTGTACCTTTTGTATTAGTGGCCATCTGTCACTGTCTGTTAGGAAGATTCTTTCAACTTCCTTCTGGGTAGTGTCAGAGGAGAACTAAAGGGAAACTCAAGACTTTTCACCATTGCCCACTAATATCAGGCTCTCATCCTACAATGAAATGTCAATGGAAACCATACAATAAGTCAAAACACCTAAGTGTCCCAAAAGTAGCGAGGAACATACTTTTTCAGATGTCAACAGAAGCTAAGTGGAGAATCTGGAGTTCTATTTCTACCTGAACCTAACAAGGCAATATCCCACCATGTCCTGACAGAATAGTGTCTGATAAAAAAACAGTTAAAACAGAAGTTTCAGATAAGATTCAGATTCTTAAAATATCACAAATGTCAAGATTGTTACTTAAAATCACTTGTCATACAATGAACCAGGAAGATCTCTAACTGAATGAAGAAAGACTATCAACAGACTCCAGCATCATGATAACAGAGATGCTGAAATCATATAACAAACATTCTAAAGAAGTCATGATAAAAATTACTGTAATGAACAATGGCAAACATGCTGGAAGCTTGTGAAAAAAACTGAAAGTTTTATCAAGGAAGTAGAAAGTCTCAGCAAAGGAAGAAGATACAAAAAAAATGTGTTATATATATATATATATATATATATATATATTTCCCAGAAGGAATGTAAACATTATGTGCCACATACATGTTTATTAGTACTTAATAAACATAGTAGCAAAGTATAGGTAAGGTCTTGACCCCTTTCGTCTTTTGAGTTTTCTAAATTATGAAGGACTAGTGAAACAAAATCTCAATACTGTTTGATTTGATTCTAAATGTGTGTAAAGAAAGTATTTAAAACAATGCTTCTGAGTGAAGGAGTAAAAAAAAAAAAAAAGTAATATTTCTATACTTCATTAAAACTGGTAAGATCAGGACATCAACAGACCAAGAAGTTTTGTATAGGTAATACCTACACCTACAGTAACCAATAAATATACTGTAAAAGAAATATCCTCAAAATATTATTAAATAAATAAAAATCCTAAAAAGTATTCTACAGGAGGGCAGAATAAAAACAAGAACTATAAATCATAATGGAACAAATATAAAATAAATAATAAATTGCCAGACTTTAGCCCTAATATATTAGTAATTATACTAAATGTAACCTGGTCCAAATACACTAATTAAAAAAATAACAGAGTGGATTAAAATATATAATCCAATTATATGTTGACCAAAGAAACTCACTTCAAATATATTGGAGAGAGAGTGTATATCACACAAATCTTAATTATAAGGAAACAGAAATGGCTACATTATTATCAGATAAAATAGATTTCAGAGAAAAGTAGAGACAGAGGGAGACATCAATCCAACAATAACAAAAACCCCCAACAAAATAGCTCAACATATATATTCACTGAACAATATATGTTAAATATGTGAAATCAATCTTTTAAGACTAAAACAAAATACACAAATACACAGTGATAACTGAATACTTCAATATCCTTCTATCAGCAATTCAGAGAACACTTACAAAATCAACAAAACAAAAATTAGCTCAAAATTGGAATTCAATAACACCATCAGCCAATGGGATCTAATTCATATTTATTGAACATTTCACTCAACAAATAAAAAATATTTCAGTTTTTTCAAGTTTCCAAGTGACATACATCAAGTATATCAAGAAAGATTATACCCTGGGCAATAAAGCATATCTCAATAAATGTAAAAATGTTAGACAGAGTGTATTTCTAAATCACAATAGAATCTTAACTAAAAATGATTCACAGAAGGGTAACTGGAAAATATCTAAATATTTGGAAAAAGAACAATGCACTTCCAAACAATCTATGTGCCAAAATGGAAGTTTGAAGGAAATCAAATGTGCATTGAACTGAATGAAAATGATAATACATGTCAAAGTTCATGGAACACAGCTAAAATAGTGTTGAATTGGAAATTTACAGGGCTAAAGGCTGTATTACATAGGTAAAAGTCTTAAATCTATAATCTAAATTTATACCTCAAAATTCAGAAAAAAGAAGGAAACCAAAGAAAACAGAAGGACAGGTGTAATAATAAAAAGTACAAAACTCAATGAAATTGAAAACAGAAACAATTGATAAAAATCAATGAAACAAAGAGCTAGCTCTTTGAAATATCAAAACTGATAAATTTCTAGTATATTTGTCAAAAAAGTAAAGGTACAAATTATTTTTTAAAAAAATGAAACAGTATCACTATAAACCCTGCACACACAAAAATAATTACTACTAATAATCCTATGCACAAAAATATCACAACTCATATAAAAGAGACAAATTACTTAAAAATGTAAATTACTACAACTTACTAAATACATCATAAATGATTTGAATAGTTTTATAATTATTAAGGATGCTGAATTTATCATTTTAAAACTCACCTAAAAAGAAATCTCCAGGCCCAGATGGTTTCTGTGGGGAATTCTACCAAACATTTGAAGAACTGACACTAATTTTACACAATATAACTCAGAAAATGGAAGAGGAGGTAATACGTCTCAATTATTTCTTTCTTTTTAAAATTTTCATTTATTTTTTTTCCTTTGGCTTTTTGAGATAGGGTCTTGCCATATAGTACAGGCTGGTATTGAACTCACTATAGCCCATATTGTTCTTGAACTCATGGTAATCCTTCTGCCTCAGCATCTGGTGTACTGGAATTATAGGCATGCATCACCACACTTGGCCTCATTTTTTGAAATTAATACTATCCTGATACCAAAACTAGTCTCAGTCTCTCTCTCTCTCTCTTCTCTCTCTCCCTCTTTCTATTTCTCTCTCTCAGACAATATCACTCATGAATACAGATACAACAAACTTTAACAAAACATTAAGAGACACTTTAGCAGAACATAAAAAGAATTATGCACTCTGACCACCTATATCTTATCCTAGTATGCAATGTTGATTAAATATTTGAAAAAAATCTATGAATATATTCTACTATATTAAGACGCTAGAGAACAAAAATGATATGATCTGATGTGATATACTGATGCCAAAAGAGAAGTTAACAAAATTCAATACCAATTCATGATTAAATCTCTCAGAAAAATAGTAGAGGCTTTTCAACTTTACAAGAAGAATCTTCCAAAAATTAAGAGTTAAATTTGACTTAAATACTGAAGACTGACTGCTTTTCCCTTAAGATTGGTAAGAAGTAAAAAAATAGCCACTCATTACACTGTATAACACTGGAATTTCTCTGGAACTGGAAAAACCCACTGCTAAAATAAGGAATTTCTTGCCAGTAAAATAAGTTAAAATAGGAAATAAAAAACATACAAATGATAAAGAAAGAAGTAAAGTTCTCCCTACTTACATTATGAAATGATTGTGCTCATAGAAAATTCCAAGGAATCTACCCAAAACTCCTAGAACTGTTAAGTGAGTTTAGAAAGGTCTTAAGATATAGGATAAATATTTTAAAAAATCAAATGGTTTTCCTTTCTTTCTCCTTCCCTTTTTATTAGTATATGTTTGCAACACATTATAAACACATTCAGCCTGGTAAATTGGTAAATATATGTATTGTATCTTGATCCTTTTCACTCCCCCTCTCCTTTCCCTCTCAGCCATCTTTCCCCATAACTTGATGTCCTTCCCACCTCCACAAAGTTTAGTTCCCTATTTCCTCTCAATTTTTTATTTTGCTCCCCAATTAGTTACTCTTCGGGTTTCTTATATAAAAGAAACCATGCAATATTTAAGCTTGTGTGTCTGATTTATTTCAATTAACATTATGATCTCGAGATGCATCCATTTTTCTACAATTGACTCAGATTTATCCTTCTTTATAGCTGAGTAGTAATCCATTGCATATAAATACAACATTTTCTTTATCCTTTCATCTGTTGATGGGCATGAAGGCTACTTCCAAGATTTAGCTATTATGTATGAATTGTGCTGCTATGAACATGAGCATGCATATATCATTCTAACATAACATCTTTAACTCACTCTTTTGGGAACATACTCAGAAAAAGTATAGCAGAGTGAGATAAATTTTCTGATAAATCTCTATACTGATTTTAATACTAATTGTGCTAATTTTCTTTCCTTCCAAAAATGTAGGAGGGTTTCTTTTTACTCACAACCTCATCAGAATTTGTAGTTCTTTTGATGATAGCCATTCTTTCTGGAGTAAGATGGACTCTCAGCATTGTTTTGACTTGTAATTTTCTGATGACCTGATTCATAGCACGTTTTCATGTACCATTGCCCATTTCTACTTCTTCTTTTGAGAAATATCTATTCATTTCAGTGACCATTTTTTGATTGGGTCTCTTATTTTGAGAGATCCAATATTTTTAAGTCAGTATATTCTAAATACTAGTCCTCTGTCTGAGGGATAGCTGGCAAAATTTATTTCCAATTCCATAGTTTGTCACTTCACTTTGTTGGTTGTGGTGCAGAAACCTTTTAATTTGCTATAATCCCATTTGTTGATTGTTGGTGTTATTTCCTGTGCAATTGAAGTTCTGTTCAGAAAGTCCTTACCTATACCTAAAACCTAAGATATGGTCTATTTTGAACAAGTTCCATGTGCTTTTAAAAAAATGTGTATTCTGTTCTTGTTAAACCTATTTGTTCAATAGTGTGATTTAGCTCTAATATTTCTTGTTGATATTTTTGTCTAGTTGACCTATTTGTGAAAGTGAGGTATTGAAGTTCTCTGCTATGATTGTATTGGTGTCTGTCCCTTTATGTCTAGTAGTGCATGTTTACAATTGTTATCTATTCCTATTGAATCATTACTTTTATCAATGTGTAATGGCCATTTTTGTCTCCTCTGATCAGTTTGCTGTGTCTGAAAATAATACTTCTGTTTCTTTTGGACTCTAGTTGGAATATGGTTTCCATGCTGTTACTTTCAGTCTATGAGCTTCCTTTTGGATGAGATGTATCTCCTGTTGGCAATATGTGGCTCCATTTTAAAAATACAAGCTGTCAACTTATATTTTTATTTGGATTTAGGATCATTGGCATTGAGAGTTATTATTGTAAGGTGCTTATTGAATCCTGCCATTGCATTATATTTTCAGCATTGATTCCTCTTTTTTTTTCTCTTGTTTAACTACTTTCCCAATTAAATGTATACTTTAGGCTCTTTGGTGATGATGCTCTCCTTATCTCTGTGTAAAATTCCCTTAAATATTTTTTGAAATGCTTATTTAGTGATCATGTATTTCTTTAGCATGTTTGCCACAAAAAAAATTTCACTTCTCCACCGATTTTGAAGACTAATTTTCCAGGATGCAGAAATATGGGTTAACAATTTTTTTTTTTTTGGTCTTAAAGAACTTTACTACAATTTCTCCTGTTTCTGATATTTATGCTGAGAAATCTCTTATTCTGATAGGTTTGTCTTTACAGGCTACTTGCTATTTTTCTCTAGCAGCTTTCCTTTGGTTGAATTTTTGGAATATTGATGATGATACATCATGAATAGGATCTTCTCTGGTCATAGCTACTTGGGCTCTCTATGTTTCATATAGTTAAATATTAACTTCTTTTCATGGAGTTGGAAAGTTTTCTGCTATAATTTCAGTAAATAAATATTTCATACCTCTGGAATTATCTTCTAATTTTTCCTTTCTTCCTTATAATTCAGATGTTGATTGTTATTGAGTCATTTAGCACTTGTTGGATCTAGTTTGCATGATGTCTTGTCTTTAGGTTATCATTGAGTTTCTGATCTATGATATCCACCTTTTCTTCAATTTCTGGTGCTGTTCTTGCATTGATAAATCTGCTGCCCACAACTTCTATTGAAGTTTTCACAAATATATGTTTCTGGTTGGTTTCTTTTTATGATTTTCAATTCTATACCAAAATGATCATTCATGTCTGCCTTATTTAACTCCATGTTTATTGTTTGTTCTTTTTTATTTTATGACATAATTTATTACATATTTTTGGTACTTAATGATTACAGTCATCCTAACAAGCATGTCCTTTTTTTGCCCTCCTCTCACTTCTCTCCATCTCTTGATCCCCTTCCCATTTGCAAAATTTGAGTAGTAAAGGGCCGGGGATTTAGCTCAGTGGTTCTGGCTCCTGCTGCACAAGCGCAAGGTCCGGAGTTCAATCCCTGGTACCAAAAAAAATTTTTAGTAGTAAAATTCTTTGTCTGCTTAACAAAATCCTCTATAAGTTCACTTAATAGCTTTTGAATTTCCTTATGTTTATATTCTTTGATCTCTTCAAACATTTTAACTGTTTGGGGTTTTAGTTCTTTGCCTGAATTTCCTTGACTTCTGCATTCATGAGATCAGCATTAATGGAGTTAAGGGATTTTTGGAGGCATCTTGTTGCCTTCCTTTCTCATATTTCTCTTGGTTTGGGGCTGCAGGTTAAAGATCAGCTAGGGTAGAAAATCTCTGTCACTACAGTGGACATCTTTTTAGTTAATATCTGTCTCCCTTTGATGTATCTTTGTATTCAGTTATATTTTTGTGTTTATACACCTCTTTAACCTACTCAGCACAGTATTTATTGGTGTCCAGTCTTCTAGGAGCTTGACCCCCAGCACTATTCATAGAGGAAAAATGAACATCAGTACTATGGATAACATCAAGAAAAACCAGGTATTGACCTACAATAAAAAACAATTAAAAGCAACAATTATGCCACTCTTGACAATAACAAAGAAGGCATCAACAAGAGAGTCAATGATAAACCAGTTATTGATATACTATAAAAACCAATAAAAGTTGCAACTATACAACCATTAACAATAGAAAAAAGATCTATAATAGTAATATAGGACAAGGACAAACCAAATACTGACAAACAACAAATATCTACTAAATGAAACAACTATAACATCATTTAACAACAGAAAATAATTAAACAATAATTGCATACTCAACTAAATAGTTAAAACTAATAGTAATAATAAAAATGGAGAGTAATAATAATAAAAATATTAAAAATGGAAGGAAAGGAAAAATGAAAGATAAAATTTGAAAAAGAAAGAGAAAAGATGTGGAGGAGGAGAGGAAAAATGAGATAAAGACTCTAATTTAAGAATAAAAGAAAGTTAATAGAACTAAGTAAAGTAACAAAAAAAAAAGAAAAAGAAAAGAAACCAAAAAGCAAACGAAGAAAAGTTAGTTCAAATATCTTCCATGTTTTTGGGTGAGTGAGTTTATTTCCAGAGCCTGTAGTATTAGAATCCAGTAGATATGGTTGAGGCAATAGTGAGTCTCATGACTAGGACCTGTTTTGTTTCCATGCCAATATTTTTGTGTGCTAGTGCTGTGTCTTACTCTCTTTCCTGCTGGGTATGGTCAATGAATGATGTGGTGTCTGATTTAGGGCTGTATTCACTCCAGAAGCTATTAGTGTTTGTGTCCTCTTCTGTTCCCCACCTAGCTTTAAGGTCTGTGGCCTTGTGAGGTACCTCCCTTGATCCAGAGGTCCTTCTGTTCCTATACACAGTGATGTGGCAACCAACCAAGCTGAGGTATATCCCTGATCCTGTTGGCAGCTGAGGAAAGCAAACAGACCACTGAACTCTGTGCTGGAAGTAGGTAGCAAGGAGAGTCAAGCAAAAGTCATGGAGATATTGCCCAAGTGCATATACAGATGTTGAAATAAAAACCTGATAAAGTGTTTAACAACCATTGCAGAAATGCTAATTAAAGCCACAATGATATAGCACTACACATCCATCATACTTGCTAAAATACAAAAGTAATGAAAACACTAAATGCTGATGAGTTTATGGAGAAACTGGACCTTTCATACATTTCTGGTGAAAACGTAAAGTAGTATAGTCACTCAGAAAAAGGTTGGCAGTTTTTTAAAAACCTAAATATGCAACTACCATTTGGGCAAACCATTGCACTTCTCAGTTAATATCAGAGAAATGAACTCTTAAGTTCATGCAAACCTTGTACATGAATGCTTATATTTAATAGATAAATTCTGGAAACAATTTACATGTCCTTCAATAGTTTAATGCTTTAAAAATTTGATATATCCATCCCATAGAATGTACTTTGCAGTAGTTGATGTATGCAACAACTTTGATGACTCTTCACAGAATTATGCTAAATGGAAAAAAGAAAAACAAAAAAAGGTTTCAAACTGTGTACAGTATGCTCCTGACTTACAAGCATGGGAGCTCTGAACTTCTGCAGATAGGAAAGGACCTCACATTATGAAAATTTGTAGATACGAACAAATCATGGAAGTAGCTCACATGTCTGCCGAATATTGTCACAGTTGTGCTGCTGTGTGCTTACTGTGCTTAAAAGTAAAAATAGTTTATTTACAGTATTTGTGTGTGTGTGTTTGGTTTTTTTATGCTTTACATTGTTTATCTGTGTCAGGGGTGTGACTCACTTTGTTGAAGTTTTGAATTAATCCAATTTACAAGCATTCTCCTAGAAAGGAACTTGATCATAAGTCAAGGACTTGCTGTAATCCAATTTATATCACATTTTTAAAATGGGAAAATTACAGAAATGCAAAACAGATTAGAGTTTCCAGGGGTTAAGGAGAGAATGAAGATAGGATGGAAATGAATGTGGCTTAAAGGGCAGCCTAAAGGTGCACTGTGTTGATGGAAATGATTTTTACCTTGACTGTTTCAATGCAAGATGTTATATTTGGGGAATACAGGATAAAATATACTTGAGATCTCTCTGTATCTTTCTTATTTCTGTACATTTATATAATTAAGTAAAAAATTAAAAGGATAATTAAAAAGGAGAAATTGTAAAACATCAGACCAAAGAAAACAATAATGGAGAATCCACTTAAAAAATATGTTCTACAAGGACACTCTGTATTTTTCATACATTCATACATACACATGCACAAATACTATCCTGATTCCCAAGATGGGGTAGATTTTATTTTCTAGTTGAGATTCTCTGTGAATCTGAAAATTTTCCATTTGACTTTCTATATTCATGGATATAGACAAAAGAAAGGCAAACTTGATATTTGCCTTTCATCTAAAGCGTACTTTTTTCTTTGTAATAATTCCTGTTATCCCTTGAAAATTGGAATGATTTTTAGAGCTAAATCTGAACTATTTATTTGTACCCTCTGAAATGGAGTAAGAGCTGTATTACTGTTTGCATCTGTAGCCTGTATTAGCACCCAATTTAAAATGCTGATAGGTATCTATGTGATAATTCTCTAGCCCAGATGAAGAGGTCCATTAATTCTATCTCCATTAGTGCTTGGCAAATGTATCCCATACACTCTTTGGCTCCAAGATGCCTGCTGATGTGTCACAGGCCACATATCTTATTTTGGCCTCTGTGTTGATAGTTATGTGGCTGTCACAGAAGCTGATTCTGAGGTTTGGGGTTCTTTCCAATCCTCAATGTGAAAGATTTAGTGAGGGCAGCAGCTATGCTTCTCTTTTCTCAAGTTCTCTCTCATGCCAGCACATTGGAGGTCTAAACTTTGATTTCTTAATGATTACCTTAATTCAGCATGTTTTGATAAGAAGTAGCTGACTTGAATTTTCTTTCTGGTATACCCATGTGCTCACTGTTCTGTGTGACTTTCCCTGGGCTCCAGATTTACTATATGTAAACTGGTTATAATAACAAAATCAATGTCTGCTTGTCAACTTCATAGCAAAGTGCAAATAATCATACCAGATAATATGTATGTGTAAACCTAAGGCAGATATTTCTCTGTAATATAAGGCCTAATGCTACCACTACATCAGGAAATGGGGACAAGGACCCCCAAATCCTGTGCTTTGGAGTAAAATCTGTCATATTTACATGGAGAAAGCACGAAGAGAGAGTTACTAACAGTGATTTGGGGTTTATTAATCTCATTTTGATATCCTTTTCCTAAAAGATTATTAATTCCTCTCAGCTGATCCTGTGTTAATATAAAGGCTGCCTGGTGCAGGAAAACAAACATTAGCTCTGGATTCTGAAGTCTAAACCTCAGATTGAATCAAGGTTGTCACTTGTAGAATGGGTTACTTTAGATAATATATTTAACTTCCCTGAACTTTAGTTTATTCTGTTATAGAATGAATATCATGATGCCTTTAACATTCTGTTTTGACCATTGTATTAGTCACTTTCCTGTCACTGGGACAAAATGCATGACACTCAGAATTTGAAGGAGGAGGGGGGCACAAATATAAATTTATATTAATTCAATTTCATCTTTATAAAAGTTGTTAAAAAGATTACACTCAATGTGGCTATTTGTTTTACTTGATTTATTTGTTTATTTATTTATTTATTTACAGACTGGAAAAAAAAAAAAACAGAACAGGAAAGCAGGAAAAGCAGGTATCTTCTACTAGGGAAAGGAGTCATTCTCAGGCTTCCCTTCCTTCACACATACCAGTCTCTGCAATGTTGTCATTTCCTGGAACCTACTCCATGCCACTCCACCTGGCTAACTCCAAATTCTAGTATTGCTTTCCTGCAGTTGTCCCTCCCTGACCTCTCTGAGGAGACCTCTGTATGTCTCTTGTGTATTTCCATTTCCACTGGCCCCTCTTTAAGAGTAAGTTTACAATCACATTTCACTTACACTGTATTTCCACGTTGTAATGGCTATTGTCACAATAACCACTAAAATTATAATGTAATAAGCAATTCTCACTTTTACTGTTTCCCTTAGCTAGCTGCTTCAAATTTAACAGCTATTTTTATTTGTTTATTTGTATATAAATGGACAAGATGTTCCAAAGGACAAAAGATTGTCTTGGCCCATGGATATTTAATTTAATTTGCTAGGTATACACAGTCACATCATAAAGTAAGAAGAGGTTGAGGGCTTGAGAACACTTAAGGGAGCTTTGCTAGAGAAAACAATATAAACTCAAACCAAAGGAAAGGCAAAAATATATGCCACAAACACAGAGGATCTCCATGATGTCAGAGATGTTCAGCTGGTTGAGATTTAATGATGGTCACTGTGACGATAGTACGTTTTTCAGCAGTATAGAAGGTCAGCCAGCAAGCAATGGCCAGTTTACAAGCCATATATATAAATCTTATTGTTATTTTGGCATTGGGCTAGGCAAACACCCAAGGCATTGCTTGTGTTTTACCTACCTAAAAAATCTGAAGTTTCTGAAAGTCATTTCTGTTATTATATTCACAGTGAACTCCAATTTAGAGACTTACTAATATTGGTTCATCATTTTTATTTTTAATTGGTGTGTAATTTTCAGTTATGACTTTCAGTTACAAACAAAATGTGATTAATATATTCCTAACACAGAAACTCAATATTTACATACAGGGACCTGGCATTCAACATAATTTGGTTGGATTTAGAATATTTATGCTTTCTGCTTGTTGTCCTAGCTGGGCTTTGGTCATACTTTCTCTAAGTGCAGAAGTTCTGTGGTTCAACCATGGCTTTTTTATATTTTACTGAATTTTTGAAATTTTTCTTTTCAGCAGTATTTTATGACCCTTCTAATGGAAAACTAATTTCTCCTCTCTGCTTTGGCACACCCATATAATTTAATTCTTTCAGATCATTTTCTTTATTAGTACATGTTTGTAGTACAGAATGTTTACATTCCTTGTGGGTAGTTGACACATGTATATCATACATCTTAATTCCTTTCTACATCCCCTTTCCCTTCACTCTCTCTATCCTCTATTTCTTGATCTTTTTCTTTTTTTAAAAAAATAAGTGTTGAGCATTAAGAAAGTTCATAGAGATTAAAATATGATTGTGTACTGGAACATCTGAACAGTTGGAGACATCGCTTTACAGTCTTAGTTGGCAAATGAAGGATGTTAAAATTTCAAAAGCAGGAAACATAGATAGAATCTTCTAAGCCTCATTCCTTAATGTCCCTTGTTATTTCCTATGGGTTGTGTATTGTTCTGCCAATGGAAAATGGAAGAGAAAGTTTTGTATCATGAAACCTGAACTCTAAGAGTGATCTGGTTAAAATACCACTGGCATATGTGGCTTTTTCTTCCTTTTCTACATATTGCAAGATACTCTTTGGCATAATATCCTTATTATTCAATTTTTAGTTGTAAAGGAAATATTTATTGAGTTATGATGTGCCAGGTGCTATTGAACACATAAAGACAAAACAGTGAGAATCTATTACATAAGACTTCATGGTTTCTCAAAGGGACAAACCATGAAGAGACCATGAGTAGAATGATGTGACCATTGCTCCACTACAGATGTGTGCAGGGAAGATCTCTGAAGTTAGATATCCATATCTTACTGGAGATAACATACAAAGTTTCATAGAGATAGTTGGTCTATTTTGATGTCTCTGGTATTAATTTTAAGAGTATTTTCTAATCAATCATTTATAAGTTTCACAAACACTTACAGAGTGCTTGCTATGACCTTGGCCAGGCCCTGGGGATTTGGAGATGAATCAGGCCCAAGCCATACCTATAAGGAAGTTTTAGTCAAATAGAGCAGATTGACAAGTAATAGGATATATTGGATGTGGGAGATGAGGAAGGTAGATGATGCAGGTCTGAGTGTAGTACAGACCTTTCAAGGAAATTTAATATCTCAGGTCAATCTGGAAAGAAGCTCCAGCATTAGACAAAGAAGATGAAAAGGATGAAAAGACAAAGAAGGATGAAAGGAGCATTTCAGGTAAAGGAAGCAACAGTATATGCAAAGGCAGGAGGAAGCAAATAAATTTTGGATAATGTACAGAACAGTGAAAACAGGAAATGATAAATCAATGATGCTGGAAATGTCAGCAGAAGCCAGACTCTATTCCAAGGGCAAATGTAGCAAATCTGATCATGCAATTCTTCTTAAAATCTTCCTTAAAATGCCTCCTGTTTCCTATGCCTTAGGTAATAGGTAAAGGGTTGTATGTGTCTGTGTGTCAGTCTGTGCATATATGCATATGAGGGTGTGGGGGAACTGGTGTGATTTGTACTGCAGAAAGACCATCCTGGCCACAGTGTACATGTGGGGAAACAGTCTGTATATGAAGGTTAGTCAAAACCAAATTTCCTTTCCTTTTGAACACATGTGCTTGAATTTTCTTTTTTTTTACTTATACCTTTTAACTCTATTATTTTATCATTAATTAGTTTTATTGGTACAATTTAGATATACATAATGATCACATTTATCACATGGAATCTGTACCTATACATGATATGTCTTGATTCATACTTTTTCCATTCCCCTCCCTTTCCTTCTACTACTCTTCCCCTCTTCCCCTTCTTATTTACAAGAGCTTTATTTCCATTTTATCTTCCTTTTCTCATTTTTTCCCTTCCTTTCTTTCCCTCTCCTCCCTCCCTGTGTCTCTTCCCATTTGAACATTCTCTTCCTATTTCACAATATCTATTATACATTTTGATTCTTATTTACACTTTCACTTTCTCACACTAGAGAAACAATGTGATATTTACATGTGTGTCTGATTTATTTCACTGAAGAGTATGGTCTCTAGGTGCATCCATTTAGCTAGAAATGTCTCAATTTAACCTTCTTTATGGTTGAGTAGTACTCTATCTCACTTCAGAAAGAATGACTATTATCAAGAAATCAACCAATAACAAATGCCAATGAGGCTGTGGTGAAAAAGAAACCCTTCTCCACTGTTGGTAGGAGTGTAGACTGGTGCAACCACTGAGAAAAATCACTGTGGTGATTCCTCAGAAAACTAGGACCAGAGGTTCCATTGACCCAGCTATTCTCCTTCTCAGTATCTTCTTCAAAGAATTAAAAGCATCATGACAGAGTGATATATGCACACCCATGTTTGTAGTAACACAGTTTGTAATGGCTAAGTCTTGGAAATAACTCAGATGCCCTTTGATCAATGAATGGATAAAGAAGATGTGTTTTTTTTTGTTGTTGTTTAATGGTGTACTTGACTTTTCTAAAGATGTCATAGAACTGCTAGCCTAAGGTCAGGGTTTATTGCAAGAAAAAGGTTAACAGATCTGTATGGGTGATCACAGAGCCTAGCATTTATTTAGGACTCAGTCAATGTTTCTTGAATGAGTGAATAAGTGAATGAATGAATGAAAATAAATGAATACAAAAACAAAGTGTCCAGTGCACTGTACACATACATTAAATTTTAGCTTCATTATTTCTTTTGTTACATGTTGATCTCTTTTTCTCTCTCCAATTGTCTTGCAGTTTTAATATTTTATTCACTAAGAATTTTTTAAGTTAAAGAGAAATTTCCAGAATCAGAATTTTTCTTTATGAAGAAGAATTAAAGCTTTAAGTGGACAATCATCTTTATTCCTCCCCCCTCCCTCTCTCCTCCCTCACTCCCTTCCTTCTTCTTTCTGTCTCTCTCCCTCCCTCCTCTCTCTCTCTCTTTCTTTTTTCTTTTTCCCTCCTTTCATTCCTTCCTTTGCTAGATCATAGTGATAGGGAAGAAAAATATCTATCAAATGACCAAAATAGGGAAATTGCAAAGCTAAGTGCAGGAAGGACATAGCACAAAGTGAAAGGGAATAAAGAAAACAATTGGGGTGGTGGGAGGGGAAGGGGAAAGGAAAGAAGGGAAATGAAAAATTATGAGAAAAGAAAAAAAAGGAAATGAAGTCTATGTAAATAGGGAAGGGTGGAGGGGGTGAAGGGTGCACAAGTAATGGGGAAAGAATAAGAACCAAGATACATCATGTACAGGTACAAACACCCAATGATAGATGTAAACGTAATGTATACCTAAAATGTACCAATAAAAGAATTTAAAAAAGAGAAAACAATTGAATGTCATGGTGTGACAGATTTAAAACAACTCCAAAAATAGAAAGAGTTTATTAAACTAAATCTTTTATTTGTATATATATAAAAAAGAAAATAGAGAAAAAAATATTCATATCAAAATAGGAAAAAATTGCATAGTAGAGAATTAAGCAGAATACCAGTCTTACTGTTCAGGGAAAATATGAGAGATGAGTGAGAAATAGTAACAGGGAGTGAGGAATATTGAGAACACACAATGAAATGAAAAGTATGTTCGTTCAATTTCTCTCTCTCTCTCTTTTTTTTCTTTTTTTTGGGATAAAGGATCTCACTATGCATTCCAGGCTGGCCTTCAACTCACTATATAGCCCAGGCTGGTCTTGAACTCACAGGCAACTTTTGGCCTCAGCCTCCAAAGTGCTGGGATTATATACATGTGTCACCGTGGCTGGCTTCAATTTCTTAAATATTTGCTAAGTCTCTATCATTGACTCTACATTAACAAAGACCAAAATATATATATATATATCAGTCCATGACATATAGGAGCCTTCAATCTAGAAGATGAAATTTATATGCATGTAATTTTATAATCATGTATCTAGATTTACTCTTCTCTATGATGTTTACTCAGGACTGCCCTTTGAACTGGGCAACTTAATATTGGTTCCAATTTGTATTAGAACACAAATCAATGAAAATTAATTTTGATTAAGGGGTAAAAGAAGAAGGTCAGGAAAGGGAAAATTATAGAGCGAAATAACATTGAACATTTTCTTGAGGGATAAATTATAGTTAATTATGTTGTGTGTTCCATGAAATAGGCTATTTATTGTGCTCACCTTCCTATGTCCAAACATTATCTGGTATATAGAGGAAAGAGCAATAGCATTTTAAACAGAAGAAACATATTAACAGAAGCAAGAGAAATGAAAGTACTAACAGATTAGTTAACGTAATGCAAGCTGTTATAACAAATAAAACTCTAAAAATTTTGTGACAGCATACTCAGAGTTTATTTCTCAGATGCCCAATGTGTATATTTTTGGTTGGCTTATGGCCACATGATAGTTCAGGGTCCTCACATCTGTTACTGGACCATCACTGACAAACTCAAAGAAATTTATATCCAGATTATGGGTAAGAAAACCAAGATGGAAACAGTATCTCTACTTATCTGGCAAAACTATTTAACTTCCTTGGGCATAAATGACTTTCAGTATTACCTCACATCCAAGTGGGGAGGAGTAGTTATGTTTCTCCATCTAGAGATAAGAACAACTGGTAAATGTAATCCTTGCTTGCGCCACCACTTTAAGAAATCATTCTGTATTGAGGAAGCGATGAAAAAACTGTTGGCAGTTAGCTTTCGCTACCACTAAAAGTAATAAGTTCATGAGACAGGAAGAGGGAATATACAGAGAGGATAAGAGGATGAAATAAAAGTGGACAGTATTCATCCTGGGCCCAGATTGGGTTTATACATAAGAGCTCAGACAAATGAAAATTCCAGAGGCATTGTGAAATGCCAAGAAATATTTTTATCTATAGGAAGGTCAAGGTGTAAAAGAAAACAGAGGAAGAGACTTCTCATGTGCCTTTTTAAATGAACATCCAATGCTCTGAGCCTCTAAATTTTGCTATGCACCCACAGCATATTCCTATTTCTTTCCAAACCCTCTTTAAGAAATTGAAATTTTAGATATTTCTCTCAGATTAAAACGTGCCATTTTTGCTTCAGCAGGAGTGCAGAACAGTTGAAATCACCTAAATTATAGTCTGTGATTCTCTTTTAGTTTAATAGAAAGTCAAAATTTACTTTTATTGTTACCAGGGTTGCCAGTTAAAACTCCTCAGTTATACTTTTTTTCAGTGGATAAAAATTAGATGGGGATAAAATACTTCATCTGACACAAATAAAATGTTCGCCAGCTATGAGACGGTGTTCTGCAAAGCATTATAACTAAGGTCTATATACTTAACACATGTTCATAAAGACTATTGTAAACTCATTATTAGAAATGTCTTCAAACATTATCTTGATTCAACCTCCTCAGACACTGGATTTTTTTTTCCATTAAGTTTATTGGTACATTTTAAGTATAAAATACAGTTACTCTCATCATTAGGTTCTTGTACCTTTACATGATGTATCTTGGCTCTTATTTTTTACCCATTCCCCTGCCCTCCCTTCACCCCTTTCACCCTTCCCTATTTACGAAGACTTTGTTTCCATTTTTTCCTTTTCTCATATTTTTTCTTTTCCCTTCTTTCCTTTTCCCTACCCCTACCACTTCCCCTACTCCTTTAGACCTTTTCTTCCTATTTTCACAATATCAATTATATATTTTTAAAATTACTATATCAAGATCTAGGAGACATAACCACAGATTTTACAGAATTTAAAAGGATATAGAAAGCATATTACAAAAATCTTTTTTGAAATAAATTTGACAACTTCTAAGAAGTACCTTGGAAGACAAATTAATGAAACTGACTCTGAAAGAAATATAAAATTTGAATTGCACCTATTAAAGAAAATATATTGCTAGCTTGAAATGCAATATGACAACAACAGACTCATATACATTTTAACTGATAAATTATATCAAACATTTAAAGTAGAAAAAAGAAGGAACACTTCTCCCCTCATTTCAGGAAATCAATATTGTACTAATACTAAAACTCAATAAAGATAATAGAAAAGTATGAACATAAAAATTTGTTTAACACAACAAACTATTAGAAGTCAGATCTGGCAGTTTGTATTAAGTGGTTTTATTATAGGGATGGCAGAGTTGGTTAAACATTGGAAGATCCACCCCCATAAGTCATCATTTTAACAAAGGAAAGGAAAATGCCATATCATCCTATCAGTAGTTACAGGAGAAGTATTGGACTAAATTCTACAGCTGTTCATGATAAAAGCTATCAGGAGACTAGAAGTAGAACAGAACTTCTCAACAGATCAAAGACATATACTCCATACTTTCAGCAAAAACACCTTATATGAATGGAGAAGATACAATGGTTTCTCCCTAAGGTGGGGAACAAGGGCAGATATGCCTACTCGTCATCTGTCCATTAAACTTTGAAACATAGGCCCAAAACAAAATAGCCTGGCAATAAAAATAAACTAATAGCATAGAACTGTCAAGGTAGAAGTAAAATCTTTATATGTAGATGAAATGATCATCTACAGAGAAAATACTAAGAAATCTCTAGGAGCCCCTAGAACTTGTATTTGAATTTAGCAGGATTAGAAAACACAAGGTATATATAAAAATTCAGGTCTGTGTATACTTGCTATAAATGAAGAATTGGATATTGAAATTTAAAAGTTATGGGGGGCTGAGTGGGGCCGAGCAGCTGCAGGCTGACCGGGACCTGCTTGCTGCGGCTCGCTCCACCAGCTTGCCACCAGGACAGGGTGAGGAGGACCCCCCCCAACCCGGGCAGCCCCACCAGCTGACCACTTGGCTGCACGGGTACCTTCAACAACACCCCCCCCCCAACCCGGCCTCTGGCCTTTTGGCTGTGCAGCTACTTGGTTATACAATGCAGAGGCACAGGGGGACAAAAGCCATTGCCCTGAGCTCCAGAAGTGAACAACAGAGAGAGCGCCTGTTTCAGTCTCCCTGATGAAAACAAGCCCACTGGAAAAGTGAAGGGAATCTCTGCAATAAAGGCACACCAGACCACCATGATTGGTAAGTTGGGGGGATCATCAGCTCCCATCAAAAACTTGACTTTTTCTACCTGCAGTAGAAACTTGCAGAGTGCAACCCTGCAGGAGGACACGGAGCTCAACTTGGGACTTGCAACCAGAAGTCTGCCTGAATCTCAATGGTTGTGACTAGCTTACTGAGACTCATTGACTTATAAGTGCACACTGCTGACCACGTTGTCTATTGTGACAGCAGAGATATACCCTGAAGGGGCCCTTGACAATTTTAAAGGTGATAGATTAATAACTACCACAAATTTTCATTCTCTAAGAGGTATTTGCTGCTATGGTGTTGCTGATTTTATGACTTGGGCTAAGGTATTGTGATTCACCTAAACAGTTTTCCTTCCTGGTATAATGAAAATGAGATAGCCTCAGAGTCATTAGAGACTCAAAACCTAAAGGCCAGATATATCTGGAAGACATCTCTGAGAAGCAATCATTCCATAAGGGTTTTAAATACATCAACAAAGATACTTACAATAAACAACTTCAAAATATCAACCCAGGAAGTAAACCAAGGACAGTACCAAAAACAAAAATGAGAAGGCATTTAAGCAAGTCACAAACCCAGACTTCCACCCAACAAAAGGCAATTTCTGGGGACAAAGAAGTGCAAAAGTCTGATAATCAACCACCTGGACACCCTGAAATGATAGCACAGAAAGTAACAAAACAGATGAATGAGGCTCTAGAAAAATTCAAAGCAGAAATAATCTCCCAGATAATGACAGACATGTGAGCAGAGTGAAAGACATGATTAGAGGCTCTAGAACAGAAACAGATAAAAAAAAAAAAATAGATGAGTTCAGAAACATGCTGGAAGCCAGGATGCCCAGCATAAGAAAGAAATGGAAACCATAAAACAGATTCAAACAGATATTCAGGAGATTAAAAACTCCATTGAAGGCATGCAGAGCAGATTAAGAGAATCTGAAGATAGAATATTAGATATAGAAGACAGGATTGTGGTTAAGGACCATGAACACAGAGATCTCTTCAAAATAGTAAGGGACCAAGAGAAATCAATCCAGTAGCTGCTAGTTGATGCAAAGAAGAATAACATAAGACTGATAGGAGTCCATGAAAAAGCAGGAGAAAGTACAATTGACATTTAAAAAAAACTGTTCACAGAAGTAACAGTAGAAAATTTCCCAGACAGAGGTGGAGAATTGGACATACAGATAAGTGAGGCATATAGAACTCCACCCAGCCATGACAAAAAAAATCTACACCTAGACATATAATAGTCAAGATCCCAGAAACCCAACAGAAGAACAAAATCCTAAAGGCAGTTAGAGAAAAGAAACAAATCACCTATAAAGGAAAGCCCATCCGAATCACAGCAGACTTCTCAACACAAACTCTCCAATCAAGGAGAGCCTGGAGTGAAGTATTTCAAGCCCTAAAATAAAATAACTTCCAACCTGGACTGTTGTATCCAGCAAAATTATCTTTCAAAATTGATGGGGAAATTAGATACTTCCATGACAAAGAACACCTGAGAAATTTCATGAACACCAAATCAGCATTCCAAACAATTCTTAGCAATATCCTAGAAAAAGGCAACAAAGGTCACAATGCCATGAGGCTCAACAGAGGGAAGCCACCAGACAAGGTAAGAAATTAAAGGGAAAGGGGGAAAAAGAAATAAGAGCCAACAACAGTAAAACATCATAAGGATGAGTCAATATCTATCAATTATAACTATCAATGTTAATGGCCTCAATTCACCAATCAAAAGAAGTAGACTGACAGAATGGATTAAGAAGCAAAATCCAGCAATATGGTGTATACAAGAAACACACCTAACTCAAAAAGAAATTCATAGACTGAAAGTAAAAAAATGGAAAATGGCTCTCCATGTGACAAGAACACAGAAAAAAGCAGGAGTAGCAATCTTATTTGCAGACAAAGTAGATTTCAAACCAAAACTAATTAAGAGAGACAAAGATGGTCATTACATCCTTGTGAAGGGAACAATTTAAGAGGAAGAGATGACAATCCTAAATATATATGCACCAAATACAAATGCCCCTAACTATACAAAACAAATATTAATGGATGTGAAAAACCAAATAAGCACTAATACAGTTGTAGTGGGGGACCTCAATACCCCACTATCACAAATAGACAAATCATCTAGACAAAAAATTAGAACTGAAAATTAGAAACAAAATTCTACAACAGAACCAAGCTATTAAACAAATGGACTTAATAGATATTTACAGAGTGTTCCACCCCACTAAATCAGAATAAACATTCTTTTCAGCTGCACATAGGTCATTCTACAAAATAGACCACATGCTAGCTCACAGGACATTTCTAAGTCAATGTTAAAGAACTGAAATTACACCCTGTGTATTATCAAACCATAGTGCAATAAAATTGGAGATGAATAACATGCAAAACTGTAAAATTCCCACAAACACCAGGAAACTGAATAACACCCTCCTAAGCAACCAATGGGTCACAGAGGAAATTAAAGAAGAAAGTAGACAGTTTCTACAAGTAAATGATAATGCCAGTAAAACATGCAGGAATCTGTGGGACACAATGAAAGCAGTTCTATGTGGGAAATTCATAACAGTGAATGCCCATACTAGGAAAACAGAGAGAACTCAGATAAATAACCTAATGCAGAACCTCAAACTCCTAGGAAAAGAAGGGCATAACAAACCCAAAGCTCATATAAGAGAGGAAATCATAAAGATCAGAGAAGAAATCAATGCAGTGGAGACTAAGAGAATGCTACAAAAAATTAATGAATCAAAGAGTTGGTTTTTTTGAAAGAATAAATAAAATCAATAAACCTTTAGCCAACCTTATCAAAGAAAGGAAAGAAAAGACTCAAATCCATGCAATTAAGAATGAAAAGGGGAAGTCACAAAAGAACCAGTAGAAATCCAGAGTATCATCAATATCTACTTCGAGAACCTGAACTCTAAAAAATGGAAATCACAGAAGAAATGGACAGATTCCTAGATACATATGAATTGCCAAAGTTAAATGAAGAAGATATAGAAATTCTAAACACCCCAATTACAATGGGTGAAATTGAAAATGTAATAAAATATTTATGAATAAAGAAAAGCTCAGGTCCTGATGGCTTCACTGCTGAATTCTACAAGACATTTAAAGAAGAACTAATGCCATTACTCTTTAAACTCATCAAGGAAATTGAAAGGGAAGCAAGGTTTCCAAACTCATTCCTGGAAGCAAGTGTTACTTTGATCCCAAAACCAGGGAAAGACCCAAACCAAAAAGAGAACTACAGGCCAATCTCCCTAATGAACATAGATGCAAAAATCCTCAACAGGATACTGGCAAACAGAATATAGAGTGTTAGGGGCCAGGGATTTAGCTCAGTGTTTCCCCTGCCTGCTTCGCAAGCCCAAAAAAAAGTGGCTACTATCAAGAAATCAACCAATAACAAATGCTGGCAGGGGTGTGGAGAGAAAGGAACCCTTCTCCATTGTTGGTGGGAATGTAGACTGGTGCAATCACTGTGGAAATCAGTATGGAGATTCCTCAAAGAACTAGGACTACAGGTCCCATTTGACCCAGCTATTCCCCTACTGGGGATCTTCCCCAAAGAATTAAAAGAATCATATCACAGCTATATATGTGCACATATGTTTATAGCGGCACAGTTTATAATTCCTAAAGCTTGGAAACAGCCTAAGTGCCCATCAACTGGAAACTGGATAAAGAAGATGTGGTTTTTTTATAACATGGATTTCGACTCAGCCATGAAGAACAAGAAACTAGTTATTTGTAGCTAAATGGATACATATGGAGGCCATATTCTTAAGTGAAATAAATAAGACACACATATGTAAATACCAAATAGTTTCTCTATTGTGAGAAACTAAGAGTGTAATAAGGACTAAATGGGTTAATAACTAATAATTGATACTTTGAAATAGGAAAAGGTCCAAAGGGGTAGGGGTGGTGGGAGGAGATGAGGAAAGGAAAGAATGGAAAGGAAAAATTATGAGAAAAGAAAATAACCATGGAAACAAACTATGTAAATAGGGAGGGGTGAAGGGCACACAGGTAATGGGGAAAAAATAAGAACTAAGATACATCATGTACAGGTACAAGCACCCAATGATAAGTGTAAACATATTGTATACCTAAAATGTACCAATAAAAGAATTTATGCAAAAAAATAAAATAAAATAAAAGTTATGTAGGAGTACAAAGGGCCTGGAAAAGTAAAAAGAAAAAAAAAATGACAGTGTTAGAAGACATTTATTATGTAATTTTAAGACTTCTTCTAAAGCTACAGTAATCAAGGCAATGTTAGTATAAGGAAAGACATATAAATCTATGGAATAAAACTAAAAATTTATAAACAGAACCACAAATATATGGTCCACTGATTTTTGAAAGATTATTTAACATTAACATTTTATAGAACATAAACTCAACTCAAGAGCAGAAGAAAAGATAATGTTTTCAACAAATGGTACTAGAACACCTGGTATCTGTATGTTAAAAATTAACCTCAACCTTTTATTTCCATATATAAAAATAACTTGAAAGGATCTATGAATAGAAATATGAAAGACTAAAGCTATAAAATGTTAAGAAGAAATTATAAGGGGAAATGTTCATGAATTTATAGTAGGCAAGAATTTTCTGGGATACAAAAAACATGATGTATAAAAGAAAAAAATTGATGAATGAGATTCCATCAAAATTTAGAACTTTAAATGACATGGTTAAGAAAATGAAAAGTAGTCCTTAAACAGACCATATTTATAATACATATAACCTATGACCAGAATATATAAAGAACACTTACAGTTCCTTAATAGACAACCCAATTAAAAAGTAGACACAAGAAGATGATAAATGGCCAGTATAGCACAAGGAAAGGTGAGCAACACTAGAATCAGAAAAATACTAATCAGTACAATAACAAGATCATATTATACACTCATTAGGGAGATGAAGTTAAAAGTTTTAAAAGAACAAATGTCAGCTTAGGTGTGAACCAGTTAGAACTTTCTAATACTGCTAATGTGAATGTAAAATGATAAAACTATTTTGGAAAACAATATAGAAATTTCTTCTATTACTGTTAAGAACCAACAGTTCTATTCTTAAGTTTTTATTTAAGAGAAATGAAAACACATGTTCACAGTAAATTTGTATGCACAGGTTGACTGTGCCTTGTCTGAAATTCTTGGGACCAGAAGCATTTCAGATTTTGGGTTGAAATTCACTTGATCTGCAAAGAGGATAGCTACTCCTGCTTTTTTTCAGGTTCCTGTCACATGGAGTATTGTTTTCCACCCTTTAACTTTCAGTCCATGAATTTCCTTTTGAATTAAGTGTGTTTCTTATATGCAGCATATTGTTGGATCTTGCTTCTTGACCCATTCTGCCAGTCTATTTCTTTTCATTGGTGAATTGAGACCATTAACATTGATGGTTGTAACTGATACATACTGATTTATCATTTTCATGACTTTTTCTTTTTGTTGGGGTCTCCCACTTTTAGTTTAATTTCTTGACTTGTCTGATGGATTCATTCTGTTGGGCTTCCTGGGGTTGTCATCCTTGTTGTCTTTTCCTAGGATATTGCCTAAAATTTTTGGAGTGCTGGTTTGGTATTCATGAAGTTCTTAAGGTGCTCTTTGTCATGAAAGTATCTTATTTCTCCATCCATTTTGAAAGATAGTTTTGCAGGGTACATCAATCTGGGTTGGAGGCTGTTTTCCCTTAGAGCTTGGAAGGTGTCACTCCAAGCTCTTCTTGCCTTGATGGTTTGTGTTGAGAAGTCTGCTGTGATTCTGATGGGCTTTCCTTTGTATGTGATTTTTTTCATTTCTCTAAATGCTTGCAGAATTATGTTCTTCTGTTGGGTTCCTGGAATATTAACTATTATACGCCTATGTGTAGATTTTTTTTGATCAAGGCTAGTTGGAGTCCTATGTGCCTCATTGTTCTGTATGTCAAACTCTTTTCCTCTGCTTGGGAAGTTTTCTGCAACCACTTCTGTAAAGAGTTTTTTGTGTCATCTGCACTCTCTCCTGTGTCTTCATTGACTCCAATCAGTCTTATGTTGTTCTTCTTTGCATCATCTATCAGCTGCTGGTTTGATTTCTTATGGTCCCTTACAATTTTGAACCAATTTTTCTTTTCCTGGTCACTAATTGCAATCTTATCTTCTGTATCTGAAATTCTGTCCTCATATTGGCTCATTCTGCTGTGTAGACTTGCAATGGAGTTTTTAATCTCCTGGAAATCTGTTTGCATCTGTTTTATGGATTCCATTTGTTTCCTATGTTGGGATTCCGTTATGTTCCTCAGCTCCTCTATTTTTTTTAACTGTGTCCTCTCAAATTTATTAATCATGTCCTGCAATATGAGCACAATCTCTGTTGTTATCTGAGAAATTATTTCTGATTTCATTGTTTCTAGATCCTCTTTTCTTGCCAGTTCAGGTAGTCCAGGTGGTTGAGTATCATATTGTTCCATCTCATTTCCCATTGGGGTTGCCTTAAGTGATCTAGAAGTCTGGTTTTGAGACTTGTTTACATGTCTTCTCATTTCAACAGATGCAGCCTGCTGTGCTTTTTTTGTGGCAACTTTTTGCTCACTCAGTGGTCTTCAATTCTCAGCAAGCCACAGAGCTGCCTTTTCTCTGCTGCTCACCAGTACACTAATTCCTGGGTTCAGGAAGTTGGCCTTCTGCATCCCTGAGCTGACCTGTTGTCTGGGAGGACCTTTGGCTGGGGGTTGTTCACCCCAGTTCCTGTTGTGTGAGCAAGCTTCTGGCTAGGGTCTCACACACTGATGGTATTGGGGCGAACCTCTGGCTATTGCTTGTGTGCCTGTGTAGCCCTTTTCCAGGCAGGCCCTTGGCTTGGGTCAGTGTGCCCCAGCCTCTGGGGTTGGGACAGAGCCCTTGCTGGGATCTGCTTGCAGCCATGTTGCTCTCATCCACACCACTGCCCCCCCAACTAAGGTGGTTTGGTGTGCTTTTATTGTAGAGATTTTCTTCACTTTTCTGGTGGGCTTTAATTTTCATCAAGGGAAAGGCCTCAGAGAGGCCTTCTTTCTATTGTTCAGTTCTATTCTATCTTCTCAAGCTCAGAACAATGTCCTTTATGACCCTTGCAAATCTGTGCTGTGGATCCAGGTAATGGCTTGGCACAGCAGGGTGGGGGTTGCTGGCACCCATGCTGCTCACCTCCTCCACGCTCTGGGGCAGTGGTACAGTAGCCTGAGAGTCTCAACTCCTCAGCCCTCTGAGCAACACTGGATTTTTTTTTAAAAAGCAGCTCAAGTCTTTTCCCTTCCAGACAATTTCTAAGAATTTAATTAACTTTTGATCAGGTTGTTTTACATTTTCAAAGGACTCAATTGTTTGTGGTATGATAAACTTTAAAAAAAATGAAATTTAAAAATATTTATTGGCTTAGCAATTCCTAATGCACATCTGTTCCAATATTCAAACACCATTCTCTGTGGTAGCATAGGCCTGTAATCCCAGCAGTTTGTAAAACTGAAGAAGGAGGAATGCAAGTTGGAGCCTAGCCTGGGGAACTTAGCCACTTAGTGAGGCTTTATCTCCAAATTAAAAATAAAAACAATTGGCCTGGGTATAACTTAGTAAAAAGGCACTGAGTATTGAAAACAAAATCCATCTATATTTTCATGACATGTTCTGATTGAGAAAATGTGGTCTACAATGATATGGTGATACAGCCCTAGGTGAGAGAAGTATTGGGGTCTGCTTCCAAGTCTCTTCCTTCTCTGCACTTCTGCTCATGTGCAAAAGTGTAGCAAGGAGTGTGCTTTCCCAGGGGTGCTAAGATCATCATAAGTTTGTCAAAGTCACATTTTTTAAAAAAAATTCTTTTATTGGTACATTGTAGCTATACAACACAATTACATTTCTCATTGGGTATTGTACCTTTACATAATGCATCTTGGTTCTTATTTTTTCCCCATTCCTAGCCCTCCCTTCATGCCCTCCACCCTTCCCTATTTACAAAGACTTTATTTCCAATTTTTCAACTTCTCATCATTTTTCCTTTCCCTTCTTTCCTTTCCCCTGCCCCTCCCACTACCCCACCCCTTTGAACCTTTTCTTCCTATTTTACATCATCGATAATTCATTCTAATCATTGATATATTTTAGGTATACAATACAATGACATTCATCATTGGAAATTTGCACCTTTACATATTCTCTCTTGGTTCTTATTTTTCACCCTTGCCCAGCCCTCCCTTCAACCCCTCCAGTCCTCCCTATTTACAAAGATTTTGTTCCTATTTTTCCATTTCCTCATATTAATCCCATTCCCTTCTATCCTTTCCCCTGGCCCTCACACTTCTTCCCCTTTGTCCCTTTTCTTCCTATTTCACATTACCTATTATACATTTAGTCCTTATTTACACTTTCAGGTTCTCACACCAGAAAAACTGTTAAGTATTTACACATGTGTGTCCTATTTATTTCACTTAAGAGTATTGCCTCAATGTGCATCCACTTAGCTATAAATGTCTCTAATTTCTCATTTTTTATGGCTGAGTAATATTCCATTTTATAAAAAATCTACATTTTCTCTATCCAGTCTCCAGTTGGTGGGCATTTGGGCTATTTCCAAGTTTTAGCTATTACAAACTGTGCTGCTATGAACATGGGTGCACATATATCACTGTGGTATGATTCTTTTAATTATTTGGGGAAGATCCCCAGTGGTGGAATGGCAGAGTCAAATGGGACTTCCAGTCTTAGTTCTCTGAGGGAAATCCATACTGATTTCCACAGTGCTTGCACCAGTCTACACTCCCACCAGCAGTGGAGCAGGGTCCCTCTTTCCCCACAGCCCTGCCAGCATTTGTTATTGGTTGATTTCATGATAGCAGCCATTCTTTCTGGAATGAAGTGGAATCTCAGCATTGTTTTCATTTGCATCTCTCGAATGACCAGTGATGTTGAACATTTTTTCATGTATTTATTTGCTATTTCTACTTCTTTATCTGAGAAATGTCTGTTCATTTTAGCTGCCCATTTTTTGATTGGGTCTTTAAATTTGGGAGGTCTGATTTTTTGAAGTTCTTTATAGATTCGAGATAGTAGACCTTTGTCTGAGGAAGAGCAGGTGAAGATATTTTCCCACATTGTGGGTTGTCTCTTCACACTGCTGGTGGTTTCTCTTGCTGTGCAGAAGCCTTTTAATAAGAAGAGTTCCCACTTGTTTATTGTGCTAGTTCACGGGCAACTGAGGTTTCGTTTATAAAATCTTTTCCTACACCGATGTCTTCAAGGGTACTATCTAACCTCTGTTCCAACTGGTTCAGAGTTTCTATTTTAATATTTAGATCTTTAATCCATTTTGATTTTAGTTTAGTGCATGGTGAGAGATATAGGTCTAGTTTTAATCTTTGGCAAGTTGAAGCCCAATTTTTCCAGCACCATTTATTAAAGAGGCTATCTTTCCTCCAGTGAGGGTGTTTGGCTCCTTTGTCGAAGATGAGATGGCTGAGTGTGTCTTGTGTTGTTTCTGCATCTTCTAATCTGTTCCACTGGTCCTCAAGTCTGTTTCTTTGCCAGTACCACGCTGTTTTTATCACAGTAGCTTTGTAGTGTAGTTGCAGGTTGGGGATTGTGATACCCCCTGCCATGTCTCTGTTACCTAGAATTGCTTTTGCTATTCTGGGTCTCTTCTTGTTCCAAATGAATTTTTGGATTGTTTTCTCAAGGGCCATGAAGTATGCTGCTGGGGTCTCAATTAGAATTGCATTAAATCTATATAACAGTTTTGGAAGTATGCCCATTTTCACTATATTAATCCTTCCTACCCAGGAGCAGGAGATGTCTGTCCATTTTCTGATATCATCTTCAATCTCTCTTTTCAGAGTGCCATAGTTTTCAGAGAAGAGGTCTTTGATTTCTTTCATTAGGATGATTCCTAGGTATTTCCGTTTTTTGGATGCTATTGTGAAAGGAATTATTTGCCCTATGTCTCTCTCAGTGAGTCTGTCATTGGTGTAGAGGAAAGCTATTGACTTTTGTGTGTTGACCTTGTAACCAGCTACTTCACTGAATTTGGTTATTAAGTCTAGAAGACTTTTGGTGGAGTTCTTGGGGTCTTCTATATAGAGTATCATGTCATCTGCAAATAATGACAATTTGACTTCTTCAGTACCTATCTTTATTCCTTTTATTTCTTTCTCTTGTCTAATTGCTGTGGCTAATGTTTCCAGAACTATATTGAACAAGAGTGGTGATAGTGGACATCCTTGTCTTATTCCTGATTTTAGTGTGAAGGATTTCAGTTTTTGACCATTTAGTATGATATTGGCTGTTGGTTTTTCATAGATGGCTTCTATCAGTTTGAGGTAGAGATCATCTATTCCAATTTTTGTGGGGTTTTTATCATAAATGCATGTTGGATTTTGCCAAATGCTTTTTCTGCGTCTGTGGAGATAATCATATGGTTTTTGTCCTTGGCTCTATTGATATAGTGTATTACATTGATTGATTTTCATATATTGAACCATCCCTGCATCCCTGGGATGAATCCCCTTTGATCAGCTTGTATGATCTTATTGATGATCTTCTGCATTCTGTTTGCCATTATCTTTTGAAGGATTTTTGCATCTATGTTCATTAGTGAGATTGGCCTATAGTTCTCTTTTTCAGTTGGGTCTTTCTCTGCTTTGGGGACCAAGGTGATGCTTGCTTCCAGGAATGAATTTGGGAGTATTGCTTCCCTTTCAATTTCATTGAAGAGTTTAAACAGTAGTGGTAGCAGTTCCTCTCTAAATGTCTTGTAGAATTCAGCAGTGAAGCCATCAGGGCCTGGGCTTCTCTTAGTTGATAAGTTTTTAATTACATTTTCAGTTTCATTGGTTGATATTGGGTTGTTCAGAATTTTTAGGTCTTCTGCATTCAACTTTGGTAATTCATATGTATCTAGGAATCTGTCCATTTCTTCTGTGTTGTCTGTCTTATTGGCGTATAGGTTCTGGAAGTAGGTATTGATGATCCTCTGGATTTCTGCTGGGTCTGTTGTAAGTTCACCCTTTTCATTCCTAATTGCATGGATTTGGGCCTTTTCTTTCCTTTTTCTGACAAGGTTGGCTAAAGGTTTGTCAATTTTGTTGATTCTTTTGAAGAACCAACTCTTGGCTTCATTGATTTTTTTATCATTCTCTTAGTCTCCATTGCATTGATTTCTCCTCTGATCTTTATAATTTCCTCCCTTGTATGAGCTTTGGGTTGTCCTGCTCTTCTTTTTCTAGAAGCTTGAGGTTCAGCATGAGGTTGTTTCATTGGGCCCATTCTGTTTTCATAATATGCGTATTCACTGCTACAAATTTCCCTCGTAATATTGCTTTCATTGTGTCCCATAGATTCTGATATGTTGTATTGTCATTGTCATTTAATTGAAGGAACTGTCTGATTTCTTCTTTAATTTCCTCTGTGACCCATTGGTTAATCAGAAGTGTGTTGTTCAATTTCCATGTGTTTATGAAATTTTTTGAGTTTCTTTTGCTATGGATCTCCAATTTCATCCCACTATGTTCTGATAATGTACAGGGGAAAACATCAATTCCTTTGTACTTACTTAAACATGTTCTATGTGTGAGTATGTGGTCTCTTTTGGAGAATGACCCATGTGCAGCTGAGAAGAATGTGTATTCTGATTTTGTGGGGTGGAAGACTCTGTAAACATATGTTAAATTCATCTGTTCAAGAGTTTGATTGAGACCTTGTATTTAATTACTTATTTTTAGTCTAGTTGGTCTATCTGTTTGTGACAGTGGGGTGTTGAGATCCCCCCCTACAATTGTATTAGTGCATATATGACTTTTCATTTCCGTTAGCATTTGTTTTATATAGTTGGGTGCACTAGTGTTTGGTGCATAGATATTTATGATTGTCATCTCTTCCTCTTGGATTCTTCCCTTTGCAAGGATGTAGTGTCTTTCTTCATCTCTCTTAATCAGTGTTGGTTTTAAGATCTACTTGATCTGCAAAGAGGATAGATACTCCTGTTTTTGGGGGGGTTCCTGTCACATGGATTATTGTTTTCCACCTTTTAACTTTCAGTCTATGAGTTTCCTTTTGAATTAAGTGTGTTTCTTGTATGCAGCATATTGTTGGATTTTGCTTCTTGACCCATTCTGCCAGTCTATTTCTTTTGAGTGGTGAATTGAGACCATTAACATTGATGGTTATAACTGAAACATATTGACTTGTCATTGCCATGACTTTTTCTTTTTGTTTGGCTCTCCCCCTTTCCATTTAATTTCTTGTCATGCCAGATGGGTTCATTCTGCTTTGCTTCCTGGGGTTGTGATCCTCAATGTCTGTTCCTAGGATATTGTGTAAAATTCTTTGGAGTGCTGGTTTGGTATTCACGAAATTCTTAAGGTGCTCTTTGTCATGAAAGTATCTTATTTCTCCATCCATTTTGAAAGATAGTTTTGCAGGGTACATCAATCTGGGTTGGAGGCTGTTTTCTTTCAGGGCTTGGAATATGTCACTCCAAGCTCTTCTTGCCTTGATGGTTTGTGTTGAGAAGTCTGCTGTGATTCTGATGGGCTTTCCTTTGTATGTGATTTGTTTCTTTTCTCTGACTGCTTGGAGAACTTTGTTTTTCTGTTGTGTTTCTGGAATCTTAACAATTATATGCCTTTGTGTAGATTTTTTTTGATCAAGACTTTTTGGAGTCCTATATGCCTCACTTATCTGTATGTCAAGCTCTTTTCCCCTGCTTGGGAAGTTTTCTGCTATTATTTCTGTGAAGAGATTTTTTATGTCATCTGCACTCTCTCCTATTTCTTCATTGAGCCCAATCAGTTTTATGTTATTCTTTTTTGCATCATCTAGCAGCTACTGGGTTGATTTCTCATGTTCCCTTATAATTTTGAAGCAATTTTTCTTTTCCTGGTCACTAATTGCAATCTTATCTTCTATATCTGAAATTCTGTCCTCACATTGGCTCATTCTGCTGTGTAGACTTTCGATGGAGTTTTTCATCTCCTGGAAATCTATTTGCATCTCTTTAATGGATTCACTTTGTTTCTTATGTTGGGATTCTACCATGTTCCTGAGCTCCTCTCTAGATTTATTAATCATGTCTTGCACTAGGGGCACAATTTCTCCTGTTATCTGAGAAATTATTTCTGATTTCATTTTTTCCAGATCTCCTTTTTTTGCCAGTTCAGTGGGTCCAGGTTGTTGAGTATCAGAGTGTTCCATCTCATTTCCCTTTCGGGTTGCTGTATGTGATCTGGAAGTCTGGTTTTGAGACTTATTTACATGTTTTCTCATTTCCACTTGGGCGGGGGGCTGTTAGTGCCTGCACGGATTATCTCCTCTGAGCTGGGTGAGGTGGGGCAGGGGCAGGGAGCAGCTGTAGGGATGGTGTCCCAGAAGCCCTTTCCTGTGGGCTGGGATCAGCCAAAGGGATGGTGGCCGGGAAACCCCTTCCTCTGGACCAGAAGCAGTGGGATGGTGGCTCAGAAGCCCCTACCTCTGGTCCAGGAGTGGTGGGAGGGATGGTGGCCCAGAAGCTCCTTCCTCTGGGCCAGGAGCAGTGGGACAGAAGGTAGCCCAAAAGCCCTTTCCTCTCAGCTGGGAGCAGCAGGATGAATTCTGACCCGGAAGCCCCTACCTCTGTGGGACTCAGTACCTTTGTCTGGTGGTGTGGTGTCCTCTGCATCTTTTTAGTGTGGAATCAGGTGGCTTCCTGTCTGTAGCAGGGTGACTGGCTGTCTTCCACATGACTCAGTACCTAGGTAGGGTGTGCAAGACCTGCCTGTCTTCAGCAGGCTGATTCGGTATGTGTTCCACATGACTGGGAACCTCGGTAGGTTGTGGGCAGACCTGCCTGTCTGGAGCGAGGTGATTTGGCATCTTCTGTGGGCCTCAAGACCTCGGTAGGGCATGGGCAGACCTGCCTGTCTGCAGTGGGCAGATTCCCACATTCTTGACACCTTGATTGCAATACATCAGTGTTTAAATTTCTGGGGACTGTCAGCTCATGTCCTTGGCTTTAGTTGCATACACATGGATCTCCTCCTCTGGCATCCCTTAAGCCTACTACCAAATATGTATGAATCTCAACTCTAGACTGTGTGGCTGCTATATTACTCTCAAAAATTGGTGATGATTATTTCAAATGTTTTTTGCTCTCTTCATTTTTACTAAATGCCTAATCAAGTACATTATTGAGACTCATGCTGTTTGGTCAGACCCAGGCATCCTGTCTTCTCCATCCCGCATCTCCTTCTCTTCTATCCAGAGAAACAAGGATTCCTCCTCCAGGATGCTGATGGCATTTCCTCCTTCTGCACTGAGGCCTTCATTTCATCAATAATCCCTTTTCTTTCTTTTATTTGCAATCTGCTTTTCATATATTCATAAACTTTTAAGTCCCTTTTATATTTAATATTTTCTTAGTATTTTGTCTATTCTGTCTTCCCCTTTTTTTCCCCATTTTCTCCTCTTTCTTTTGTTATCCACACTTCTTTATACTTGCTTCCTCACTCAACTGCCCCCATTCAACTTCCATTCAACCCCATTCAACCTTACCATTCAACTTCCAATCTCTGTGTCACTGGTTTTCTTCCTACATTCTACAGGTATCTTTGTTGTCTCTCTCACAGGCTCTTTTTTCTCTTCTTCTCCTTAATGTATGCATCATTCTAGTATCTACCTAAGCCTTTCATTTCTAGAGCTACTCTTTTCTTTAATAATTAGTTTTGGCCGGGGATTTAGCTCAGTGGTTCTGGCGTCTGCCTCACAAGTGCAAGGTCCTGAGTTCGATCCCCGGTACCAAAAAAAAAAAAAAAAGAATTTGTTTTATTTTTTGAGCTTTATTAATCACTCCTTTAGTAAGAAAGATTTATTCTTCCCATGATCCAGTTACCCATAGTGTAATATAAAGTCTATAACTCTAGAAATTGTAATTCAGAATACAAATTGTGCAATAATTCCATAGAAAACATAATATGTTCTGACTCTGTTTCTGAGCCTTGATCATAAAATATAAAAATACAAATATGGAAGAAAACAACTTGTAAAATTTCTTTCACCTCACAAAAATGATTTATATACTTAAAAATACTTAATTTTTTTAAATGCTTTATTTTCCTACTGTCTAACTCAGACAAAAAGTAGCTAATTAAAAAAATAGAAGATTTTAAGATTCTCCTATAGCATTTATGCATAAGAGATATTTATGGAAACTACTTAATATTTGTAATTATTTGGGGGAATCAAGAGGAGAGAAATTTCAATTTATGAGAGAATTGACTAGAATTTACACAGTAGAGTTGATGTTACTATAATAAAATATTGTATTCTTATTATTTCAAAAAAATCAGTTCACACATTCCAGATAGCTATGCATGGAAAATCCTTGTAAATCTAGACTAAATTTGCTTCCTTGGGAGAAAATTGTTATACTTCACTTGTCACAGATCACTGAAAAATTATTCTTTTTGCTAGATGCTGATGTCTTCAATCAAAAGTACTACAAGATCTGACAAAGTGTTAAAAACACATTTCTTTTTCTTTTTAATGGGGCATCTCAATAGAACTTTTAAATCTGTAGCTGACCTAAGTCTATTTCCTGTGTCACCTTCACTCTTACCCATAAGCAGAATTGCAAATGGGATTTCATCAAGATAATACTGTCTCTGCTGAAACTGCCCTCACCAGTGCTAAGGACCAGCACTCAAAAATTCTGCTTCTACCTTTGCCAAGCATGAAGTCAGCTCTCTCATGATCTGTAAGATCTACCAGAAATCTAAGCTATATGGAGAATAAAAGAAATTATTGTAATACCTTAAGTAATTTGATTTTTATGAAAAATCTCTACACTATTTATTCAATAATGCATTTTAAATAACAAGTTGACTGTTAAGTTATCATGTGCAATATTAAGCTGTTCATTTAAATAAATGAATTTAGATATTTAAAAACTGCCTTCTTGAATTTTATAATCATCCACTTATTATTTGAAAGATAGTAATAGATAATTCAAAATAGCATATCGTAAAAATTAAAATTGTCTTTAGATCTCTATTATTGTCTTTAGATCTATTGTTATTTAGATCTTTTTTATTGGTACATTTTAGATATACATAATGATCATATTTATCGTAGGGAATTTGTACCTGTACATAATTTATCTTGAGTCTTCTTTATTTCTCATTCCCCTCTCCCTTTCAACTCCTCTTCTTATTTACAAAAGCTTTGTTTCCATTTTCCTTCTTTTCTTTCTTTTTTCCCTTTCTTCCTTTGTCCCTTCCCCTTCCTAGTTCCCCTTTCCACTTCAGAATTTTCTTCCTATTTCACAATATCTTTAATACATTTTGGTCCTTATTTACACTTTAAGTTTCTCACACCAGGAAACCATTTAATATTTGAACATGTATGTCCAATTTATTTCACTTAAGAGTATGGTGTCAAGGTGCATCCATTTACCTACAAATATCTCAAGTTTATCCTTCTTTATGGGAAAGTAGCACTCAAAGTAGCACTCACTACTTTATGGCAAAGTAGCACTCAAAAAATTCCACATCTTCTTTATCCATTCATTGGTTAATGGACATTGGGGGAGTTTCCAAGATTTAACTATTACAAACTGTGCTGCTATAATTACATGGATGTACATATATCATTGGGGTATGATGCTTTTAGTTCTTTCAGGAAGATACCAAGAAGAGAAATAGCTGGATCAAAGGGAGCCTCTAGTTTTAAAAGATCTCTGAATTAACACACACTTCTTCTGTAAAAATAGAGTCCTTTAAAGCACTGCTTGAAACCCTTTTTTCCTTATTTCCTTCTATTTGAGGTTTCTCTTTTCTTCTCCCAAATCATCACTGCTAGGGATGTCCTTCACCCTCATCATCAATTCAAAGCAGATCTCAGGTGGGTCCAGGAAGGTGTCTTTAACAACTGCAATGAGGGCAAAAATTGAAAGGCTCATCAAGCATTTATTGTTCTTCAGTCACATGTGTGCTCTATCTTCCTTTACTATATACTTGTAGTATGGTCCCTGTCCCAGATCCCCACCTTTCTCTGGTGTTCTGACTCTTTACCTGAGCTGCCTTGATCATATCTGTGGGTGAATAATGAATGATCCTCTGTGATGTAATTCAGTCTTACCCTGCACAGTTAACCTTACATCATTAAGTTTAGTGAGGCTCATAAAGAACCACTGTTTGACTATCTTTGTTTACAGAGTTTATTGAACTTGGCATTTTTTTCCATCTTCATAGTTTAATTTCATATGGGAAATAGTTTCTAGTAAAGAATGAAGATGAGGCCTGAATTCTTGATCAGTTCTTCCTACCAACTACTCAATGCTAAGAGAACATCAGGCATGAGTAATTCAAAGCTCCAACCAGCAAAATGTTTAAGGAAAAAGCATTAAGATTTAAAAGCACTACTCAGTAGGAGTGAGTTTAGCTGCATTATAGAGTGCTTGACTTTCAGAAGACATTTCCAGCTGGACTAAAAAAACTGCATAAGAGCAAAGTACAAATAGTCTGAGGAATTCAAATTAAGATATTGACTAATGAAGGTGCTACTTGTCAGTAAGTTATAAAGCAAATTTTGTGTTCATAAACCAAAATACCCCAATTTATCAGAATATGATTATTTGCTTTGTGAAAAAAAATCCTGTGCAGAAAATTGAACATAAAGATTAGCAAATATAATACTACCCACTTATTTAATAGTACAGAGTTGTTATTGTCAGGCAAAATAAATTATTTCCAATTAAATGAGTTAGAGCTATGATCAAAGAACCTTCATGTTATTTAAGTGTGCATATTTCTGACTTTCTAATGGGAAGGAGCACAAAAATGTTTCAAATGTGAAAAGTCAATCACTAATTCCTGGTGTTGCCAGAAAATCAGTCCTGCAACTTCAGACAGAAGGTAAGCTCAATATTCTTGCTAAATTTTCCAAAAGATTACAATTTCATTTTGTTTTAACTTCAAAGCTGATTTCAAGGACAATGAGACAAAAGTAGACAAAAATTTGCAAATGATCATAATGTCACCGTGCAATCTCTTTAACTGTTGAAATTGAGAAAGTGACATTGTCAGCTCACCTGTTTCTCATATGATCATGAGGACATAGCTATTTGGCTGTGCTTCTCAAACTTACTATCTTTTTTCCTTGGCTTCAATCTGTGATGAGGTCTTAAAATTCTACCAGAAGAGTGTGTAAGAATCTACAAGCAACAATATTCATTACGTGCTTTGTTCATCGATTTTTTCTTTTCATTTTTCTATTAAGAGGGCCAAAGATTAAGAGAGGCTCCAGTGTTAGTCTCCCCTCATCTTTTCTTGTGGGAGAGCAATATTCATCCCCAAGCCAGAAAATAGCCAACTCAGGTTTGAAAATATTTAAAATCCAGCTCATGAATTTGAAAGGTGATTGCACTGATATTTTTATTATTAATAGAGTGATAGATGTCAAATACGTGCACTGTAGTTAAACACTAAAACAGACTACTTTTTATTTCTGTTTTCAGAAAATTTGTTTTTTAAAAGACTGTTTATGATTATCCCCATATGTTCCTTCTCACTGACAGAAATTTATTTGGATCATTGTTTTAAAAATCTATGTGCAACATGACAGCTTATTTGTTCACATCTAACCCTCATTTCTTGTCTACCAAAAAAATTTTGAATGAGGCTGTGCCTTGTTAGTCAAAATCACTGAAGTCCCATTACAATGTTTTATTGAATGAGATATGATTATTAAACCATAAAATAATTTAACTGAAAGAAGTTTTGCTATTGTCTTAAACACGGGCAAAGTGACAGTCTTCAAGAGTTACTGTGTAAATTATTATGGGTCTCTGTGAACAAAATCTACCCTGAGGAAGTGTCAGTAGAGATGACGTGGAAGGAGAGGACTAGGATTCAATATTCCTGAGTATTCAGTTTCTAATCTGAGGCTCCCACAATGTTCCTGGCAGAAGATGCTTAGTGAGGCAGCAGTGTCCTTTTATACTTAAAGGTAGTAGTCAGGGAGTACTCATTTTGCTTAGCTCCAAAGTGAGAAAAATTAGAGATCATGCATGCAATTGAGAGAGCCCTTTTATAAAGAAAAATCCTTTTATAAAAGGACTCCTAAAATATATAATTAAGAGGTGACAAAAATTTATTTAACATATTAATCAGTGAGGAAAACAGTAACATATTGTAATTAGCTCAAAGGAGAGAATTCCAAAACCATGCAGAGATAGAGAATAAACAGTTATCCAAAGGACTATAGCAAATACTTATTCCACCAGACACACCTTTTCAAGAATATCTTGTTCACACCTTGGACAAGAATATATTATTATCAGTTCTGTACAATTTATAGAATTATAAAATAGCTCAAAGACAGTGAAAAGCAGGGATAACCTGATGCATGAACTACATATGGTAATCAATAATACATTACTTCCTGTTTCAAAGTCTTTCCCAGCTGTCATTGTAGTCAGTGTCTTGTAGTAAAAAACCTCCCCAGACTCTTCAGACTAGGGACCCTCCATGCCATCTGTAGCCCTCAGACAACAGTCCATGCCTCTTGACATGTTCTGTTTCTGGGATTCCTTCTTGCAATTCAGCGTGATGACTTAATATAAAAGAGCTTTATCCTCTGTGACCCAATTAACAATCTCAAGACACCATAATACTCAACAAGCGCTGGGAACATGCTAGCTTTGGCAGTGTCCTTTTAGACACAATGGCTTAGCTTCTCAATGACTTAAGATAACTATTATTAGCCATACTCATTAACCCAGAAAGTAAGGCTCAGTGACTTTATGTAAATCCTATGGTTAACAAATGGCAGAGTTGAATTTCAAATTTATCAACTTTCAAAGCTTTTACTTACTACACAACAGCATTTCAGGGATCCCACTGATTTCTCATTATCATCCAGTTAATATCTTTCCCAGTTGAACACTGAACTGTTCCTGGAGCCAAAGCTTTCACAGCCCATGTGTGCTTCAAGGAAAGATTTCTGTATGAAGTTGATGAATGTACATTTCAAACACTACATATTTGACCAGTGGAAAGTGGCTCTACAAGCCAGGAACAGTATGAAGGACACAGAATGAACTCTTTGTGGTTTCAGTGCTATGTTCACACCTTGAGACAGTACCTCACATATTGCATTATAGTCTGTTTATATGAACATCACTAGGAGTTATCAGATACATGCTATGTGCTTTGTCCTTCACATACAATATCTCATTGGATTTTCAGAGGGTGTTTAGGAGCTGGGTGCTACCATGATGCCTATTTAAATAGAAGGAAAATGATATTTACAAAAATAAGTAACTTCTCCAAAGCCAGTGAGAGAGGAAATGATGGCAATGGCCACTGTTGTCTCTTAAGGTACTTTCTCATGTATTTTTCTCTGTTTTGAATGAGAAAGAGAAGTCAAAGTCTTGTGATGCACTGGCTAAGGACTAATTCCCTCAGCTGAGCACACATTCAAATGGAACAAAGACACTGAAATGAAAAAAAAATGCCCTCTTTTCTCTTATTCTCTGGTGTATTAGGACTCATGGTTATTCAGGATTAAAATAAAAGTCATATGAGCCTAAATAAAAATGGAAATTTATAGTCCAAAATTGTCTCCAAAAACATCACACCAGGCTCAGCCAGATTCAGATCAATATCATCATGTCCTCTTTCTCTGTCCCTCTCTTTCCCCTCAGTTCTGCTTCTTTTCAGGGCTGGGCCTCATGTTTTCCAGTACACTTATCTTCCTCCACATCATTTTTAAACAAAATGAAAAATATTTGTATTTTAGTTGTTCAAACCCCAGGGAGAGAAGGTTCTGCTTTTCCTAAATATGAAAAACACTCACTCAGTTTAGGTCATTGTAAGCAGTAGATGGGCTCTCATGTTGGCTAGTCTGGATTAGATGGCCACTTCTTTGTCATGTGGTACAGATGGAACACCATGATAATAAGTAACTTAGGTGTAGATGGAGGATGGTCCCGGGAAGGAAGCCAAGGATGCTATTGTCAAACAAAGAGGGGGAGGATATTAGGCAGGTAAAAGCAACAGATATGTATGATGCTGATTTTCTCAGAGTACCTTTACTTTATAAACTTAGTTTTTTTTCAATTTGTTATACAAAATTTTGCTCACTAAAATAGTTTGTGATGATTTACAATACAAGTTATTCCTTATATGTGTATGATTCAATATTCTCATTCTCTTTTTAAAAATATAAAAACTTTGAAAATGAAATTGGGTTAGAGCTACTTTAAGCTTAAATATTTGGGTAGATCCTTATGACTTGAGAAAAGTAAGTATAGAACATGGGAAAATAAAGAAGACTTAAAAATCAAGCTAGAAATAAATAATGTATCTACTTAAGCAAAGTGACTTCATGGGGGTGTGGAATTTATGATCTGAACAATTTTTTGCAATGAATAAATGACAGGAATGTTGTTAAACAGGCACAAGCACAATTCTGTTATTAACTTTAATGCAACAGAATCTTAACTAAATTTTGCTTTTCAAATGAACTGAATTGAGTTAATTGAAATTTTAGTGATAAATATGAATTCAAAAATTAATATACTATAAAACAATATTCATATATTTTTGGAAATCTGTAAATTATGACTGGATTATTTATCAAATATTCATTTGTAAGTTAGTTTCTGGGAATGTGGAACATATTTTTTAATAGAAATAATGTCCTTCTCACTGAATGCCACATAATACCCATCAAAGCTACTAGACTACATGTGATTTGCAATATTATAAAGGTGCCTATGATAATGTTTCCATGTGTGCTAATACATAGGGATCTAATTTGTGATTCTAGCAGCAGTTTTATTTTCACCCTCTCCTCCCATCTTGTCTTCTCTGGATATGAGTGTGAAGGTTTCTTAGCTTTAGATCTTTAGCATTGTGATTAGCTTATGAACAAGGAGTGGTTAAGGAAGAAGGAAAGAAATGTTTCAGGAGGCCTGAGCAGGTGGCAGAAGGGAGATGGTACAGGGCAGGATTTGAAAGCCATGAGAACCAAACCAAGTCCCTGAAAGACTAAGCAGAGTTTTAACTCCTTGGGTGGGTAAATGGTTGCTAAGTTATCTTGGCACAATTCACAGTTCAAATTGAAGACAGGCTGCTTTTAGAAAAGCTGTTCCTAGGGAGCTTCTGAAATCAAGAAGGAAGGTGGCTCTTTGATCAGGAGTCAGTGCCCAAGAAATCAAAACCACAATTGGGAAATCAGCTGCTAGAGGAAGACTGATCCAAACAAAAGAGACAAAGAGAGGAATCAAATAACAAGGCAGATCCCACAACAGATGCAAATTAATGTAAGCCATAGATCAAGCTAGAGGCTAATTGCTTCTGGGCAATAGTCTTAGGTTTAACTAAAATAAGCTGTGTGATCTTCCCCTTCATTAGAGAAAACATGGCCTTTCCTGGCTGAATCTCAAGGAATTATCTCATAGAAGACAGAGATTACAGAGGCAGAACTGTGAGTGAGAAGATGGCAGGAGAGCAAAGTTGGTAAACTATGAGCACAACACTTTGTTTCACAAACATATCCCTTACTTTTCTACTGTAAATTTTTGCTTTAGTGTAATAGTATCCAGCTATGTACCCCAGTTCCTTTTCCTGGAGAATATAGAAAGCAATATTTGTGTTTACTTGCTTGGTATGATCAACCGCAAGGTGTGTGCATGTGTCCAAAAGTGTCAAACCGGGATTTTTAACCAACATGTTACTCTAACAGGTTTTCCATGTATTTACCTGAGCATCTCACATCTCACACCACTCTGTTTTTCTTTTTAGGTTTTCATTTCATTTTTCAGGTAGAAGTAGCCCAATCCATTACAATGGCACATGAAAAACCTGATTTGCAAGTTTTGGAAGTCAAAAGTGAATCATAAGATTCCTCATGGATAGATGATGATGATCTATTATGTAAAATACATATTTTCATAACAGAAAATTGGTGTTGGTAGATGATGATGATGATGATGATGATGATGATGATGATGATGATGATGATGATGTTGGCCATGTGAGCCAAAGTTCCTGTGAGAGTGAAATGGAGCAAGAATTAACTGATACAGACACAGGGAATGCAGACCTCTTTGATTCAGTTAACAAAACCAGCAATGTGAGTGCATATTTGACTAGTTGAAATGTTACAAAATGATCATGTAACTAAATGGAATGATCCAATGTTAGAACTAGATTTGAAAAAAAATAGTGAGTTGATGGGCATTTGGGCTGTTTCCAAGTTTTAGCTATTACAAACTATGCTGCTATGAACATGGGTGCACATATATCACTGTGGTATGATTCTTTTAATTCTTTGGGGAAGATCCCCAGCAGGGGAATAGTGGGGTAAAATGGGACTTCCAGTCCTAGTTCTTTGAGGTATCTCCATACTGATTTCCACAGTGCTTGCACCAGTCTATACTCCCACCAGCAGTGGAGCAGGGTTCCTCTTTCCCCACAGTCCCACCAGCATTTGTTATTGGTTGATTTCATGATAGCAGCCATTCTTTCTGGAATGAAGTGGAATCTCAGCGTTGTTTTCATTTGCATCTCTCAAATGACCAGTGATGTTGAACATTTTTTCATGTATTTATTTGCTATTTCTACTTCTTTGTCTGAGAAATGTCTGTTCATTTCGGATGCCCATTTTCAGATTGGGTCTTTAAGTTTGAGAGGTCTGATTTTTTGAAGTTCTTTATAGATTCGAGATAGTAGACCTTTGTCTGAGGAAGAGGAGATGAAGATTTTTTCCCACATTGTGGGTTGTCTATTCACACTGTTGCTGGTTTCTCTTGCTGTGCAGAAGCTTTTTAATAAAAAGAGATCTCACTTGTTGATTGTATACGCTAGTTCACGGGCAACTGAGGTTTTGTTCATAAAATCTTTCCCTACACCGATGTCTTCAAGGGTTCCACCAAACATCTGTTCCAACTGGTTCAGAGTTTCTATTTTAATATTTAGATCTTTAATCCATTTTGATTTTAGTTTAGTGCATGGTGAGAGATACAGGTCTAGTTTTAATCTTTGGCAAGTTGAAGCCCAATTTTTCCAGCACCATTTATTAAAGAGGTTATCTTTCCTCCAGTGAGGGTGTTTGGCTCCTTTGTCAAAGATGAGATGGCTGAGTGTGTCTTGTGTTGTTTCTGCATCTTCTAATCTGTTCCACTGGTGCTCAAGTCTGTTTCTTTGCCAGTACCATGCTGTTTTTATCACAGTAGCTTTGTAGGATAGTTGCAGGTTGGGGATTGTGATACCCCCTGCCATGTCTCTGTTACCTAGAATTGCTTTTGCTATTCTGGGTCTCTTCTTGTTCCAAATGAATTTTTGGATTGTTTTCTCAAGGTCTATGAAGTATGCTGCTGGGATCTCAATTGGAATTGCATTAAATCTATATAACAGTTTTGGAAGTATGCCCATTTTCACTATATTAATCCTCCCTACCCAGGAGCAGGGGATGTCTGTCCATTTTCTGATATCATCTTCAATCTCTCTTTTCAGAGTGCCATAGTTTTCAGAGAAGAGGTCTTTGATTTCTTTCATTAGGATGTTTCCTAGGTATTTCAGTTTTTCAGATGCTATTGTGAAAGGAATTATTTGCCCTATGTCTCTCTCAGTGAGTCTGTCATTGGTGTAGAGGAAAGCTATTGATTTTTGTGTGTTGACCTTGTAACCAGCTACTTGACTGAATTTGGTTATTAAGTCTAGAAGATTTTTGCTGGAGTTCTTGGGGTCTTCTATATAGAGTATCATGTCATCTACAAATAATGACAATTTGACTTCTTCAGTACCTATCTTTATTCCTTTTATTTCTTTCTCTTGTCTAATTGCTGTGGCTAATGTTTCCAGAACTATATTGAACAAGAGTGGTGATAGTGGACATCCTTGTCTTGTTCCTGATTTTAGTGTGAAGGGTTTCAGATTTTGACCATTTAGTATGATATTGACTGTTGGTTTTTCATAGATGGCTTCTATCAGTTTGAGGTAGAGATCATCTATTCCAATTTTTTGTAGTGTTTTTATCATAAATGCATGCTGGATTTTGTCAAATGCTTTTTCTGCATCTATGGAGATAATTATATGGTTTTTGTCCTTGGCTCTATTGATGTAGTGTATTACATTGATTGGTATTCGTATATTGAACCATCCCTGCATCTCTGGGATGAATCCCATTTGATCAGCATGTATGATCTTCTTGATGATCTTCTGCATTCTGTTTGCCATTGCCTTTTTAAGGATTTTTGCATCTATGTTCATTAGTGAAATTGGCCTATAGTTCTCTTTTTCACTTGGGCCATTCTCTGCTTTGAGGATCAAGGTGATGCTTGCTTCCAGGAATGAATTTGGGAGTATTGCTTCCCTTTCAATTTCATTGAAGAGTTTAAACAGTAGTGGTAGCAGTTCCTCTCTAAATGTCTTGTAGAATTCAGCAGTGAAGCCATCAGGGCCCAGGTTTTTCTTAGTTGATAAGTTTTTAATTACATTTTCAATTTCAGTGGTTGATATTGGGTTGTTCAGAATTTTTAGGTCTTCTGCATTCAACTTGGTAATTCATATGTATCTAGGAATCTGTCCATTTCTTCTGCATTGTCCATCTTATTGGCGTATAGGTTCTGGAAGTAGGTATTGATGATCCTCTGGATTTCTGCTGGGTCTGTTGTAAGTTCACCCTTTTCATTTCCAATTGCATGGATTTGGGCCTTTTCTTTCCTTTTTCTGACAAGGTTGACTAAAGGTTTGTCAATTTTGTTGATTCTTTTGAAGAACCAACTCTTGGCTTCATTGATTTTTTTTATCATTCTCTTAGTCTCCATTGCATTGATTTCTCCTCTGATCTTTATAATTTCCTCCCTTGTATGAGCTTTGGGGTTGTCCTGATCTTCTTTTTCTAGAAGCTTAAAGTTCAGCAACAGGTTGTTTAATTGGACTCGTTCTGTTTTCCTAATATGCATATTCACTGCTATGAATTTTCCTCAAGAGACTGCTTTCATTGTGTCCCATAGATTCTGATATGTTGTATTGTCATTGTCATTTAATTGAAAGAACTATCTGATTTCTTCTTTAATTTCCTCTGTGCCCCACTGGTTATTCAGAAGTGTGTTGTTCAATTTCCATGTGTTTATGAAATTTTTTGAGTTTCTTTTGCTATGGATCTCCAATTTCATTGCACTATGGTCTGTTAATATACAGGGGATAACTTCAATTCCTTTGCACTTAAACATGTTCTATGTGTGAGTATGTGGTCTATTTTGGAGAATGACCCATGTGCAGCTGAGAAGAATGTGTATTCTGATTTTGTGGGGTGGAAGACTCTGTAACATCTGTTAAGTTCATTTGTTCAAGTGTTTGATTGAGTTCTAGTATTTCATTATTTATTTTTCATCTAGTTGATTATCTATTTGTAACAGTGGGGTATTCAGGTACCCCACTGCAATTGTATTAGTGCATAGATGGCTTTTCATGTCCATTAGTATTTGTTTTATATAGTTGGGTGCACTAGTGTTTGGTGCATAGATATTTATGATTGTCATCTCTTCCTCTTGGATTCTTCCCTTTACAAGGATGTAGTGTCCTTCTTCATCTCTCTTAATCAGTGTTGGTTTGAAATCTACTTGATCTGCAAAGAGGATAGCTACTCCTGCTTTTTTTCGGGTTCCTGTCACATGGAATATTGTTTTGCAGCCTTCAACTTTCAGTCTATGAGTTTCCTTTTGAATTAAGTGTGTTTCTTGTATGCAGCATATTGTTGGATTTTGCTTCTTGATCCATTCTACCAGTTCATTTCTTTTGATTGATGAATTGAGACCATTAACATTGATGATTATAACTGAAACATATTGACTTGTCATTGCCATGACTTTTTCTTTTTGTTGGGTTCTCCCCCTTTACGTTTAATTTCTCATCATGCCAGATGGGTTCATTCTGCTTTGCTTGCTGGGGTTGTGATCCTCAATGTCTGTTCCTAGGATATTGTGTAAAATTCTTTGGAGTGCTGTTTTGGTATTCACAAAGTTCCTAAGGTGCTCTTTGTCATGAAAGTATCTTATTTCTCCATCCATTTTGAAAGATAGTTTTGCAGGGTACATCAATCTGGGTTGGAGGCTGTTTTCTTTTAGGGCTTGGAATATGTCACTCCAAGCTCTTCTTGCCTTTATGGTTTGTGTTGAAAAGTCTGCTGTGATTCTGATGGACTTTCCTTTGTATGTGATTTGTTTCTTTTCTCTAACTGCTTGGAGAACTTTGTTCTTCTGTTGTGTTTCTGGAATCTTAACAGTTATATGCCTTTGTGTAGATTTTTTTTTGATCAAAGCTATTTGGAGTCCTATATGCCTCACTTATCTGTATGTCAAGCTCTTTTCCCCTGCTTGGGAAGTTTTCTGCCATTATTTCTGTGAAGAGATTTTTTATGTCATCTGCACTCTCACCTGTTTCTTCATTGACTCCATTCAGTCTTATGTTATTCTTCTCTGCAACATCTAGCAGCTACTGGATTGATTTTTCATGTTCCCTTATAATTTTGAAGCAATTTTTCTTTTCCTGGTCACTAATTGCAATCTTATCTTCTATATCTGAAATTCTGTTCTCACATTGGCTCATTCTGATGTGTAGACTTTCAATGGAGTTTTTCATCTCCTGGAAATCTATTTGCATCTGTTTTATGGATTCCATTTGTCTCCTATGTTGGGATTCCATCATGTTCCTGAGCTTCTCTCTAGATTTATTAATCATGTCTTGCACTAGGGGCACAATTTCTCCTGTTATCTGAGAAATTATTTCTGATTTCATTTTTTCCAGATCCCCTTTATTTGCCCATTCAGTGGGTCCAGGTTGTTGAGTATCAGAGTGTTCCATCTCATTTCCCTTTGGGGTTGCTGTAGGTGATCTGGAAGTCTGGTTTTGAGACTTATTTACATGTTTTCTCATTTCTACTGGGGCGGGGGGCCATTATGCCTGCACAGATTACCTCCTCTGTGCTGGGAAAGGTGGGGTAGGGGCAGGGAGCAGCTGTAGGTATGGTGGCCCAGAAGCCCTTTCCTTTGGGCTGGGAGCAGCAGGAGGGATGGTGGCTGGGAACCCCCTTCCTCTAGACCAGGAGCAGTGGGATGGCAGCTAACAAGCTCCTACCTCTCCGCCAGCATCAGTGGGAGGGAAGGTGGCCTGGAAGCCCCTTCCTCTGGGCCAGGATCAGCGGGACAGAAGGTGCCCCAAAAACTCTTTCCTGTGGTCTGGGAGCAGCAGGAGTGATGGTGAGTGGGAAGCCCCTTCCTCTGGACCAGGAGCAGTGGGACATTGGCTCAGAAGCCCCTACCTCTGGGCCTGGAGCAGCGGGACTCAGTACCTTGGTCTGGTGGTCTGGTGTCCTCTATGTCTTTGTAGTGTGGAACCAGGTGGCTGCCTGTCTGCAGTGGGGTGATTTGGCATATTCCATGTGACTCAGGACCTTGATAGGGCGTGCACAGGCCTGCCTGTCTGCAGCCAGCTGATTCGGTGTGTTCTGTGGGAGTAGGGTCCTCAGTAGGGCGTGGGCAGCCCTGCCTGTCTACAGCAGGGTGATTTGGCATCTTCAGCGCCTAGTAGGAATCTCTTGATGAAAGAGGAAGCAAAGAGAGGTGAGAATGGCCTGCCACATTGAAAAAGAAAGCTAAGTATATATGCTGTCAGTGTGAGATATGTGCATGGAACATGCCGTTGTCATGTGTGACAATTGGTTGTGACAATCGAAGCAAGATTATTTCTATGGTAGACTTTTGTTCGTGTTTACATTGGAGTTCACATAGGTTTTTATTTCAGATGTTATCTTATAGGCTTTTAAGGAGGTACACAGCTCATGTGAAAATGTTGCTATTTTAAGCACTAATTACATATTTTATATTTCATTTTATTGATTTTTTTTTTTGTACTGGGGATCGAACTTGGGACCTGGCACTTGCAAGGCAGGCTCTGGAACCACTGAGCTAAATCCCCTGCCATATCTTATTTTCTTATTATTTAGGTGTGGTAAGTGAAGATTATTTTTTGTAGCATGCTATTGGTATTTTCATTGTAGTTCATATAGAAATTTATTTCTGGTGTTATCTTTTATACTTTGAAAGCAAATATGCAACCGATGTGAAAATATTGCTGTCTATTCTAAGCACTTATTACATGTTTGATATTTTATTGATATTTTATTTTCTTATTATTTAGGTGTGATAATTGAAGTAATGAATTTTGTAGAATGCTATTGGTATTTTCATTGCAGTGCATATAGAAATTTATTTCTGATGTTATCTTTTAGGTTTTGTAAGCAATTACACAGAGGATGTGAAAATGTTGATGTTTATTCTAAACACACATTGCATATTAATAATTTTATCCTTTATTTTATTGAGATTTTATGTTCCTGTTAACTACATACTGTATAATATCATAAGAAACTCCTGACAAAACAGCAAGACCAGCAAAATGTCAAGTATGTCCTATAAAAAGGCCAGGAAAGCAAAACACCTGTGTTGTCAGTGTAAGCAATACATGTGCATAGAATATGCTGTTGTCATGTGTGAAGACTGCCTTAGGTGTGATGATTGAAGTAAAAAACCTTTTTTCTAGAATGCTAATGGTATTTGCATGGTAGTTCATAGAGAAATTTATTTCTGTGGTTCTTTTTAGACTTTCCACACCAAAAAGCAATGTTAAAAATTTTGATGCTTTTTTATAAACAATAAATTTTAAAAATCCAATACTTTATTTTTGTGATATTTTTCCTGTTAAGCAGTCATTGTTTAATATAATAAAACTCATAGAATTAAAATTAATAAATCAATAGAAATATTCTAAAAAACCCATAGGTTTGACATACCTATGTTTCTGTGACTTTATGACAAAAATGTATTATGTTTCTTGAAATATACCCACTCTAATTTCTATACAACCCTTTTTATTTTGTCTTCTGTTCTCTGTATAGCTGCCCTCAAAAATTCTTTAAACTCTTTGTTTTCCAGTAGTTGTTGTATTGACTACTCTTTTGTATATTTTTCATTTATTAGAGAAGCAGACCTTGAATCACAAGTATTACCCTTCCTTTCCTTGTTTTGGAAGGAGTTTGTAGTCCTTTTAACGTTTCTTTGTTGGTGAATATAGGATAGGGTAAACACACTACTCCAAAAAGATTTCATCCTTTGTTCCTCATTTCATCCTTTAAGTTTCTTAAAGAAATTAAAAGGTCCATGTACATGCAAGTGATATTTCTACTCAATAACCAAAGGTAATAGAAATCTAGGAAGAATTAGTCTAGGAGTTCCCTTCCAGGAGCCCAGGACATCATGAAGGCTCAGAGAAGGGACACAAGCTGGGCAGGAGCAGCTGATTCCAGTAAAAATGCATAAGATATGAGAATCCTATGGTAGTATAGCCAGTGTTTCTGAAAGCCTTTGAAATAATACAATGCATAACCTTTGCACACATGATTTTACTCAGTAATAGTATCTTCACATTTTATTCTTTTTTCCAAGAATTGAACACAAAAAGCACATTATCAATGAATATGTATCTACCCCAAATTGAAACCACACTCTAGAGAAAACTTGAAGGCACAGGACCGACACCACATCACATACATACAGTAGGTTTCACTGGAGCATAAATTTTAGTTTTCTCTCTTGAGAAGTCACTCATTATAGCTATTCTGAAGTACTCTCTCATCTAGTGAAAGGAATTGAATCAAATGACAATCTGCATGAAAAAAGATTGCTTCTTTTTTCCAGTTTTATTTTGAAGTGTTCAGAAAATTTAAATCACAAGTTAAATTAGTCAGGACAAAATACAATTTTAATCACCAAAGCAAATACTATCATTATTCCATACTAGTTTAAGATTGAATGCTCTTTGGGCAATTTTATTCAGTGTGGCAGGTAAAACATATTCTTGTAAATTCCTCTCTAGTGGTTTTACAAAGAAACACTATCCCATAACATTTAAAAATATTTTCTTCTTTTCCTTGGTCCTAAGATTGTATGTTCCACTAGAGTCTACTTAATTCCTAGTGTCATAATACAGCCTTATAAAATTCAGTCATTTTCCTTTCTGTATTTGCTTAGAGTTTAACAGTCTAAATGACAATAATGTAAAATTGTCATAAAGTAGTTCATTTATCCCTTAAGGTCATATAGGTTGGATTTTATTATTACAAATAATATGACATCACTTTCAATATGCTTCCTGGACTATTGTCCCAGGTCTTTCAGTTCAAAGACTCATTAAAGAAAATTGCAACAATCTCACTAAATACAATCAAGAAAATTGTTTCTATCACTCTGAATACAATAAAAGGCTACCTTGCTTTTAATACCAGAAAGTACACTTTCAAATCAACTATCAAAAGTACTGGTTTCAACTAAGGAATTGCAAATTCACCTAAAGACTATAGGAAATAAGGTGAACTCATAATCTTATATTTATTATCAAAGAATAAAACTTTCCTTTTAAAATTATTACTAAAGGATTCTGGAAATCTTGAGGCACAGAGATATTTGGGAAGAGGGAGAGGCTTAACATATTTTGAAAAGCTAATAGTAGCACCGTTGTCAACTTACTGAAAATTTTTAGATGCATTCTCCAGTAGGATTGTGGTGGCATCTTAGTTTTCAATCATCCTCCTGTTTATTTTGCAAACTACTCATAGAAACACAAAATTTAAAAAATAAATATAGAAAAAATTCGATAGAGAAAAATCTGAGACCTGCAGTATACATTTTTATTTGAAACCAAAATTTGAGGCCAGTAGGATCAGCATTATGGTCTAAATGTTTATGTTCAAACCAATTTATACAGAGAAAGCCAACAGCCACAGGAATGGTAATAAGAGGTGGAGCTTTGGGGAAGTGATTATAAGGGCTTTGTCCTCATTAATGGGATTAGTGCCTTGCATAAGAACAGACTTAAGAAAGCCCTTTTACCCTGTCTTGTGTGTACACAGCAACAAGATGCACTCTTTGGAGCATGAAGAAAGTCCTCATTAGACACTGAATCTGATGTCAGTTGATCATTAATTTCACAGCCTTCAGCACTATAAGAAATACATTTCTGTTGTTTATAAATTACCAAATCTAAGACATTTGCCATAGCAGCCCAAATTAGCTAAGAAAAGAGCAACAAGAATAAAAGTTCGTGGAATAGAGTATATTATTTCAGGTGGGCAATGCAAAGGAAGGGGCTTCCTGGCTGCCATACTACCACTCCCAGAGCAGAGGAAGAGTCTTCTGGGGTGCCATACCACTGCTCCCAGTGCAGAGGAAGGGGATTCTGGGCTGCTGTCCCACTGCTCCCACCACAGAAGAGGTGAGCTGTGTGTGCACCAACAGCACACAGACCCCCCTACCCCCTGTCGAAAAGAGAAGACATTTAAACAAGTCTCAAAATCACACTTCCAGATCATCTGCAGCAACCCAAAGGGAAATGAGATGGAACATTCTGATACTCAACCACCTGGACTCCCTGAACTTGCAACAAAAGGGGATCTGGAAAAAATGATATCAGAAATAATTTCTCAGATAACAGCAGTCATTGTGCTCATAATGCAAGACATTATTAATAAATCTAGAGAGGAGCTGAGGAACATGATGGAATTCCAATATAGGAAAAAAATAGAATCCATAAAACAGATGCAAACAGATTTCCAGGAGATTAAAAACTCCATTGAAAGTCTACAAAGCAGGATGAGCCAATGTGAGGACAGAATTTCAGATATAGAAGATAAGATTGCAATTAGTGACCAGGAAAAGAAAAATTGGTTCAAAATTGTAAGGGACCATAAGAAATCAATCCAGCAGCTGATAGATGATGCAAAGAAGAATAACATAAGACTGATTGAAGTCAATGAAGAAACAGGAGAGAGTACAGATGACATAAAAAACTGTTTGCAGAAGTAATGGCAGAAAACTTCCCAAGCAGGGGAAAAGAACTTGACATACAGATCAGTGAGGCTTATAGGACTCCAACTAGCCTTGGTCAAAAAAAATCTACACATAGGCATATAATAGTTAAGATTCCAGAAACTCAACAGAAGAACAAAGTTCTACAAACAGTGAGAGAAAAGAAACAAATCACAAACAAAGGAAAGCCCATCAGAATCACTGCAGACTTCTCAACACAAACCATCAAGGCAAGGAGAGCTTGGAGTGACATATTCCAAGTCATAAAGGAAAACAGCCTCCAACCCAGATTGATGTACCCTGCAAAACTATCTTTGAAAATTGATAGAAAAATGAGATACTTTCTTGACAAAGAGCACCTTAGGAAGTTCATGAATAACAAACCAGCACTCCAAATATTTTAGACAATAACTAAGGAAAAGACAATGAGGATCACAATCCCAGGAAGCCCAGCAGAATGAATAAAACAGGTATGACAAAAAATTGAATGAAAAGGGGGAGAATCCAACAAAAAGAAAAAATCATGACCATGATAAGTCAATACGTATCAGTTATAACCATCAATGTTAATGGTCTCAATTCACCACTGAAAAGAAATAGACTGGCATAATGGGTCAAGAAGCAGGATCCAACAATATGCTGCATACAAGAAACACACTTACTTCAAAAAGAAACTCATAAACTGAAAGGTAAAGGGTGGAAAACAATACTCCAAATGAAGGGAACCCCCCAAAAAGAAGGAGTAGCTATCTTCTTTTCAGAGCAAGTGGATTTCAAAAAAACACTGATTAAGAGAAAAAAAAAAGGACACTATATCCTTGTAAAGGGAACAATCCAACAGGAAGAGATGACAATCTTAAATATATATGCACTGAATGCTAGTGCATGCATCTATATAAAACAAATTCTAATGGACATGAAAAGGCATATATGCATTAAGACAATAGTAGTAGGGGATGTCAATACCCCACTGTCACAAATAAATAGATCAACTAGACAAAAAATAAGTAATGAAATACTAGAACTCAATGGAACTCTTGAACAAATGAACTTAACAGATGTTTACAGAGTGTTCCACCCTTCTAAATCAGAATACTCATTCTTTTCATCTGCACACGAGTCATTTTCCAAAAAAGACCGCATGCTCGCTCATAGAACATGTTTAAGTAAGTGAAAAGAAATTGAAGTTATCCTCTGTATATTATCAGACCATAGTGTGATGAAATTGGAGATAAACAGCAAAAGAAACTGCAAAAATTTCATAAAGACATGGACAGTGAACAACACACTTCTGAATAAGCAATGGGTCACAGAGGAAATTAAAGAAGAAATCATACAGTTCCATCAATTAAATGACAATGACAATACAACATATCAGAATCTATGGGATATAATGAAAGCAGTCTTATGAGGGAAACTTATAGCAGTGAATACTCATATTATAAAAACAGAGCAAGCCCAATTAAACAACCTAATGGTGAACCTCAAGCTCCTAGGAAGAGAAGAGCAGGACAAACCCAAAGCTCATGCCAGGGTGGAAATTATAAAGATCAGAGCAGAAAGCAGTGCAATGGAGATGAAGAGAATGATACAAAAAATTAGTGAAGCCAAGAGTTGGTTCTTCAAAAGAATCAACAAAATTGACAAACCTTTAGCCAACCTTGTCAGAAAAAGGAAAGAAAAGGCCCAAATCCATGCAATTAGGAATGAAAAGAGTGAAATTACAACAGACCCAGCAGAAATCCAGAGGATACCTACTTCAAGAACCCATAAACCAATAAGATGGAAAACACAGTAGAAATGGACAGATTCCTAGATACATATGAATTATCAAAGTTGAACGAAGAAGACCTAAAAATTCTAAACAACCCAACGAAATTGAAATCATAATTTAAAACTTACTAACTAAGAAAAGACCAAGTCCTGATGACTTCACTGCTGAATTCTACAAGACATTTAGCAAGGAAATACTGCCATTACTGTTTAAACTGTTCAATGAAATTGAAAAGGAAGCAAGACTCCTGAATTCATTCCTGGGAGCATGCATCACTTTGATACCAAAGCAGAGAAAGACCCAACTGAAAAAAGAACTGTAGGCCAATCTCACTAATGAACATAGATGCAAAAATACTTAATATGATACAGGCAAATAGAATGCAGAAGATCATCAAGAAGATCTTACACCCTGATCAAGTGGGATTCATCCCAGGGATGCAGGGATGGTTCAACAAATGCAAATCAAAAAATGTAATACACTACATCAAAAGAGCAAAGGACAAAAAACATATGATCTTCTCAATAGATGCAGAAAAAGCATTTCACAAAATGCAACACGCATTTATGATAAAAACCCTACAAAAAACTGGAATAGTTGGTTTCTACCTCAATCTGATAAAAGCCATCTATGGAAAACCAACAGCCAACATCATACTAAATGATCAAAAACTGAAATCCTTCACACTAAAATCAGGAACAAGACAGGGATGTCCACTATCACCACTCATGTTCAATATAGTTTTGGAAACATTAGTCACAGCAATTAGACAAGAGAAAGAAATAAAAGGAATAAATATAGGAAATGAAGAAGTCAAATTGTCATTATTTGCAAATGACATGATACTCTATATAGAAGACCCCAAGAACTCCACCAAAAGTCTTCTAGACTTCATAAGCAAATTCAGTAGAGTAGCTGGATACAAGGTCAACACACAAAAATCAATAGCTTTCCTCTGTACAAACAGCAGACTGACTGAGACAGAAATAGGGCAAACAATTCCTTTCACAATAGCATTCAAAAAACTGAAATACCTAGGAATCAACCTAACAAATGAAATCAAAGACCTCTTCTCTGAAAACTATGGCACTCTGAAAAGAGAGATTGAAGATGATATCAGAAAATGGACAGACATCCCCTGCTCCTGGGTAGGAGGGATCAACATAGTGAAACTGGCCATATTTCCAAAACTGCTATGTAGATTCAATGCAATCCCCAAGGAAATCCCAGCAGCATACTTCATAGACCTTGAGAAAACAATCCATAAATTCATTTATAACAAGAAGAGACCCAGAATAGCAAAAGCAATTCTAGGTAACAGAGACATGGCAGGGGGTGTCACAATCCCCTCTTGACACTATACTACAAATCTACTGTGATAGAAACCTCATGGTACTGGCAAAGAAACAGATCTGAGGACCAGTGCAACAGATTAGAAGATGGAGAAACAACTCCAGACACACTCAGGCATCTCATCTTTGATAAAGGAACCAAGCACCCTCACTGGAGGAAAGGTAGTCTCTTTAATAATTGGTGCTGGAAAAATTGGGTTTCACCTTGTCAAAGATTAAAACTAGACCTGTATCTCTCACCATGCACTAAACTAAAATCAAAATGGATTAAAGATCTAACTATTAATATAGAAATATTGAATTGACTGGAACAGAGGTTAGGTAGAACTCTTATAGACATTGGTGTAGGAAAAGTTTTTATGAACAAAACCTCAGTTGCCCGTGAACTAGCATATACAATCAACAAGTGAGATCTCTTTTTATTAAAAAGCTTCTGCACAGCAAGAGAAACCAGCAACAGTGTGAAGAGACAACCCACAGTGTGGGAAAAAATCTTACTGCTGTTCCTCAGACAAAGGTCTACTATCTCAAATCTATAAAGAACTTAAAAAAAATCATTCCTCTCAAATTTAAAGACCCAATCCAAAAATGGGTATCTGAAATGAACAGACATTTCTCAGACATAGAAGTTGAAATAGCAAAGAAACATGAAAAAATGGTCAACATCACTTGTCATTTGAGAGATGCAAATGAAAACAACACTGAGATTCCACCTCACTCCATAAGGAATGGCTGCTATCATGAAATCAACCAATAACAAATGCTGGTGGGGCTGTGGGGAAGGGGAACCCTGCTCCACTGCTGGTGGGAGTGTAGACTGGTGCAACCACTGTGGAAATCAGTATGGAGATACCTCAAAGAACTAGGACTGGAGGTCCTATTTGACCCAGCTATTCCCCTGCTTGGTATCTTCTCCAAAGAATTGAAAGAATCATACCACAGTGATATATGTGCACCCATGTTCATAGCAGCACAAGTTGTAATAGCTAAAGCTTGGAAGCAGCCTAATTGCCCATCAACTGGAGACCGGTAAAGAAAATGTGTTTTTTTAATAAAATGAAGTACTACTGAGACATAAAAAATGAGAAATTAGAGATATTTATAGCTAAATGAATGCACATTGAGGTGATACTCTTAAGTGAAATGCATAGGACATACATGTGTAAATACAGAATAGTTTCTCTAGTGTGAGAAAGTGAAAGTGTAAATAAGGACTAAAAAGTATAATAGATAATGTGAAATAGGAAGAAAAGGGGCAAAGGGGAAGGGGAAGTGGGAAGGACAGGGGAAAGGAAAGAAGGGAGTGGAATTAATGAGAAAATGAAAAAATGGAAACAAAGTGTTTGTAAATAAGGAGGAGTGGAGGGGTTGAAGGGAGGGCTGGGCAAGGGTGAAAAACAAGAACCAAGAGAGATTATGTAAAGGTGCAAATTTCCAATGATGAATGTCATTATATTGTATACCTAAAATGCACCAATAAATAATATTAAAAAAGAATATACTATTTCAATATTTTTATGAAATGTGCATTAATTAAATCTGGATAATTGTTACATCCAAGGCCTCCTTTGTTTATCATTTCTTTCTACTGGAAATACTACCTTCTTTTGAAAAATCTACTCTGATCATTTACTTAATTTTAAGTCAAATTATTATTATCAAAATACTATGCATGTTTTTGCTTTTACACTGTTTGAGATGCTTATATATTCTGTATATTAACCCTTTATAGATGAATTATTTGAAAATATTTTGTCCCATTCTTCAACTTTTCTCTGCATGGTGCTTTTTTCTTTGCTGTGCAGTATCTTTTCAGTTCATTCCAATTTGTATTTCTTGCCTATGCTTTACATATTATATGAAAAAACTGCTTGTATCAATATCCTGAAACTTTTTTGCTGTTTTCTTTCTACTGATTTCACAGGTTTGGTTCTTACATTTAAATCTTTGTTTCATTTTAAATTGATTTTTGTGTATCTATGACAATGGGAGGCCACTCATAATGATTTTGCTCCTAGCCTACTCTTTGCTGTGGATCCCACACCCTGGTCACATTTACTGCCAGTTCCTAGCCAGCTCTGCATTTTGGTTACACTTAGCACAGAGCCACAGAAGTGACCACCAAAAACCAACCTAGTTGTGCACAAGGCCAGTGCCACAAGAGGGAAGGAAATCCCAGAAAAGTTGGCAGCTTCAGGGAGAAATAAGAGATGGGCCAGCAGTGCTAGCCCCAAGAAAAATCCATGGCTGTTGTAAACTCTAAAAGCAGCATGGACTTTTACCTTCAGAGTGACATTTTCACAGTGGGATAGAGTTAGAGAAGAAATCCAGTGCCACAGCTGCCTGAGGGAGTTAAAACAGGTGTCATTTTGGAAAGGGATTATTTTTGTGAGACTGAGCCATAGAAAAAATACACTATAGCTTCACTCCAGGGTTTTCAGTGTTTCTTTACCATGATAACTGGGTGAGAGATTGCCATGGGAGACAGATGTGGAGAGGATTAGAGCCAGACATAGATCACCCAAAAAGTTCAACCTTGGGCCAAGAAGGACACAGGGCCCCACACTCTGTGGTGGAAGGCCGGGCCCAGTTTGTGCAACTTTCAGAGGTGCCTGAATATGAAGCTGATGGCATAGAATCCAGTGGTCCACTTCAGTTGCCTGTATCCAGTGGAAAGTGTTGGTCTAATTTCTTTTCCATTTACTAACATAAATGGGTATAGGCCTCAGCTTGGACAGTTGCCATATTTTGGACTTTATGGATGGAAGGGTCTTGAGTTGGAGGGGAATACCTCACAAAGCCACAGGCTATAAAGCTTGGTGGGAGGATCATGACTTGTTGGACTCCAAGACTTCAGGTCCTGGAAAAAAAAACACTCATTTGGAAATACAAAGATAATTATTTGAATAATTTTTATTCTCATGTAATATTTTGATTTTTTTTTTACTTTTTCATGTTTGTTTTTATTCTCTTTCTTTAAATTTCTTCCATTATCTTTTCCTTTGAATTGCTGCTTTTTTCTTTTTTGTCCTTTTTCTTGTTTATATTTTTTTGTCATTTTTATCTAGCACTATGTCTTTTCAGTGAATAGTACCCTTTATTTAACTTTTCTCACTTCCTTCTTATCTTCCATTGCTTAACTTTTAAAATATTATTTTTTCATGCTCTCATTCCCTATATTGTCTGTCTTTACTTATATAACCATTAAACTTTATGACTCTCTAGAGAGTTAACTATAGCTATTATGACTGAATAGTGTTCTATTGTTTGTGGAAGTTTTTTCCATTTAGTAGATATTTACTGTAGATTTATATATAGTTTGTTTTAGTGTTTATACTATAATCATAAATCTCTTCTCTGTACTTCAGAGTGGTCCATTATTGGTCCTTAGGGCAGATCAATGTCCAGGTTAGCCTTTGATGTTATTATTGTTGCTGATTTTATTACCATAGCCAAGGTGACATAGATTTTGCTAGCAATTGATTTTTCTCTGTATGTCAACATCTGGATTACCTTGGTGTCATTAATAATATTGCAGTCCATTCCAAGAGAACTGAGTACTGAGCCAAATACACTTCAGACTCCCCTCCCAAATAAATGGAGGTGGGGGATCTTTGGACAGAGGTGAAGGCCTATAGTTAGCCACAGCCAGAGTGCATCACTGAAAAGCAGACACTAATGAAAGAGGTTGCTCTAGTAACAATAAAGTTTTCCACTACAATAAACCTGCAAGTGTTAACACAGACAACAACAGCAACAAAAAAATAGAAACATGAGAAAACAAGGCAACAAAATGTCTTAAAAATCTTCCAACATCCCCAAAGCCAATCCATAGGACATCAAGTGGGATGAAATAAAAAACCACACAGGTGAGTTATTTCAAACGATAACAAAACACATCAATAAGGATCTTTGGTGAGATCAAAGAAGATATAACTAAACAGATAATGATCTTAATTAAAAAATCAGACAGTCTACAGATGACATTAACAAAAAGCTTGCTGATGTAAACAAAGTGATGCAAAACATAAATGTCCAGCATAGAAAATAATTACAGTCCATGAAAAAGTAGCAAACAGAAATTCAAGAGGTTAAAATTTCCATTGACAGTGTGAGGAGCAGAAGCAGTCAATATGAGGACAGAATGTAAGAACTAGAAGACGGGGCTGTTCTCAGTGATGAATTATTGACAGATATATTACAAACAAGAGAACATGAAAATGGATACAATAGCTCCAAGATGATGCAAAAAAGATTAATTTAAGGTTAATTGGAATAAGTGAAAAATGAGTATATAAAAGGGTAAACAAAGGGTATGAAAAATCTGTTTACAGAAGTAATTGTGCAAAACTTTCCAAATAGAGTGGAACATCAGTTCATTAACTAATTCATTCCATCACTATGGAAAAGATGGCCACAGTCATGTTTGACACCTGATACAGAGTTCTCAAACAAAGAAAGAATTTTTTCCAAATGCTTCTGTTTGTGAATCAAATTGCTTACAAATAAAAGAGTTCATTAACTGAGGTCCCACTGTATTGGACTAGAATTTAACATAAAGATGAATAATGCATATAGAACCCCAAATAGCCAAAATGATAAAAGGAACTCTCCATAACAAATTATAGTGAAAATGTCAAAAGACCAACTAAGAACAGAAACTGAAAAGCTGTTAAAGAAAAGCAATGAATCACTTATTCAGGTAAATGGATTAGAATCACATGAAACTTCTCAAAACAAACCAAAAAGTTCAGAAGAACTTGGAGTGAAATATTTCAAGCTTTAAAAGAAAACACCTTTAAACCAGAATGATATATTCTGCAAAATTATCTTTCAAAATTGATAGAGAAATAAGAAATTTCCATGGAAAAAGAACACCTAAAAAATTCATGACCATCAAACTCATACTCCAAAAAATTCACTCTTCATATGTGTGTGTAAATGTGCATGTTTCTCATATAAGAGAAACAATGTCATATTTAAGCCTGTGTCTGACTTATTTCACTTACTATTTTGTTTTTAAGTGCAACCATTTACCTAAAAATATCTTTCTTTATGGTAGTATAGTACTCCATTGTGTATAAATATAACATTTTCTTTATCCATTCATTTTTTAATGGACATATACAACGTTTCCAACAGCTAGCTTTTATAAATTGTGCTGCTATAAATGTAGGTATGCATACATGTCTGTAATATGCTAATTTTAACTCTTTTGGGAAAATATCTGGAACACAGACACTTAGGTCAAATGATATTTTCCATTTTTAGTTTTTTAAGGAATTTCCACATTGATTTTCACAGTGGTTGAATGTATAAGTTTCCATCCTCACTGACAATATTTTCCCCCCATCCTTGTCAGCATTTGTTATTATTAAATATTTTGATGATATCCATTCTTTCTGGAGTAAGATACTTCAATGTAGTATTAATTAACATTTCTCTAATGATCAGTGATATTTAACATTTTTTTTGGTACCGGGGATTAAATTCAGGACCTTGCACTTGCAAGGCAGGTGCAGTGCCACTGAACTAAATCCCCAGCCTAATATTTAACAGTTTTAAATTTTTATTGGCCATTTGTACTTCTGAGAAGAGTCTACTCATTTTGGTTGCCTATTTTTAAATTGGCTCTCTTTTTTCTTTGTTTTATATAGATTCTAGATATTATTCTTCTGTCTGAGTGTTATGCCTTGTGTTTGGAGTGCAATGCTAGGATCAAGGGCACTAGGATTAAGGGTGTGAGTGCTACCCACCCTAAGTAGATTAGATAGGATATAAGAGATAGAAAGAGCTGTGGTTATCCCTTGTTTGCTTTGCTACTTTCTGCCTACTGTTTCTCATCTGTGATGTTTGTTTATCATGCCACCCTGCCTTCAAGTCAGCCAATTATGGACTGAAACCTCTACAAACTGTGAGCTAAATAAATCTTTCCTCATTTAATTTTGGGTATTGGGTATTTTGTCTCAGAAACAAGAAAAGTAACTAAGACACTGAGAAATAGCTGCCAAAACTTTTTACCATACATAGCTTTATAGTATAACTTTAAATCTAGAACTGTGATTCTACTTGCTATTCTTTTGTTCCCCAAGTTTGCTTTTGCTATTCTGGGTCTCTCTTGGTTCCATATACATTTTAGGATTGTTTTCTCTAGATCTGATAGAAATACCATTGGTATTTTCATTGGGATTGCATTAAATCAGTATATCAGTTTGTGAAGTATTGCCATTTTGGTTATATTCATTCTGCCAATGAAGAAACGGGATAATTTTCCATTTACTCATGACCTTCTCCATTTCTTTTTTTCACAGCAATGTAATTTTCATTACAGAGACTTTTCACTTCCTTGCTTACATTAATTGCATTGTTGTTATTGTTAATGGTATTGTTTTTATAATTTTTTTTCACTGAGTTCATTAGTAATATATAGGACTACTATTGAATTTTATGTGTTTATTTTGTGTCATACTATATTTCTGAATCTGCTTTTATATTCTATAAGTATTTAGGTGGAGTTTTTTGGGTCATGTAAGTACAAGATCATGCCATCTGCAAATAATGATGCTTTGACTTCATCCTTTCTTATACATATCTCTTTTATTTCTTTCTCTTGTTTGATTGCTTTGGCTAGTGTTTCAAGTAATATGTTGTATGAGAGTGGTGATAATGGACTCCCTTTTCTTGCTCCTGATTTTGGAAGGAAAGTTTTCTGGTTTTCCCATTTAATATAATGTTGACAATAGTTTGATCAGAAATGGCTTTTATCAGGTTGAGAAAAGGACCATCTATATATCTTTTCTTCAGGGTTATTTTAAAAATCATGAGTGGATTTTGGATTACACCAAATTATTTGTCTAGATCTATTGAGATGATAACATAATTTTTGTCCTTGATTCTATTGATGCAATGAATTACATTTCTTGATTTGCATATGTTGAACCATCCTTGCATCCCATGGATAAAGTCTATGGTCATATCTTGGTTCAAAAATTTGGTTCTTTCAAAGATGCAGGGTGCAAATTGAGTAGGACAAGAACTGAATCAAATTCAATGGTTAGGTTCAATGTTGATTTTATGGAGAAATTTGATTGGTTCTCATCAAATTCAGGTTGTCACCAGAATCATGGAGAGAATTGAGTTCAGAAACTGAGGTACCACTCTATTTGGCAATGATGTATGACATTTTTGATGGCTTGTTGCATTCTATTTGCCAATATCTTGTTAAGAAGTTTTGTATCTATGTTTATTAGAGAGATTGGATTGCAATTTTCTTTTAGGTTGGATCCTTGTCTCATTTAGAGATCAGAATATTTTAGCTTGTGAGAATAATTTTGGAAGTATGCCTTCCACCTCAATTTCATAATACAGTTTAAGAATTATTATTGGTATTAGATTTTCTCTGAAGGTTTTGTAGATTTAAGCTGTGAATCCATCTGGTCCTGATTTTTTCTTTGTTGGTATTGTTTATTACTGCTTCCATTTTATTGCCTGTTATTACATTAAGATTTTTAGGTCTTTTTGTGTCAGTTCTGGTAATTCATATTATCTAAGAATCTCTCCATTTCTTCTGAGTTCTTACTTTTTTGTATATATTTGTGAAGTACTTGCTAATAACTTTTTGGATTTTGGCAGTGTTCATTGTTATTTTCCCCTTTTTATTTCTAATTTCAAAAAGTAAAACTAGAACTTCCACTTGACCTGTTATTTCTCTACTGGGTATCTTCTTGAAATATTTAATCATATTTCAGTCATACATACATACTCATATTTGTAGCAGCACAAGTTGTAATAATTATATCTTGAAAATGGCCTATATGCCCATCAATAGATAAATGGATAAACAAAATGTGGTATTTATACTCATGGAGTACTACTCTGCCTTAAAAAAGGATAAAGTTGAATCCTTGGTAAGTAATTGGATGCTCCATTGAGACCATGGTATTAAGTGAAGTAAATCAGACATATAAGCTTAAATATCACATATTTCTCTTGTATGAGAAACCAGAAATATAAAGAGCCAAATAAAAATTGATAATAGGAAGTAGGAGATATTTTTGAAATGGGAAGATTCAAGAGATTGAAAAAAGGTAAGGGAAAGGAGGGAAAAGAAATGAAAGCAAAGGAGATAGATCAAATGTGATGAGGACCAAGAGATGGGAGGAGCAGGGAGGGAGGAGATGGACAGGAGACCTAAAGCGAATTAAGATATGTTATATACATGTACCCACTGCCCAAAATAAATGTATGTGTATATATATGTAATATATACATATATATTATATATATGTATGTGTAAAGATTAGAGTTGGTATTACACCACTTCATTAAAAACTTCAAAACTTTTCAATCACACAGGTCCTTTACCATCCTCATTTTTAAGTTACAAATTTTATATTCATTATATTTACATTGAAAAGCTAATCTATGTACAACTTTTGCTCAATCATACAAATTTTAAAGACCTTAATTTTTTGTTTTATATTTGTCCCTACCATTAGAATATGTAATGATCTTCAGTTATTGCTGAAGATCTAAAATTCCCTCTGATATCATTTCCCTTCAGTCTAAAAAACAGTTTTTGGCATTTCTTGTAGACCAGATCAGCTGAAAAATATTCTTAGGTTTGCTTTATCTGAAAAGATTTTATTTAGCTTTCATTCCAGACATTTCCTTTTGCTGTTTCATATTATGAGAAATTTAATATCATGTGGATAGTGTTCTCCATGTTGCAATGTGGCTTTTATCTCTAGCTGCTTTCAGGAAGTTCTCAGCTAAGGGTTTCTTCAGTTAGATTTATGTAAAAAAGATTTTCTTTAAATTTATGCTGCTTGATATTCATTGAACTTCTTGAATTTATAAATTTATATATTTCATCAAATTTTGAAAGTTTTCAGATAGTGTTTCTTCAAATATATAAACATTTTCTCCAATCTTTCTTTTCTTCTGGGACTCCAACTGAGGTTTTTTCCAAAAGATTTTGAAATATTGTTTTTGGTTTAATCTTTCCTTCTTTTTTGTTCTTCAAATTGAACAATTTCGATTCAATTATTTTCAGTTGTACTGACATTTTTGCTGTTATTTCTGTTTACTATTGGGCCTAATCAATTAATCTTTTGTTTCAAATATTACATATTTTAATCATAAATTTTCTATATTTTCGTTTCTAATAATTAGCTGATCATTGTCATTTTTTCACTAATTTTAATGATATTGTTTTATATCATAAATGACAGTTATAATGAGTGCTTTCAAGTTTTTGCTGCTAATTCCAATATATGGATAATCTAGATTGCCATAGGGTGACTGTAGTTTTAGAATTAATGTGTTCTTGTTTCTTCTCAGGTCATGTGATTTTGAATTTATTTCAACTTTTGAAAGTTAAATTGTACAGAATCTGTGTATTATCAAAATTACTCCTACCTGTTGCAGGATTTAAATTGAGATGTCTGCACAAATTCTTCAACTCTCTACTCAATTCTTCACGTTTTCAGGTTTTGGTTGATTCTACACATGTCCAGGTTAAGGTTTAGGTTGAGAGTTGTGTAATGCCTCAGTTGTTTTACTGTTGCTGGGACACAATACCCAACAACTGAATTTAAGGGAAGGAAGGTTTATTTTGCTCATGGTTTCAGTGGATTCAGCCAGTGGTAAGCTGGATCCAAGGCAGAACCATATTGCAGAACAGCAGAGTGGAGGAAAGCTGTTTCCTACATTGTGTCCAAGAAGCAGAGTGAAGGGAGGAGCCAGGGAGGGAGATGTATCTTTCCAGTCATGTCTTCAGTCACCCACCTCTTCCAACCAGCACCCACCTCCTCACAGCACATGTCTCTGAACTCATCAGTGAACTCATTCATACATTTATGAGTATAGTGCCCCCAAGATTCAATCACCTTATAAAAGCAACCCCTCTGAACATGTAAGCCTTTTGAAGGATATTCTAGATCTGAACCTTAACAGTTTTTTTTACTGAGTTAATGATTTTCAGCTTTCTTTCCTTTTTAATTTCTGCTGTAGTCTGTCTGACCATCCTGAGCTCCTTTCCAAGGTTTCTCTGGCTGCCAATGAACTAATACTGTTTTTGTCATAGTTTCAGCTGACTCTGCCAAATGGCTTTACTCCATGACTGGGGTTGGTTCTTAGGGCAGATCCATTAAAGATAAAAGAAAGTAAACAAGGAAGTCTCCTCCATGAAGATCAGTACTCCAAGGTTTGCCTTCCCTCCTCAATTTGTCAGCTTTGTTTAATGTTAAGAGTCCTCAGGTTGTTGGGATTTTGCATTTTGTTTATTTTGTTATGTTTATATTGTTATCAGCAGAAAGGATGAACTATAAGGGCATTGCATCACTATAGAAGTGTCGAAATTTCCTTTCATATTACTTTTGAAGGAAAAAACAGGATACAACATAAGTGTACATAGAAGGAAAATAGAACTGTATAAATAATTAATCAATTCTTATCTTTTTAAAAAAATTCATTCTATACCTGATTCTTGTCCCAATCCACAAACTGTAGCCCTTGAACTTGCAGTACTGGTCTCACATGGAATCTTTTTCAAAATGTACATTTTTGAGTGCAGAAACCCTATATGTAGGGATTGCAATTTGTGTTTCTGAAAGCCTTCCAGATGATTCTAGGACACATTACAACTTAAGAATGACCCACATGTACAGAATCCTCTCACTTGATTTCTGAGTGAGACATTCTAGATAGAGAAGGAGGTATTTTTGCCCCTTTTTTTCTGAACTTATTTCATCTGAGTAGATGTCTCACTGGTTCCTTGACTTCCTATTTTCCTCTGGGGGCTCACAGCAATCTTTGACTTAAAAAACGTTGTAGGCTTTGCATGACCCCTCTTTGCTATCTCCAGAGACACTTCATTCTGTTCTTTTCTCAGATCTTTTAGCATTTTCATTATTAAAAATTTCCCCCTTCACATCTACCTTCCCTGCTGTAAATTGAGAAGAAGAATATTCTGGCAAGGTCATCAGGGTTCACAATATTTTGAACAAATGTAGCTGAGTACTTTTGACATTTATGTGAACCTAGCTCTTATCTCTTTTCTGAAATCAGACAAGCATTCCTGCTATTTTAGATTTCTTAGCTGTCAACTTCAGAGGCTCAGAAAGTTTTAGTAAGGGATGAATGACTGAGCAATTGCTTAATCAATCTGAGGGCCCTGGTTCTTTGGGTTTACTTTGAATAGAAATGTAGTCTCTTCAATATTAATGTGTGTATATAGGTTAATTATAAATAAGATATGGGTTTTCAGGAAAGGAGGGCAGAGTTGGAGGAAACAACATCTGACAATACAACATCTTCACAGAAAATGTAGCAGGTCCTCAGCAACTCATTTGCATCACTGGTGTTTTCTTTGCTGCTTGTTCTTTTACCGCTATTTTGCACCAGATTTCTAATGGTTAACAAAAAGGACATTTTACTTCTTAACCTCCAAAACTCTTTGCTTATTGTGTTGGGCAGGACCCAGAAACTCACTGTGTCTCATAATAACTCAGGAATGTAATGTCCCTTTGAAAACAAAGAACTATATATTTGGCCAAAAACAAATCTAGTTGTCCTAGCTGAGTGGGAATAATCCAAGGAGTGAGAATTGAGCCCAAACAGTCCTGTAGCAGCATTCCTTAGTAGATGATGCCTAACCAACCTTCTACTTGAGTCTCTCTTCTGAGAGGACATTTAAGGTGAGAACAAGACAGCACCAGAAAGAGGAAGGTCTCAGAGCAGATAGCTAATATGGAATTACTGTTGCATTAAAAATAAACTTCTATCTCTTCAGGTTTCCCCAACTAATCACTATTGCTTTCAACATAAGAAGCAAAATGAACACAGAAATACTAACTTCCCCCCCCCACCCAGTACTGGGCATGGAACTCAGGACACTATCTCTGAGGTATAGCCTCACCCTTTTAATTTATATATTTATTTTATTTTAAGATAAGGTCTCACTTAGTTGTCAAGGGTGGCCTTGAACTTGTGATCCTCCAACCTCAGCTTACTGATGGGGTGGAATTACAGATATGTGCCACAAACCCAGACTATCTCATTTTTTAAAAATATGTAATGACTGCACAGAATTTTTTAAAATTTGCAACATCAATTGAAAAACTACATCTCATTTTATTCTCAAAAACCCTATGGGACTGGATATTCTTACTCTGACCTCTAATTTTTAGATCTGTGTTTCAAAACGTGGGTGTGTCCTACTGATGATGATGATCTTGGAATGACTTTGTTGTTTCTTTACATGACATTAAATATCATTTAATTAACTAATGAAAGTTACATCTTATTTTTAAATCTTTTCAATGTTTTGTATGAGAAAAAGCTCAGTTTATTGTTGAATATATCTCCATTTTTATAAAAGCAAAGCAGACCTTATCCTCAAAATCTTTGCTAGACAATAGTATCCAGACAAAATTTATTACATTATATAGTTATTATAATAAATTTATAGTTGCTTTCATATTTGGAGCAATTCCTTATCACACTGATTTTCTGTTAATGATAATAATGTACAATTTTCTTTTAATATAGTTTTACCTAAATAAATAATGAGCTGGTTACAGAAAACTATTGTTATTAATGGTATGGTAGCATATGAAAGTGACAAAAATATGTGCATAATGTAGAATGATTGAAATTCTATGATGAAAGTCAGTCTTAGGACCAGTGACTTAGAAAGATCACACAGAGAAAATGGAGCTGGGCCTGGAGGAACTAAGATTCAGATGGGTAAAGGTCTTTGCTAGGTGGATATAGGGCATTAGTGACAGGCCTGAAGCCTGAGCCAGTCTCCTGACTCATAGACTCACGTTACTCAGACTTTGAAATGACTTTTCTTATAACTTTTTAAAACATCTTAGTCCCTTCATTCTTCATCACCAGCCTTATTGTATAAAAGCACAGGGGACAAAATACATATTTAAGTTTTCTTCTGTTTTTTAAAAAAGTACCACCCTGTATTTATTCAACTTTTAATATGGGCTCAGGTATATTATTTTGTATATTTCACATGTACTGTTTTTAGTGGTTCATTTATTTATTATACTTTAATACTTATTACTCTATTTATTTCACTTGTTAATTCATTAAATCTTCATAAAAACTGCAACAGAGAGTTACCCAACATAATTTTTCAGAAGAAATTCTTCACATTACTAGGTGTTCTTTGGGAATTACTTATGTGACATCAGGTTAAAAGATTAATGATTTACTTTATATTCTATTTACTATTAAGAAAAATAAATATTTTGAGCTGTATTTGTTAGATTGCTCCTAAGTGCTACATAACATTTAATACTAATTGAACAAATATTTATTGGCACCAGAAGTATGTAGCAGACATTGTAATGGCCTCTTGGGATATGACTGGTGGGTAGAGAGAAGTGAGGGCTGCCTAGCAGAACTTCTAGTTGAGTAGGGGATATAGGCCTATTCAAATGTCACACACTACATTAAATACAACTAAATGGTACAAAAGAAACATGAAAGCTATCATAAAAGAAACATATAGGCCATAAAAATGTGATTCCATCTAAGCTGGAGGCCAGAGAACCAGGGAATTTTCCTTGAGAATTTGGCTTGTTGGCTGAGAGATGAAGGATGAATAAGACCTGACAAGGAAAAGTTGGGCATTCACATTAAAGGAAGAGGATTAAGGCAGAGAAAAGAGCATTTTCAAAGGCCCTGGGGCAGCAAAGAACTGAGTGATGGATAGATTGAAAGAAGACTAATTTGACCATGTGGCTTGGGAACAAAATTAAGTAGAGAGAAGAAATTGATGGAATATGACTGGGAGGTTAGAGAGGTACACAGTGACCATGTGATGCAAAGTCTTATACATGTATTAAGGATTTGTATGGTCATATTTGGTTTCAATGACAGAGGCCACTGCTGTCACAATAACACACCCTGGACTTCAATCTGAGCAGATGATAAAGATTTGGTTGAAAATGATTAAATATTTTGGAAAATATTATCAATAAATGAGCAAGACCCTTAAAGAAGTGCAGAAAATATCTGAATTTGGGTCTTGATTCCTCTAAAGCCGAATGACATGTGACACCCCCCCCCCCCAAGTAAATCACTTCAGCTCTCTAACCCTGTTTCTTCATTGCTGAATTCTTAGTTCTTTCTCATTTGGAACTTGTGTCATTCTACAGTATTGTTTAGTGGGCTAATTTGATCTCTTCTTGAAGAGTTTTCACTCATAACAATTACTTAAATTCAATGGCTAGTATCAGTGTTACTAGTGAGAAAAAAGAGTTAAATAAATATATTTATAAAAGGTCCTAGTAAACCAAGCCAGAGAATGTCTATTTTGAATTAAAACCAGAGAAAGAATGGAGTTTTGTGTCTAAAGCCATTATGCAGTGTCTGGTTTATGTTTAAAATAAGCCATTCTTGTCTTTTCAGGATCACATGTTGTAAGTTTATATTTTTACCATGTCTTATCTCTTCTGTTGTATTTTTATCCTTTGGCTTCAATGATGCCTTTCATCAGGATGTGTGAAGATACAAATATTCCCATTTGGGAACAGGCAGTGCTATAGCCTCTTTGGAAGTGTTTTCCACAAAAATAGTTTCTCTTGATAAATGTTATGGAAAACAATGTAGAAGTTTAACAGTTTGTGGCTTCTTTAACAAATTGAACATAACAAACTTTCTTTTCTGTAGAACAAAATGTGAACTATAAGGGCCAGAGAGACTGTTTGCAAGTGCATTTGATCAGCTTCCTTTGGAGCCTAAAGGCTTATAGAGGGAAAATATTGATTGAAAATTCCTCATGAGTAGAAATATAATCAAGTAAAAAGTTCTCTGGATCAGCTCATCACTTGCAACATAAGAGAGGAAATTCTCTTTGTACACCTCAAGAAATAAGAAAGTTTAACAAATTAGACATAAATCTAGAGAAATTCTTTATTTGTATCTGAGAACAGGCCTCACAAGAATAGGAGCCAAGTCTAAGATCTCACACAAGGGTCCATAATTAATGTTTACTTTTCATCACCTGCTACTGTCAGTCATTCTTACCTCCCCTTTCTTTTTCATAGTATGTGTCTATTTAAAGTTTGTTTCTTCTTATGTCATATACTCTTCTTTTTTAGAAATATTGCTACATTTCTTGTTTTCACTCATTTTTCAATTTCATTACAATAATTCCCAAGAAGAAGAATCAAATTGGCCGAATTTATCTTCTTAAATTAATATATTTTAATATACAAATAAAAATTGCTTATGTATACTGTGTAAAACCCTATCTTTTGAAATAGGTATACATTGTGAAATGGCTAAATTGAGCTAATAAACAAATTATCTTACATACTTACCGTGATTTTTGTGGGAAGAACACAAAATAAATCTCAACAATTTTCAAGAATATAATATATGGTTATTAATTACAGTCACCATATTTTACAATAGGGCTCTTGACTTATCCTCCTAACTGAAATTTTCTTTTGACAAACAATCATCCCAAACTCCATACCCACCCTTAGCTCCTGATAACTACTATTCTACTTTGTGCTTTTGATAGATCAACCTTTTCAGATTGACAAATAAGTGTGTTTCAGTGTTTGTCTTAGTGTGCCTGGCTTCTTTTCCTTAATATAATGTCCTCTAGGTTCAACTGTGATGTCACAAATGACATGCTTTATTTTTTAGGGTTGAATAATATTCCATTGTCTATATAATTGTGAATATATGCAGTACAACATTTTCTTTGTCTACTCATCTGCTAATGGACACTTAAATTGATTCTATACCTTGGCTATTGTATATAATACTACAAGGACCATGGAAGTGCAGATGTCTCCCTGACATACTGATTACATTTTCTTTAAATATGTGTACCTATAAACATATTGCTAGATCATGTAGTATCTGTTCTTAATTTTTGGAGAAACTTTCTTACTGTTTTCCATAATATCTGTGCTAACTTATGTTCCCACCAATAGTATACAATGGTTCTCTCTTCTCCATATCCTTGTTAACACTTATCTTTCATTTTTTTATCATAGATATTCTAACAGGTATAAGATGATATCTCAGTGTAGTTTTAATTTGCATTTCCCTAATGATTATGGTGTATCTATTGGCTGTTTGTATGTCTCCTTTAGAAAATGTTTTTTCAAATCTTGCTCTAATTTTTAATTGAATTTATTTTCTTGCTATTAAATTGAATTCCAAATATATTTTGGATATTAACTTTTTATCAAATGTATAATTTGCAAATGTTTTCTCCCATTCTGTAGGTTATCACTTTACTGTTGATTCTTTCCTTTGCTGTGCAGAAGCTTTTCAGTTTGATGAAATCCCACTTGTCTATTTTTGCTTCTATTGACTCTGCTTTTTGGGTCATGTCCAAAATATCATTGCCCCAACCAATGTTAAAGGGATTTTCCCCTATATTTTCTTCTAATGTTTTTATAGTTATAGGTCTTACATTTCAATTTTTAATCCATTTTGAATTGACCTTTTAGTGTATCCAGTTCATGTTTTCTTGCACAATCATGTCATGTCCTAATTAACTGGCACATTCATGGATTGACTGATCTTAGATCAATTATTACACTTGATTCAATGAGCTATGAACTAAAGAGGGATCACATGAGTCACATAATTTCTTTAAAAAACTCAATAGCCTAAGGGAATGGTGGCATAGACTATTTTCTTTAGCATAATAGTGAACATAATTGACACCATTAGAAGTAGAGTGTCTAATTCAGAGATATTTGGGGGACAAGCATTAGTCTCTATTTATCTGCCTTTTGGAAGTAAGAAAAGCACAAAGGCTGTAATAAAACCACCAACTACTATAATAAAAAGTAGCTGCTGAAAAGAGATACAGTCAAGGAAAGAAGTTCATTGAAATAGAAGGTTCAATGAAGAGAAAGTTCTAAAATTAGTAATTCATGAGAAAAGAGGAAAAGAAATAGATGGGGAGGAAGAGGGAGAATTGGGACTAGGAGTGTCTTAGGGTCATGGGAGATAGAGATCAAGGTTGCATAGGAGTTAGGGAAGAGGAAAGGGAGAGTGAGTTTTGCAGTAAGGGATGAATAACCTTAGTGATAATAGCCTCAATGCTCAACTGGACTACAGTTATCACAGTAGTTAAAATCAGCATTATTGCCTTTTTAAATTCAAATAAAGTCTTAAAATTATAAGTATTGAGAATGTGGAGCGATGTGAACTATTATACACTGCTGGTAGGAGTTTAATGGTATGAACACTTTGCAAAAATAGTTTAACTTTATTCAGTAAAAGTGAAGATACACATGTTAATAGCCAAGCAATTCCACTTCTAGGTGTATAACCTGGAAAAGCTGTGACACATATGTCCTGCAACACATTTTCCAAGAATGTTCATAACAGTATTGCTCCTAAATGCTAAAAACTGAAACCAACCTAAATGTCCATCAACAGAAGATGCAGTGGAGAAAATATTGATACTTTATAATTACAAAGTGAGTACAAGTAGAGAATCCTTAGCCCTCAAATCCAAAGTCCAAAATTCTCCAAAATCAGGAACTTTTGAGCACTGACATGGCACTAAGATTGAAATTTTCTGCACCTGCCCTCATCTGATGGGTCCAGTAGAGAGCAAGTATACTAAAAAATATTGTATAAAATTACCTTCAGGCATATGAAGCATCAAAGAATTCTGTGTTTGAATTGGGTCCCAAGATATTTCATTTATATATGTAAATATCCTCCACTCCCCAAATTGAAAGCTGGAAACCTTTCTGGTCCTCAAAAGGAGTATGCAAGCTATATAAGAAAAATGAATAAACTTCAATCACATATAACAAAATACATGAATTTTATAAACACAGTATATATACGTAATAAGCAATATATATGTCATAAAATTGATAATACCAAGCTATCTCATTTAGAAACACGTAGTTCAAGTCATAGAATCTTGCAAATTAATGAGACCCACACTTAATTCATCTCCAGAAAAAAAATGAGATTCTTTTATCTTAAATTTGTATGGTTGTGCCAGAATGCAAAAGAAGATGGTAAAAGAAAGCTTTCAATCAAGTTGTAGAACATCTTTTGGAGAATAAACTTTATATTCCTTCCTTTATTTTTAAAATTAATTTTATTGGTAGACTTTTGATATACATAATGATCACATTCATTGTAGGGAATTTATACCTATACATGCTATACCTTGATTCTTCTTTTTTCCCTATTAGAATACTTCAAATAATGAGTTTGAAGGAAGCAACTAAATGTTTTGAAATGCTGACAAATTGGACTGAAGCTTCATAGGTATATTTATAAGATGAAATAAAGATGTGTGAAATTTTTTGAGGAAAGACCAGTAGGAAAATATGAAAAGAGTAGAAGTAGAATTGAGTTTTCACTATGCTAAAATACATTGACTTTTGACTTTTGAGTGTACCAGAAATAGTAAAAATTATTCTGGTTGTTTATGCATTAGCCCAGCTAAAATTTCTTTTGTTGCCAGAACAGTTTTCAGAATGAATAAAACCCAATCATGGATATTTACAGAGATTGTCAAAATAACACTGCACATCCTTTATTAGTACATATTTTCAGTACATAATGTTTACATTTCTTGTGGGGAGTTGAAAGATGTATATAACACATTTTAAGTCCTTTTCAAAAACCTTTCCTCACCCACTTCATCTCTTGATCCTCTTCCCATCTGAGAAAGATCTTGGTACCTCCTATCATTTATCTTTTATTTTGCTCTTTATTTTTACTAGCATTTCTTATATAAGAGAAACCGTCTGATAATTAAGTTTTTGTGTCTTATTTATTTCACTTAAAATTATGGTCTCAAAGTGTATCATTTTCCTACAAATGACTCAAGTTTATCTTTATTGCACAGTAGTACTCCATGGTGTATAAATACCATATTTTCTCTATTGATTGTTCTGTTGGCACGAATATAGGCTGCTTCCAAGATGTAGCTATTATAATTTGTGCCACTATAAATATGGGTATGCATGTATCATTACAATATGAAGTATTTAACTCTTTCAGGAAGATACTTAGAAGAGGAATAGCTTTGTCAAATGGAATTCCTAGTTTTAGTTTTATGAAGACTCTCCATACTGATTTCCATAGTGTTTGTATTAGTTTGCATTTCCACCAACAGTATAGAAGGGTTCACTTTTGGGCACAGCCTCTCCTACATGTGTTATCATTTGAATACTTGACAATGGGCATTTTTTGTGGAATCTCAGTTTCATTTTAATTAGCATTTCTGTAATGGCCAGCAATGTTGAGCATTTCTTCATGCATTTAATGTTCATTTGTACTTCTCCTAAGAAATGTCTATTAATTTTATGTGCCAATTTTTTGGTTGGCTCTTTTATTTTAGGGGTCTAATTATTTCGTGTTCTTCACGTATTCTCAATAGTAGTCTTCTGTGTGAGTAATAGATGGAAAATATTTCCCCATTCTGTAAATTTGATTTACACTCTGTTGGTTCTTCTGTTGTGCATAAGCTTTTTAATTTGATCTGATCCCATTTGTTGATTCTCAAAAGTATTTCCTGTGCTGCTGGAGTTCTTCTCATAAAGTCCTTGCCTATGCATATGACTTCAAGAGTTTTTCCTCCTTTATCTTCCAGCAGGTTGTTTGTGTTTTAACATTTAATTTTTGATCCATTGTGATTTTGATTTAGTACATGATGAGAGTTATGAGTCACCTGCATGTGGATGGCTGTTTTTTTCTTATTAAAGAGACTACCTTCCTCCAGTGCATGTTTTTGGCCCCTTTGTCAAAGATCAAATAGTGGAATGTACTTGGGGTTATTCATATATACTCTATCAAGTTCCATTGACCCTTATGTCCCCTTTTGTGCCAGTCCATGCTGTTTTTATCACAGTAGCTTTGTAATATAATTTGAAATCTGGTGTTGTGATATCTCTCACTTTGCTTTTGTTTCCCAGGATTGGTTTTGTAATTCTGGGTGTCTTCTGGTTTCATATACATTTTAGGATTGTTTTCTCCAGTTGTGTAAAAAAATACTTTTCATATTTTGATTGGAATTGCATTAAATCTGTTTTATCAATTTTGGCCATATTGGTTCTGCCTAAGAATAAGAGATATCATTCTATTTTCTAATATCCTCTTTAATCTCCTCTTTCAGCATTCTGTAAATTTTACCATAGAACTGTTTCACTTCCTTTATTAGGTTAATTCTTAAGTATTTAATTTTTCTTGATACTATTGTAAACGTTACTTTTTCCTAATTTCTTTTTCAGTGTGCAGGAATGCTATTGATTTTTGTATGTTGATTTTTGTTTCCTGATATGTTATTGAATTTGGTAATTAATTCTAAGAATCTTTTGGTGGATTTTTTTGTCTTCTATCTAAAGGATCATATGATCTAAAAATAATGATAACTTAACTTCCCTCTCCTGTACATACCTATTTATTTCTTTTATTTGCCCAATTGTTCTTGCTAATGTTGTGTTTTGTTGATCACAAATGGTGATCATGGACATCCTTTTCTTATTCCTGATTTTAGAAGAAAAGTTTTAAGTTTCTCCCCATTGAATATGATGTTGGCAGTAAGTTTATCATAAATGGCTTTTACCAGATTGAGATAAGATTCTTTTATACCTGTATTCTTCAGGGTTTTTATCATGAAATGATGTTAGATTTTGTCAAAGCCTTTTCAGCATCTTCTAAGGTTATCATGTGATTTTTGTCCTTACTTCTATTTATGTGATGTATTACATGTATTGTATAGCATATGCTGAACCATATTTACAATACTCAGATGAAGCCCACTTGGTCCTAGTGTATGATCTTTTTGATGATTCTCTGCATTCTGTTTGTCATCTTGTTGAGGTTTTTTGCATCTATATGCACTAAAGAAATTGGTCTATAGTTCTCTTTTTTGTTTGAACTTTGACTGGTTTTGGAATCAGCATGACACTAGCTTCCAGTAAGGATCATTAGTATACTTTCCCTTTCCATTGCATTATAAAGCTTAAGAAGTATTGGTGTTAGAACTTTGCTAAAGCTTTTGAAGAATTGAGCTGTGACTCCATCTGGACCTGGGCTTTCTTGGTTGTTTATTTTTAAATTACTGCTTTAATTTAATTGTCTGTTATTGGATTATTCAGGGTTTTTAAATCTTACTGGGTTAGTTTTGGTAATTCATGTATATCTAGGAATCCATCATTTCTTCTATATTCTCCAGTTTCTTGGTGTACAGGTTTACAAAGTATTAATAATCTCTTTATTTCAGCAGTGTCCATTGTGAGTTCTGATTTTTCATTTCTAATTGCATTGAGTTGAGTAATTTTTTTCTGGTTTTGTTTTTTTGTTTTTTGTTTTTGGTAGATTGGCTAAGGGTTTTTCTATTTTGTTTAGTGTTTTGAAGAACCAGCTCTGTAATTCACTAATTCTTTGTGCTTTGGGGAGGAGGTGGTCTCGATATAATGTATTTGTGCTCTGATCTTTAAAATTCTTTTCCTTGTACTGCCTTTGAGCCTTTGAGTTTTTAATGTTTCTAGGACCTTAAGATGCCTTATTTGGGTTGCTCTCTTCTTATGATGTGGGTATTAACAGCTACAAGCTTCCCTGTTAAAACTGCTTTCATTTTGTCCTATAAATTCTGGTATCATATACAACATTATCATTCAGTTCCAGAAACTTATTTCATTTTTGATTTCTTCTGTAACTCAGTGTTTAACAGTGTATTTTTTAGTTTCCATGTATTTACTTAACTTCTGTGTTTTCTTTTGTCATTGATTTCTAGTTTCATTTCATTATGATCTGATAATATGCATGGGATAATTTCAATTCTTTCACATTTTCATAAGCCTTCTTTATTTGCTAGTATATGGTCTATTTTGGCCAAAGTTCCATGTGCTACTGAGAAAAATGTTTATGTTGTTGTTGGGAGGAAGACTGTAGACCTATTAAGTCCATTTGTTTGAAAGTTTGGATCAACTCTGATTTTTCTTTGTTGAGTTTTTTGTTTAGTTGATCTGTTTGTGATTAGGGAAATTGAAGACCCCCACTATAATTGCATTTATGTTTATCTGGTATTTTATGTCTAATAATCCTTGTTTTATGAAGTAGTGTGTGACTGTAGTGCATACATATTAAAAAACTGTTATCTCTTCTGGGTGGATTGTTGCTTAACTAATATCTAATGATCTTCTTTGCCTCTGTTGATCAGTTTTGGCTCAAAGTGCATTTTCTCTGAACACAAAACAGCTGTACCTGCTTTTATTCAAGGTCCTGTCACATGGAATAATATTTTCCATTTTTTGATTTTTAGTCTGAGTTACTAGTTTGGTCTATGAGCTTTGGAGAATTTGGGAGTTTTTAGAAGTATTCTGTTGGCATATCTTCTTATGTTTCTATTTTTGTTTGGTCTGTATATGTGTGTGTGTGTGTGTGTGTGTGTGTGTGTGTGTGTGTGTGTGTGTGTAGATTATAGTGAAAAGCTTTGTTTATAGTAATGTCTCCTTTTCAGTGGTGTCCTCCTGGCACGGCTAGCTATTGGTCTTTGCCTCTGGCCCAGGTCCCGACAAACACCATTTACTTAGGAGGAGTGGTTGCAGCATATTCTCTGCATTATGCAGTTGACTAGCAATGGACCAGAGTTTTGTTAATAACCCCATGGTAATCCAGATATTGGCATATCAAGAAAATTGTTTAATAGCAACAGCTATGTTATCTTGGTTGTAGGAATTAAATCAACTTCAATTTTTAGCATCAAATAAAGTATAGGTATTCCTCATTTTAATGACCTACCTGTTTAATGACTGGACTTAAGCATGATTAGGACCTTTGACCTGCCACTTGGACATATGGCCCATCTATTTTTGTACAGTTCTGTACATCAATGTCTTTCTTTAGTACAGTAAAGCTTATTTATATAGTACTGCAATTTTTGCTGATTTTAGTATACAGCACTTTAGCTTTGCACTGTTATACATTACAGTACTGCATGTGAAAGTTACACAAATAAAAGCAGTATCATCAAGTTGGAGTTTTCTTGGACCATTTCATTGTTCTGAATATTGTAGTAAATGTACTGTATACAATTCCTCATTTAGTGACCAACTCATTTAACAACTTAAGCAAAGAAATGTAACTCAGTCATTAAAAAGTAATGTCTATATTGACAAACTCTAGCAAGAAATTAGGTACCACACTTAACCATAGAAAAGAGATCCATAGCCGTAGTACAAATGCTAAGATAAACTAAATATTGACTTCCTATTGATCTAAAGTAAATACTACATGGAATAACTTTATCCCTACTAACAGTAGAACAGGATTCAACAGTAAAAGTATAAAGTTAACTAGGTATCTAGAGATTCATACAGCTTAGTAGTTATACTAGCAAATGTAGTGGGGATATGAAACCAGAGAATAAAAAAGCAAAATGTGATAAAATTAATCAATATGATATGAAGAGGAGAGAAAAACAAGAAAGGAGGTCCTACTGAGGAATAAAATGAAATTAATAATATTAGAGGACAGTCACAGGAAAGAATGGACCAAAAAAAGTAGAAAAATATAAACAATAAAATGCAGGAAATAAAATAATGATAAAAAGAATAAAAAAAGTTGAAAGGGGAAAAGACAAAAGGAGAGGAAACAGATTAAAAGAGGAAAAAAGGGGAGAAAAACCCAATCTCACAAGAAAACTAATGAAGGAAAGATTTAAAAAATAATAAAATCAGGAATGATTGAGTCAAAGAAAAAAATTCCTGTGTTTTTGAATGAGTAGTTTCCAGGATTTTTAGTCTTGGGACCATCCAGGAACAATTTTCCTCACTTAACCTTAAGGCCTATGGTTTTTGAGGTGCCTTCTCTGGATGATAGGTCCCTCTATTTATTCATCCCAAACTGTAATTTTCATCTGAGCCAGGGTGTATCCTTGCTGTCATTGGTAGTTGGGAAATACAATCAGCCTTCTGATTTCTGCTGAATATATGCTGCAGGACAGAGGTTCATGTGGATTACTGGACTTAATATTAATAGTCAAGGGGTCTGGTTGCTCCCTTCTTCCTCAGGCATTGCCCTTATCCAGGATCAGGTCAGTTGGTTAGGCCTCATGTCTGCTGCCCCATGCCAAGGGGAAGCAAAATGTAGAGCTGGCTTAGATTTAGTGGATGGCCTCAACCTAGTGTGTGTGTGTGTGTGTGTGTGTGTGTGTGTGTGTGTGTATGTGAGCTGCTGCACCTTCTGTGCAGGCCTGCTTGCACACAATAGTGTGTTAGGTAGGCAGCATCCAGTAGAATCCTACATTGTGGGAGGGAGGCACTGTTCAGCACAGCCTGCTTTCACATCGAGAGGGCTGCAGTGTGTCCAGCACAGGCCTGCTTTCTAATATCAGAAAAGAGTGGCCTCTCAGCCGGAGTTGTTCTGCTTCCGCACATTCATTTTTCATGTGTTTTTTCTCTATGTTTAAAATATCTTTGTCATTTGGTGCCAATCATTACCTGCCATCAGCCCATTCTTAGGGAATGATTTAGAAATTTCCAGAGGCCCTCAGTGCCCTCATTCTTCACAATATATTTTTATTTTCAGGATAATTGTTGCCTGAATCTCTACCTCTAACTGTGTGTTATGTTTCATTAGAAGACTTTCCTATTTTGTATTCTGATACTGGTGGTTATTATAACAAATTAACAAGAGCCATGCTATCTCATTAATAAGACATCTTATTAATAAGGATATCTTTGTGTTTCACCCACACTTGCATCATGTCCTGAGCTATAAGCCTGGAATCAGAAACATTTTTCTGGAAGAAACATCAAAAGCAGCTCAGCAAATGACTCTTGCATATACTTCTGACTATTGTTAAAAAGTGAAGGAATCATGGGTGCAGATTTCTCAGTACAATTTGGCATTAGAGAACCTCTTAGGTAGGATTTCTGGGATAAAATTATTCTTGAACTAAAGGAACTTGTGGAGGTGGGCTACTTAAATCTTGATTAGTACAAGAGTAATTATGGACTACAGTACTAATCTTATGTAACTATGGTTAACATGCTTTTTAAATTTTGTTTGGATTTATATTTCATTTTCTGCTATTACTACAAAATACCACTAACTGGGTAATTCATGAAGAAAAGGCATTTATTTCTCACAGTTCTGGAGGCTGGGAAGCCTAATATCCAAGTGCTGGCATACAGGGCAGACCTTCTTGATACATCATAACATGCAGAAGTACAAGAGAGTAAATGAGACAGAGGGCAAGAGAAGGCTGACAAAACAGATTTTAAACATCCTATCTCTTAATATTGTTTTAGTGGCAATTAAATTTCAACATGAAGTTTGGAGAGAATATTCTATCCATAGAGTAGAAGTATTTAAATTTTTTCTTTTGAACTTCTTTCTAATCTTTAATTTGACATGCTCGAATTGTATAATTTGGAAGGAACAATACACTTTAAAATTAATAATGCTCCAACTGGCTCCACAAAAGTCAGAAAAAATTCAATAAAAATTTCTAATACACATTTTAAGTTAATCATCAAGGAAAATTATTACATAAAAATAATGTATAATAATGTCTTTTGATACAACACTATTTGGAATATGGTTATTTTTTAAAATCCCTGTACTGAATTTTTAAATTTTTCATTGTCACAAATATATTTGTGGAAGTTCAAAATTTCACATAAATTCAAATTTGCAACATGATTATGGTAGAAGTGTCATATTTAAGGAAATATTCCATTTGAAATCTCACTATTAAAGAATGAATGGTAAATTTCTTATATGGTAACAGTGCTAGGAATCCAGCCCAGAACCTACTATTTTGTAGCTGTTTTACAGGCAGTAAATATTATTATATCTTGGCATAAGATATTGACAAACTTGAGGATACTTTTTCAGTTTTAGGTAGTGTATGCAGAATCTGCATAGAAGAGAACAGAAATATAGGGCTCCTAACTTTATAATAAATGATCTAAATCAATTACAGTCATAGTAATGTCTGCTACATGATAGATCAAAATTAACTTTTAATCAAAATCCTAGGGCTTTTACTAAGCCCTCAGATGAGAATTATTCCTCAAGCCTCTGTACCATATAGCTTATGCTTTGGCAAGCATACAATAAGAAGGTCTATGTATGTCTTATTGCATCTATGTAATTAGAATTGACCTAATAAATAAAATATCAAAATAGTGATTATGAATCCCAAAATATTTTAAAAACAAAACTTGTGATCAAATCCATATCCTAAGAGTAGAATTTAGTCGCAGTGAGGGACTGTGAGAGAAATTGTGACACTTTACCTAGGCTTTATTATAGAAAAATAAATGGATATATCAAGTTCTTGGCCAAGTTGAAGAAAAACACTTTGCATCCTGACATTCATCCCCAAGTCAAGTAAAAGCAAAACAAATAAATAAAAAACTTAAGAGGGCCACTCTATCTACTGAACCATTTTGTGTAAGTTATTAACTCCCAAAAGTATCTCTAACTTTGAAAATCCAGACATGTGTCTTATAAAACTATTCCCCTTTTCCACCATGAAGAGACAAAGTATGAACCTGCAAACTGTAGTAATTTGGGAACTTTGTATTTAGTACCTGGTGACTTCTTTAATTTGGTGAGAAAAGTTTGGAAGTAAAAATCTCTTCTCTTCATACTTTTTGATGTGTTTATCTTCCTCTGATTCATAACAAATAAAGAAAAACAAAAGAAATAATTGTGGTGAAAATCTGGATTGTTGTTATGAGAGAGTGGATTGTGTTTAGGAGAGAGCCTGCATATGGTTGCTGACATGCTATCAAGAATCTATCTAGATTCATGTTATCAGCTGCACAATGTCTGCCTGGAAAGCATGAGGTCCTGAGTTTGATCCCGGGTACCCACTCTAAAAAAATTCTATTTCCTGATCTGAATGGTAGTTAAATGAATGGCTCCTTTATAATAATTATGTGGAAATAATTCTCTCTCATGTTTAGGTACTGGTTAGATTTTTTTCAAACTATCTTTTCTGAAAAGAACACAAATGAGGGCTCATTGAAAGGTGAGGAGAATGTCTTCCTCATCCAGAACAGGAGCAGGTTTGTTTGCTCTCCAAGATAGCAAAACTAATAGGTCCATCCAGAGCAAAGGGCGGGCAAGCAGACTGAGGTTTCTTAGGCTTCCAGTTCCTCTGTTCTGATGTCAGTTCTCTGTATGTTCAGCATTTGTATAGTTAAGCTTAACTATTAACTTGACTAGATTAAGAGCTTCCTGGATAGGTGATTGGATCATGGGGGTACTATTCTCATTAGAGGATTAAGCCACTGATATTTATAGCTGAATGTGCTGTTAGGAAGTGAGGCACTGTTAGATGAGGTAGGGGTAACTATATGTCCTGTTGGTACTGTTTCTCAGCTCTGGTTCCCAGCCACCATGAAGTGAGCAGCTTCGCTGTAGCTTGTTCTTCTGCTATAATGTTCTTATCTTCAGGTCAATCACTCATTGACTGAACCTTTTAAAATTGTAAGCCAAATAAACATCTCCTTAAATAAGTTGTGTCGGGTATTTTGTTCAGCAATGGGAGAGCTAACAAATGCAGCATCCATCTAGACTAATTAAAGTGCCCCTGTGGTTCTTTGATGAAGGAGACTCAACATGAACTTGAAAGTCTTGCTGCTTGCTGTGTCTGAATAATAGAGTCCTTTCTCTTTCCTTCAATATCCCTGAAACAGTTGCATATTAAATTGTTTACTTTCAAGTGGCATAAAATCACAAACCCTTTATGGCTCTTCACAACAATTTATTAAATTGTAGACTTATATTTTATGAATTTTTTCTCTCTGCATTTTATTGAATACATGAAAAGTTAAAAATTCTAATTAATGTTGAAATAAAATTTCTCTGACTTACTTTTCATATTTCAAGTATATTTTTAAATAAAGCCTTATAGAATTCTTAATGTTTTGATGTTTGTAAGAGAATAAACTTGATTTTGAGAAATTACCTTAAATTTTAGAAACAATCTTAAAGATAGTAGTAAAATTTCATAGTTGTCAATTCAAGGAGCAGCCTTTTTATTATTTTTCTTGACCACGTCTCTGCTGTAATAATATAAAGGAATTTTTAGTGTCAAAGGAAGTGACCCAAATAAATTAAGATTTATAAGTAATAATTAATGGAGCCCTAAGTTTAATCACTGGGGATATGGGTTAGTGTACAAAAAGACCATTTTTATTAATCAAAATGAGAGATGAAATTAAATATATATAAAAACAAGAACAACAACTTATACAGAGCCTTGCAGACTTTGCAAGGTTCTGGTCTGTTATGAGGGTCTCTGTACTGTCAGGACTATTATGGATGAGAGAAACAAATTGATGTGACAAAATGTTCCTTTCTAACCCAAGGACATCTGCCGACCATGTGACTAAACATACTTTGTTCCATGGATAGGGACAGTTTGGAAGAAAAGTTATGCTGTAAACAGATGCTTGATGTCTCTTGAGAAACTAAAATTAAGAGGCAAAATTAGCCAGAATCAACTTTAAAAATCAACATAAAACCCTAAGTCAATAGCTAATGAGGTGATTAGAACAACACTTCTGAAACATTTCCATTGGAATAACCAAGAGGCGTCCTCACTCATTTTTGGCAGTTGCCTAGTTGGGAGAAATAGACCTTTGCAGGAAATGGAGTTTATTTATTTGTTAAATTGGATATTATGTTTGTGCTTGTTTGTATCATATCATGTTTTACTATACATGATATTTTAAATTATTTACCACCTAGTTTACTTTGTGTTCCAAGAAGATGGAGAAAGTGATCATTTTTTAAGTGGTGTCCACAGTGATTCTGAGAGCAATGATGTTGGAGCGATACCCAGAGCACTTGTTTGCCTCTTCACTAAATATGGATTCCACTTTCAACCTTGGAGAAATAGGATTTTAGGCTCTCAATTATTCTACCTCCTCACCAGAAAGAGGAACACAACAAGTGGTTATTTATAAACTAGGTCTTCAGAGAAACTGGAAACAAGAGAGTGGTATATGGAAGACACTGGTTGTACCTCAGAAATTTAAAAACAAGTGTGCCATTCTGAGTTGGGCCCTGAATCTGAGTGGCAAGAGGTCTATCAACAGGGGCTGCACCAGCAAGCAGAAACTGGGAGTGGAAGGACAGATTAGAAACTAGAATCTGAGCTCAGAGAATCCATGCCTCAGGGGCAGCTGGAGTGAAGAGAGAGCCTGGGAGGTACCAGGGCTGAATAGAAACCTGACTCTGAGCCCTGTGAAAACATTTGCCTGCCAGGGCTATGTGAACAAGCAGTATCTGGGTGCACAAGGAGCCTGGGAAAAGATGAAGCCAGATAGACCCAGAAATAGTTACTCCAGCATCCCTTCTTCCACATACTGGGAGTATTGTGCTTATGAAACATCCTGCATGCTGTCTATGCCCACTGGCAGGAGCTATTAAAGGAGCCTCCAACATTCTCTGTCTGATTGCTGAGGAATGGGAGACCTCAGACTTCACGAAGCTTGTGTGTTAGTGAGTGACACTCTGGGGGAAAGAGACTGGAAAAGGACTGGAAGCCCAGGGATGGAAAGGTAGCCAGATCCACAAGTCTGGTGAAGCACTATCCAGAAGGCTAGTAGAAGAAAAGCATAAAGGTGAGGGTGGGACTTGTGGTGCAGGTAAAGGAGAGGGGAGTGAGAGAGCTGTGGTGTAACCCAGTGGAGAACCAAAAATTGGGCCAATTACACTGCATTCTCCCATCCTCCAAATTAACTGTGGTAGGCAAATCTGGGGACAGAATCAAAGGCTTACATTTAACCACACTCAGAGCACTATTTCTATCCTGGAGGCTGGCAGAGAGGCTGGCAGAAAGCCCTCTGTTAGACTGGCTGTTACTCAGAGGTGGGAAATTTCTTACTTAGAGGCAGGTAATTAAGCAAATTATGAGCGATGGGAGTGACTGGATAACAAAAGGGACTGTGAGGATGGTTTGATTTTATGCTACTCCAACTGTAAGAGGACATTTTGGTGGTGTTTTTTTAAAAAATGTATATTTTTTCTTTTCTCCTTCTAGCTTTTTGTCCTTTGCTCCTTTTTCTTCTTTTTCTTCCATTTTTACTCTCATCTTTTTACTTTTCTCTTCCTTTGTTTCTTACTCCTTTATCTTCTCTCTTCCCTCCCTCTTTTCATCTGATATTTATATAGAAGGTGTCTGTATATGTGCAAAGCAAATAAAAAAATCTTTTTACTTAAATAATACCTTCCATGGGCATATTAGAGTAACCATATCCAAAATTGTGCATAAAGAATCCAAATATTAGCTATCAGCATATTTACAGATATTAACAATTATACTTTCCCTCAATCTCTAAATACACTTTCTTCTCTCAGTATCTCTCCCCCTGCTCCCACAATATTTTCTCAAATCCCCTTAATACTAACTCTGCACTCCAGATATAATAATTTCAACAAAGGCTGATCTGCCTTATTTTAATGTATTTAAATTTCTCTTTTCTCCCTCTGTTTCTACTGCCTTACTTACCCTCCTTCTTCCCTCTTCTTTTTTCTTTTCCTCTCCCCCTACATCCAAGTCTAACTGTAAGCAGTGGTATAGTACAGTCTGTAAGGGGTGTAGGGTGCAGTTGATAAAACAAGTTTCAATGTACATAATTGTATCTGTCAATGTTATTATAACAGTAGAAATTCTTTCCCTGCAACACAATGACCAGCCCAAATCCTATTAAAATGAGTAAGGCAAAGAGATGACACTCTGGGGAAAGAGACTGCATACCAAGATGCAACAAATTCAAGAGCAGACACTAACTAAAAAGATCTCCATACTAGTAACAGAGTCTTTCCATTCTAATTTACCATCAAATCTCAACATATACAAAAAAATGGAAGAAAGAGAAAAATAAGGCACATTTCTCCAAAAGCTTCAAGCTACCTCAATGTAGATCCAAGGGGAACTGATTGGAAAGACATGAAAAACCAAATGGCTATAATTTTCAAAATGATAAAAGAAGAGACACAGAAACTTGGTGAGCTCAAAAACTATATAATTAAACAGATGATGGATTTAAAAAATAAATTGATCAATGAGCTTAAATATGATATGAGTAACAACTTGGCAGAGCTAACCAAAATAATTCAAAATATGAATGATCTATGTAACAAAAAGCTAGAGTCTATGAAAAAATAGCACTCAGATATCTAGGAGTTACAAAATTTTAGTGGAAGTATGGGCAGCAGAAATAATTGAATTGAGACCACCAAACCAGTATCCTAAAACATTCTCAAGGATATGCTACACAGAGATAGTGAAGACAACAAAAGGAAAATGTCTGATGAATGAATACATCAAGCAGTGTGAGAAGTTAAAAAGAACAACAAAGGAACCAACAATAGAAAAATAATATAATGACAGGTATAAGTCACTAACTTTCAGTTATAATGCTCAGTATAAATGGTTTCCACTCCCCAAACAAAAGACACACATTGGCAGATTTTAAAAAAAAGAAACTCCAGTGATATGCTACCTAGAAAGGACATAGCTAATACTAAAGGAAATCTACAGACTAAAACTTAAAAGATAAAAAACAGTATTCCATGCAACAGAAGTCTGAAATCAACCAGTAGTAGGAATTCTATTTCCAGAAAAAGTGGACATCAAGCCAAAACTGGTGAGACGAGGTAAAGAAGGTCACTACATATTGATTAAGGGGACAATTCAACAGGATGATGTAACAATTGTAAATATATATGCATCAAATACCGGCACACCCAATTTCATAAATCAAATACTACTGCACATAAAAGATCAAATAAATATCAACACAATTATAGTGGAAGAACCCAAAACTCCAGTTTCACAAATAGACAAACTAGACAGAAAATCAACAAAGAAATATCAGAGTTGAATCACACTTTTGGACAAATGGACAATATTTACAGAGTGTTTCACCTCACAACAACAGAATACACATTTGGTAGCACATAGAACTTTCTGCAAAATAGACCACATGCTATCCCATAAAATATGCTTAAATAAATACAAATGAAACAAAATTATCTCATGCATATTATTAGAACATGGTGCAATGAAACTAGCGATCAATGGAAAGAGAAACGATAGAAATTTTACAAACACAGGCCAATTAAACAATTCACTTGAGTAATGAATGAGTCAGAAGAAATCAAGGAAGAAATTAAACACTTCCTAGAATATGATAATGCCAATGCAACATACAAGAACATATGGGATACAATGAAAGCAATCCTAAGAAGGAAGTTTATAGCTATGAATGCCTACATTATAAAAAGAGAGTGAGCTCAAATGAGTAACTTAATTATATGCATTAAGATCTTAGATAAACAAGAACAATCCAAATCCAAATGTAATGCAAGAAAGACAGTTATAAAGATTAAAGCAGAAATGAATTAATTGAGAAAAAAAATCAATGAATTGAACATCTGGTTTCTTAAAAGAATAAACAAAAGAATAGACAACCCCTTAGCCAAAATTAGCAAAATGTCCATATCAATTTAATTAGAAATGAAAAAATAAAATCATAACAAATACCACTGAAATGAAGAAGATTGTTAATAACTACATTGAAAACCTACACTCCAATAAATCAGAGAACCTAGAAGAAGTAAGTAGGTTCCTAGGTACATTATCAAAATGGAATCAATAAGGTATAAAACACCTGAACAGTGCTCTAACAGGCAATGAAATTGAAGCTGGAAAAAAAAAAGCAAACATACCAACTAAAAACACCCCAATCCTCAATGGAATCACTGTTGAATTCTACAAGAACTTCAGGGAAGATGTAATGACAATACTCCTCAAACCTTTTAATGAAACTGAAAGAGAAATTGTACTTTCAAACTCATTCCTGGAAGCTAACTTTACCTTGATTCCAAAATCAGAGAACGACTCAAGTAAAAAAAACTACAAGTCAGTCTCTTTAATGAACATACATGCAAAAACCTCAAAATGATACTGGCAAGAAGAATGCATCATTAAAAAGATGATACATCATTGTGAAATAGGAAGAAAATGTCTAAAGGATTAGGGGAAGTGGGAGGGGTAGGGGAAAGGAAAGAAGGGAAAAGAAAAACATGAGAAAAGGAAAAACATGGAAACAAAGTCTTTGTAAATAGGGAAGGGTGAAGGGGGTGAAGGGAGGGCAGGGAAATGGGGAAAAAAATAAGAACCAAGATACATCATGTAAAGGTACAAGAGCCCAATGATGAATATAACTGTATTGTATACCTAAAATGTACCAATTAACTAAATGGAAAAAAAAAAGATGATACATCAATGTGAAGTCTGCTTCATTTCAGAGATACAAGAATAATTCAACATACATAAATGAATAAATGTAATACATCACATAAAGAAAAGTATAAAACCACATGATCATTTCAAGAGATTCAGAAAAAGGCCTTTAAAAAATCCAACATGCATTATTGATAAGAACCCTGAAGAAAATAGGTACAGAAGAATCTTATCTCAATCTGATATAAGCCATTTATGATAACCTTATTGCCAACAGTATGTTAAATGGGGAAATGCTAAACCTCTTCCTTTAAAGTCAGGAATAAAACAAATGTAATTCACTGCCAACATTTCTATTCAATTTATACTTAAAACATTAGCCAGAGAAATAAGAAAGAGAAAAAATTAAAAGGATTTAAACAGGGAAGGAAAGAGTAATTATTATTTTTCACAGACAATATAGTCCTTATATATAAGAGCCAAAATATTCTACCAAAATACCCGTAGAACTAATAATCAAATTCAGCAGTGTAGCAGGATACAAAGTCAACACACAAAAATTAATAGTTTTCCTATTACCAATAATGAATTCACCAAGTAAGAAATTAGGAAAACAATACCATTCACAATAGCCTGAAGAAAAAGTAAATATTTAGGAATTAATGTAACATGAAAGTGAAAGACTTCTAAGGAAAATTATATTACTTTGAAAAAAAATCGAAGATGATATCAGAAAATAAAAAATATCCTCTTCTATATAGACAGAACCAATATTGTTAAAATGGCCAGACTACTAGAACTGCCATATAAATTTAATGCAATCCCATTCAAAATGCTAACAATATTCCTCATAAAACTATAAAAAGTTATAAAATTTATATAGAAAAAGAGACCTAGAATAGCAAAAGCAACCCTAGAGAACAAGAACAAAACAAGAAGCATCACAATTTCAGATCTCAAATTGTATTGCAAAGCTGTGGTAATAAAAAGAGCATGGTACTGACACAAAAATAGACATGTGGATCAATGGGAGAGAAAAAGGCAGAAACAATACCAGGAATATTCAGTCATCTGATCTCTGACAAAGGGGAAGACACATACACTGGAGGACAGATAGCTTCCTTCTCAGATATTGCTGGGAATACTGGTCATAGACATTTAGAAGATTGAATCTAGATCTATATTTCTTACCATGTAGTAAAATAAAATAAAAATGCATCAAAGAACTAGATACTAAGAACAGAAACACTCTATCTCCTAAAGATAAAATAGACAAAACTCTTGGAGACATAGGCATAGACAAAGACTTTCTGAACAGAATCTCAAGGGCGTAATAAAAGCCATTAAGAATCAACAAGGAGTGTATGAAATTAGAAACTTCTGTACAGCAAAGCAAACAACCAATAAAATTAAGAGACAATCTACAAAATGGGCAAAAATTTTGCCAGCTACTCCCAGACATAGGACTGAGATTTAAAAACTATAAATAACTAAAAAAATTAGATCCCCCTAATAGAATCAAAAGATAAGCAAGTGAAATAAATGGACATTTCTCAGAAGAATTATAAATGGCCAATAAATGGATGAATGTTCAACATCATTGGACACGAAAGCAAAGCAAATTAAAACAACACTGAAATTCCACTTTACTGTAGAAACCATGGCTACTACTAATAAATCAGATTAACAAATGTTGACAGGGATGCAGGACAAAAGGAACACTTCTACATTGTTTGTGAAAATTTAAACTATTACAACCATTATGAAAATCAGTATAGAGAGTCATTAAAAAAGGTAAATATAGAAATTTCATTTGATGCAGCTATTCCTCTTCTAGATATTTTTCTGAGATAAAGGCACCATTTTACAATGACACATACATACCAATATTTATAGCAGCACAATTCATAATAGCTAAATTTTGGAAGTCCCTGATATGTCCATCAGCAGATGAATAGATACAGAAAACGTGGAATATTTCTATTCAATGGAGTACTACTCAAACATAAAAAGGATTAATTTGGGTCATTCATAGGAAAATGGATACAACTTGAGACCACAATATTATGTGAAGTAAATCAGACACACAAGCACAAATATTTCATAGTTTCTCTTATGTGAGAAACACAAAGTATATATAATTCAAGGAGCAAAAAGTAAAGATGAATAATATGAAATAGGAAGATATATCCTCTAAAAATGGGAAGGGGAATTAGAGATAAGTGAGGAAGGGAAGGAAGGGATATGGAAATTAAGAAGAATTAAATGTGTTATGTACATGTACCAACTCCCCACAATGAATTTAACCATTATATACAGCAAATATGTGCAAATAAATATAAAAAAGATAAGTAAGATTTTAAAACCATAAAATTCCATAGGCAAATAAAACCTTCTATATAATCTGCTCGTATTCTGCTCAAATATAAATATGTATATATATTTACACATTTTCATGAATGTTTGTTCACATCCACACCCTATTATCCTTTCTTCAGTATTCTGTAATCTTTATTATATTTGTTATTCATTTCTTTGGTTAGATTAATTGCTGGGTGCTTTTTTGGACACTATTGTGAATGGAATTGTTTTCCTGAATTCTTTTCCAATGGGTTCATTATTGATGTATAGAAAAGTTGTGTGTGTGTGTGTGTGTGTGTGTGTGTGTGCTGATTTTGTATCCTGCCATTTTGCTGAATTTGTTTATCAAACCTTATTGTGAAGTATTTGGGTTTTGTATATGACGGATCACATTTTCTAAGGTTAATTTAACATCCTTCATTCACATTCATATTCATTTTTATTACTTTCTCTTGCCTAATTGCCCTGGCTGAAATTTCAAGTACAATACTATATTGAACAGGAATAGTGAGACTAGAAATCATTGTCTCTTACTGATTTTAGAGGAATTTTTTCCTCTAAATTTTTCCTTATTCAATGTGATGTTGATTTTTCACATATTGCTTTTATCAATTCGAAAATATTCCTCTAATCCTATTCTCTTCAGGGTTTTTAATCATGAAGTGATACTGATTTTGTCAAAGGCACTTTCTGCATGTATGGAAAAGATCATATGACATTTTCATCCTCAGTTCTATTTATGTGGTTTATTGCATTCATTCATTTACATGTGTTGAACCATCCTTGCATCTCTGGTACAAAATAGACTTGGTCATGGTCATGTTGAATGATCTTTTTAATGTATTGTTGAATTCTTTTAGCAATGATCTCATTGAAGATTTTTGCATCCAGGTTCATCAAATACATTGACCTGTAGTTTTCTTTTTTTGTTGAGTCTTTGTCTGGGGTTGGAATCATGGTAATGCTGCCTTCATAGAATTTGGAAGCATTCCTTCCCTTTGTGTTGCATGGAAAGGTTTGAGAAACACTCATGTTATTTCTTTTTTAAAGGTATAGTAAAATTTGGCAGTAAATCCATGGGGGCCTTTTTTTTTCCTTAGATGGGAGAGTTTTAACTATTGCATCAATCTCATTGCTTGTTATTGACATACTTAGATTGTTTTTAATCTTCTTGGTTCAATTTTGGTAAGCCATGTGTGTCTAGTAGTGTTTTTCTTCTAGATTGTCCAATTATTGGAAGGTAAGTTTTCACGATAGTTTTTAATAATTCTCTGATTTCAGTCGTGTGTGCTTTAATTTCATCCTTACCTCTAATTTTTTAAATCTGAGTAACCTGTTTTCTGGTATGTTTGATGAAGAGTTATTAGTCATATTTATCTTTTCAAAGAACCAAGTTTTCAATCCATTGATTCATTGTGTGGTTCTTTTGGTCTGTATTTCATTTACTTCCACTCTGATCTTTATTATTTTGTTCCTTCTCTGGTTTTGGGTTTGGATGGTTCTTCTTTTTCTAAGAACTTAAGATGCATTATTAGGTCATTGATTTGGGATTGGTCTATTTTTTAGATGTAGATACTCAGAGCTAACACTTCCCTCTTAGAATTTCTTTCATCATGTTGCACAAACGCTGATTTGTTGAGTTTCCATTATCAGTTGGGTCTACAAATTTTTGAACCTCCCTCTTGATATCTTCAATAACCTACTGATAATTAAAAAATGCATTCTACAACTTTGATGTGTTTGTGTATTTTCTGTCACTTCCCTTGTTGTTGTCTAGATTCATTCCATAGACTGATCAATAGACTCCATGAAATTATGTTTTTCATATTTATAAAGACTTGCTTTATGGCCTAAAACATAGGCTATTTTGTAGAAAGTTTTGTGGTTAGTTGAAAAAAATGTGTATTCTATTGTTGGATGAACACTCTGTAAATATGTTAAGTCCATTTGATCAAAAGTGTAGTTTAATGGCCGGGAATTTAGCTCAGTTGTTCTGTTGCCTGACTCACAAGCACAAGGTCCTAAATTTGATCCCCAGTACCCCCAAAAAAGTGTAATTTAAATGTGATGTTTCTTTGTAGACTTTTTTAGTCTGGTTGACCTATGTCATTGTAAGAGGGGAGTATTGAAGTCACTCACCATCAGTGCATTAGGGCCTCTCTAGTTCTCTACGTCAATTAGTGTTTCTTTTATGAAATTGGATGTGCTGACATTTGGTACATATTTATAATTGTTCCTTTTCCAATGTGTAGTGGGGCTGGGCAGAAGGAAGTGCCAAAAAGAAGCAAAAAACAAAAATAATTTAAACATTTTGATAGGAAAAGAGTTCAACTGTGAGTTTTGTAGTGGGTCTGCATCTGGGAGCATGCTTCATTTTCTTGACTAGAACGTTTATTATCTGATGTGTGTGTATACAGTGGTACCTCAGTTTACAAATTTAATTGGTTTTATAATTTGGGGGAAGATGGCTGCATTTGTGTTTGTGTGGGGAAGTTGGCCATGGTCATGTTTGTCACCTGATGTGGAGTTTGGGAACAGAAGCAAAACTTTGTTAAACACTTTTGTCTGAGAACCACATTGTTTAAATAAAATATATAATATTGTCCTTAAGTAGTATGTATCTCTTTTTACTACATCAATAAACAACCTCAAAATCTCAGCCGATTACAACAATAAATCTCCCTTTTGCCTGTGTCACCTGTTGTCTATGGGTAAGCTGTAGCTGCTTTTTGTGCTTTTAAAAATAGCTAAGCTCAGCCAGGCTTGCTTCCGTTTCAGTACTTGAGTTGAAAAAAATATTCCTTTGTTACTAGACTGTTTGTGTGGCAAAGGGAAAAAATATCAGGTGTAGGAGAAGGGGAGGCACAGCCAAGCCAGAAAATCTTGTTTAGAAATACTGCTCAGTTTTGAGAATTGGAGGTACTCAAATTCCATTGACCTATATGTGTCATCCAACCATTCAAAGTTACACAGTCTCACAGAATATATACTCTTTTCACAAAATCAGAAGACCAAATGATAATAACCAGCCTCAATTAGATTTACTAATCCCATTGGTAGAATAGTCCAAATCCATCAAAAATCTTCTCCTGTGGTGTTCCTATGATCCTAGACTAGTAGGCATTCAGCAAGTGCTATTGGTGTGGCATTGAGAAATGAAATAACCTAAACCATCTTTTCAAGTCCTGGTTGGCCAGTGATCATAGGACAATTAAAAATATTTCAGCCTTTTTATAAACTGCCTGTATGGTATTAGGTGTTTTTAAACAATGTGTTTTTGTCACAAATTTCAACATCAGTATTGATACACTTCTAGCATGATATTGAGATATGGCAGCAACTTAGAGCTGCAGTACTGAAGTGGCTGCTACCTCTCTCACCACCCACTTCACCTGTTCTCAGGACTCACCCCTCTGGGCACAAGGTGGAAAGCAGACAGTCAGGTCCTCTTTTCTCTTGTTCTCTTCCTCAATGGCAGCTTTCTGGATAATAAGGTATTAAGTGGGGCAAGTTTAAGCAAAATTCATGGGCTATCTAAACAATTCTGTCACTTTTCCCCTGGATCTCTAAGCCTATTACTGGAGGATAGGAGTTTAGGTTCTAAAGGCAAAAAGACTGAGTTTAAACTCCTGTTGTAGTCTGTATATCATTGACTTTGAGTTTCTATAAGCTTCAGCTTTTAAATCTATGAATTTACATTACTATGGATACCTGCCTTTCGGATCATCACATGAATTTAAAAAACCATATTTTAAAGTGTTTTGGCATGATGCTGACACATGGTCATCACTTTATAAGCTGCATCTATTATTTCCAAGAGTAATTAAATATGTATTGACTCACTGTGGTCATAGCATTGCTCCTGTCTTATCCACGAAGAGGAAAACTAAAATAACATGCTTAAAATCACACATTCAGCTCCAAAATTCAAGTTTCCTATTACTCTTCAGTATACTAAATATAGAAGGTACAACAGACAAAAGTATATCACAACATTTATCATGTTCCTACTTATTAGTATGCTCTATGAAGCTTCATCTTCCATCTTCTGAGACTAGTTTCTAGAGGATGTCTGTTGGACTCTGAGTTGTTCTAGGAGAGTCTGTAATCAAATTACTTTAATGTTCTATTTAACAGGTTAAGAAGTTTTTATTTCTATAGAGCCCTTTTTCTGCTAATGTATATTTTGAATCTTTAAGAGGGAAATGCAGCATACAGTTTTATTGGTCAAGGTTCTCCAGAGAAACAGAACCAATAAAATCGATGACAGATACATAGATAGATGGTAGATAGATGGATAGACAGATAGATAATTTATGGGAATTGATTCATGTGACTATGGAGGATAAGAAGTTCCATATGTCATTTGCAAGCTAGAGATCAGGATAGAGTGTGGGTCTGAAGGCCTGAGAACCAGAGAAATCAGTGGCACAACACTCAGTTCAAAGCCAATGCCACAGAACTAGAACAGTTGAAGGACCCTCCTGCCACAAGTTCTGGAGTCCGAAGACTAAAACCTAAGATCTCTGACATTAAAGGTCATTAGAAAGTAGATGTCCCACCTTGGGAAGAGAGTGAATTAGCCACTTCTCTACCTGTTTGCTATATCCAAGTTCTCAGTGGATTAGATAATACCTACCCATATGGGTAAGGGTAGACCCTTACCCAAACCACTGATTAAAATCCTAAATTCTGTAAAAACCTTCACAGACACACTGAGGAACAGCGTTTACCACCAATATGGCCATCCCTTAACTCAGTGAAATTGACAAATAAAAGTAACCATTACAGTAGTATTTATCATTTTCATTTGAGCATTTGGATGACCTCATCTTTAATCCACAAAGATAGAAATTTGTGGACACTCTGTGTGAAACACTCTATGTGAAACACTCTCAGAGAAGTCAGAGGAAACTGGAAGTCAACACAAAACAAAGGCAGGAATATATATGTATGTATGTAGAAAACACACAAAATATTATTTACTAATGACTTTTAAACAAGAACATCGGTTAAATGAGAAATACAAATCCTATAAATTCTAGTGGTCTGGATTAGTAAAGATATTCAATGAATGGCAAATGAAACAATTATGTGCACTATGAGATAAAGTGCAAAAATGGCTATTAACCTCATTTCTATAGCTCTAACACAGAACAGCAATGTTATCATGTTTTGCCAATGACAGGGTTTTTTGTAAGATTTCATCTTTCATATGCTTGATAATAATGACTATTCGTAACTTATGTCAGGCAAATTGTCTAATTATTTTTTCTTCTCCTTTAAATCCTTTGCCTCCTGGCATTTTCCTCTTATAACTGAATTATTTCAATGCTCTGATGCTATGGAAACAAGGCATTATATGGAGTTGTGGAGCTGTTGTCACTGATGACTTCAGGACACACCACCTACTTATGCATGGGCCTCTGTACAATTAAAAACAAAACTGATGCTGATTTAATTTTTTTCCAAATTTCAGTTTCTTTAGTATAATATTGTTTAGTTAGACATCCAAGACAAAATAAAGTATGAAACTTCTTGGTATTTTTAAGTGATCAACAGCAAAAGAATTTTTACTTTTTCAAATTGCATTATCTCACTTGATTCTGTCAATATTCACTGAAATAGTCAGTAAAGGCATTATTGGCCCCATCTGACATTTTCAGAGAAATATAGTTTGATAGTGATTACATCCTCATGCTCTCTTCTTCCCCTGGATGCATGAGATAGTTACCATTTTTGTTGTCAATGGGTTTCTTTTTCAGAATTTATCTTATTTGAAAGTATCATGGTCTCATAAAACCCTAAAAGAAATGAATATGAAAGTCATCAAGAGCCACTCTGATGCCATTTTCTAAGGATAACAAGTTTGCACAGCATTTGAAACTGACATATTTTAAATGAAGTATTTAACTGGCTCACAATTTGTACCTCTAACTCAGAATTGACCTCAAACTGCACACCCATTTATCTAACTTATTACTGTATATTTTCACTCAGATATCACAGAGGCACCTTGACATATACTAAATATCAAACTCTTCGACTCCTTTCATTTCTTACTTTCTCCAATGATGGTCCTGCCTATGGTAGCCACCAATTCCTCACCTCAGAATCAAGATCATCATCAATTTATTTTGCTGTTTCTTCTTACATTTTTCTCCAGCACTTTCTTGTCTATCCCTTTACTCACTTCTGTCATCATCTTTACCCCCAACCACTACTTGGAAGCTGATCTCACAGCTTTCATTCATGTCCTCTTCAAATTTCACCCACACTGATGAATATCAGACTTATTTAAAACACATATCATTTGATCATGCTATTAACCAATTGCTGAAGCTATTCATGGACTTTACATCCATCTCTAATAAGATTAAATCCAAGCTCCTTAGTATGGCTCTTAAGATCTTCCAACTGTAATTTGACTCTCATTCCTGCTCATTCTGCTCCCTGCTCAATAATTATGGTTGCAGAAACCTTGAAATACTTGTACTTTGGCACAAACACAATGCTGAAATTTTTAAACCTCTGTGCAATTTTTTTTTCACTTGTGATCTTTTTTCTGCTTGTAAATAACAATTCCAGGGCTGGGGATTTAGCTCAGTGGTTTCACCGCCTGCTGCACAAGCGCAAGGACCCGAGTTCAATCCCCGGTACCAAAAAAAATTAACAATTCCATTCTCATCCTTTTATTTATTTCTTTGTGATCGAGCACTACCATTTTAAAGATCTGTGCTGTTAGCTAGCCTTCTATCAGTATAGTAGAATACCTGAGATAATCAGCTCACAAAGAAGAAAGGTTTACTTTGGCCCCTAACTTTGGTGGTTCTGGTCCATGATCAACTGATCCCACTGTTTTGGGCCTGCAGTGACGCAGCGCATCATGGTAGGAGAACTTGGTAGAATAAAATCACTCATCTGTGGACAGAAGAAAATAGAAGAGGAGAAACCAGGGTCCCACAATCCGACTTGAAGTCACACTTCCAGTAATCTAAGGACCTCCCTTTAAGGTCCTACTTCTTAAACTTTCCACCATTTCCCTCTAGCATAACCCTGGGGACTTTTGGAAGACACTTAGACCCTGGGAACCACCATCCTAGAGATTTTGGGGGGACATCTAGGATCTAAACTACAGCATTAGTTCATGAATCAAAGCTGTGATGCATCTTGATCTTTTTGTACCCAATCCTTCAGATCAAATTTATTATCTCTGAAATCATACTTTTTGTACTTGGTACAGTACTGAATAATTATCTGATGTGTGCCAGTCTCTCCCTCTGAACTGTGGAGAGCTTAAAGGTAGGAACCAAGTCTCTAATATTTTTGTGTCTCAACAACTGGGACAAGGCTGAATAAAAAGTAGTTACTCCATGAATATTTGCTGAATTGAATAAATATTCAAAGACAGTCACTTTCAGAAAATGTTTCTGTATATCCCTATGAGAAACCATTTATTGACAATGTGATCTATGAAAAATAATGTTCTACTGGAAGAAAGATGATATCTGAGCATATTGGGGAAGAGGTCTAACAATTTATCTTGCATTGGAAAAGCTCCACAAATATGTGATGAGTTGTTGTATATAAGAAACTGGATCATAATATTTTTATCTGTGTATAGATAGTTCTGAGCACAGAAAGAGACATAGTTTAGTATATGTGCTGCCGAAGCAAGCATGACATAGTTTAAATAGTGTATTTTTGGAGTTAGGCTTGGAATCTTTGCTTCTTTTTGCCTAAGTCAATGTGAGTGTCTGTAAAGAAGAAAATGAAGTCTTTTCTACTGTTTCTCCTATCTTCTCCCCTTACTCTACCTACTCTCCAGATGTAACTCTTTGGGACAGTGCGGTAGAGGTTTACATTTCCCTCACAAGTCTAAAGCACTAAAGATATTTACCTCTACTCTCTTAGTCATGTGTGAATGATAGTCTTACTAGTTCTCTGACAAGAAAAAAATAAGACCCCTTTTATGTAAATGTTACTCAAGCTGTAAAATGTCATACTGTCCTTTCCACTGTTAACTTCTTTTTTGTTAGTGAGATTTATTTTCTACTTTAAAGAACCATTTATTAAGCCCTTTCTGTGCCTCCAGCTCTCTGGGGGATAGAAAGGAAGCAGAGGGACAGATTTTTGTCCTCAAAGACCCCAGACACAGGATGTGGGAAAACACAAATATGCATGCTTATCAAATGTGCATCAAATATAATCAAGTGTGAGGAGGCTGTTCCTTGGTCCCTGTTATCAGTATTGCTATCTTTTCCTTCCTTTTCTACTAAATTGCTAGACCTTAAGTGCTGACTTGTACACAAAAAGAGAATGAGGGATTGTTCTCATTCCTAAATAGTAATTACAGGAAGTTATGATCATTGGATTCCCCCATATGTCTGTATCAAAGGAGAGACATAATTCATATATATATATTTATATTTCACTGTCCTGATATAGAAAGGCAAGTGTTTATTTTTCTTCTAAATTCTTCTAATTTAGCACTATGTGTTGTCAAATGCTGCATCTTTATAGTAGTTTATCATTTGACTTTAGTCTTTGTCCAGCTTACATATTATGAGATGCTGCTTTTTATTTATTATTTCATTTTATTAGTACATGTTTGCAGTACATGAAGTTTATATTCATTTTGGGAATTGGTACATATAGGTAACACAGCTTTTTTTTGTTTTGTTTGAATTTGATTCTCCTTTGCCTCACTTCCCTCCCTCTGCCTCTAAGTTCTCTTTCTTCATTTTCATTCTTATTATTATTATCAGATCATTTTTATAATATATAATGTTTACACAATTGAGGTTGCTTTTTATATTGCTGTTGTTACTAGTGTTCATTTTGAGAACTAGATTGTTGGAGTAACCACCTTTGGGTCTTTTATTTTTCCTCTCTCCAGTCTATTCTCCACTTTATTCTGCTGCTATTTTCTAGACACTCATCCACCATCAATGTCTCCCCATGATCCACCATGTCAGATCCTCAGCCTAGCTGCTGCCACTGTGTGCCTCGGCCCAGGCCCCACCAACTTACTAGACTTCATCTTCCTCTCTCTGTTTTCACTCTCAATGTATTCTCAACTCCAAACGCTCTCCAAACTTGCTCCACCCTTTAATGCTTACCATACATTGGTCTTACTGTCCTGTTGCACTAAGATGGACTCCCTCCTACTCAGAGTGAAGCACAGTAGAAAAGGAGATGTAGCATTGTACAGATGCAGGGCAAATCTTGTTCTGCTTCCCCCAAAACTATGTTTCTCAAAACTTATGCCTATGGGCAAGTTATTAAACAATTTTCCTTTCAGTATCTTCATAGAAAATGAAGATCATATTCACATCATGAAGATTAAAAGAATATATATTCATATATTTACATTTTCATATTCTGCATATGATTCATATATTTATACATGTATTAGTAGATGTGAGCACCAAGTGGAAAAGTACTCATCAGTCAGCAGTCTGTTTTATTCAGTCTCATGACAATTTCCTTGAATATTGCCCACTGAGTATTCTTTGTTTCTGAACTTTCATTCACTCTTCTATTCAATCAATAGCGATTGAGCACTACTTTATGTGCCTTAACTATAGATGTTCATCTCATCCTGCTACAACATTCTGTTGATTCTTCTCAATGTATTTATAAAATCTCATGCTGCAGTGTGGATAAAGTATATCTGTCCCTTCTTATCCTCAGTTGAACTCTAACTTCGTTCAGGACAGAAGCTATATGTTCCTCATCTTTGTTGTCCTTAGAATACTTAAGATAGTTATATGAACTCCATAATTTGTAACCAAAACTTGGGGATTTTGTTTGCTTAGCTTTTCATGGATATAGATTATTACTAAAGAAATTAAAAAACAAATGAAACAAGTTCATTGAGTCTAATTTCAAAGAGCAGTAACATAATAGATTCACTGTTAAGAGTATTCTTTTCGACTTGACTAAAATCTTAGCTCCAGTATTCACTTGCCATATAACCTTCTGCAAATTACCATCTCTGTGACTCAATTTCCTTATCTGTTAAGTGGGAGTCAGATAACCATAATGCCCAATACAGTTGCAATGAGAATGAAAAGAGTATATATACATTCACTTAGAAAAACTTCTGGCATTTAATAAAAACACAGTAAGTGTTAGCCATGGTTACTATGATTATTATAAACATTTGGTTTGCTTTTCTATGTCACTTGTATTAAAGCACAGAAGACTTCAGGGTGAGGCTGAGTTGGCATCAGTTAAAATGATTTGAGAGTGTAATTCTTTCAGTTTCGGCTCGTCTGCTATTCATTTTCTTCCTGCTGTTCTTTTGTGTGCATCTGTATCTCTCCATAGATGTTTTCCATTTCTTCTTACATAACCAACATCCCTAGAAATTGTTTTGATGAAAGGATAATTGACTAGGCTTCTTTAGAATTGTGCCACCTACGATTAGGAAAGTCTATTCCATATGTAAGTATTAGCTCTGAATTTTCCCTTTTCTTTGCTCCAGATTTCATAGTGTTTGGCGGGTGTGATTGGTGCTTTGTGGTTATGTTTGTCTTCTAAAAAGAGAAGCTATTTGATTCTTAGGTTTGGCCAAATTCCCATGACAAATTGTAGCTAATTCTAAATGTTAAATGAAGTACACAGTCCTTCAGAGGGCTTACACAGGAGGTGATTGTCAAAATCCAGTCTTCTTCAACCCTTAGCTGACCACCCATTGTCAGCCTTTAACAAATTAAGAAGGACAATTTTTGAAAAGGCTTTAGGGACAGGAGAAGATTTGTGGAGAGAATTGTTAGTGTTCTGTGATTCTAAATCCATCCTCATACTGCCTCACATGTATGAAGAGGAAGAACCTGTCCCTCCTCAATCCTAGGGTTTAACAGGCCCACACAGATCCCCTGAACTCAGCAATTCAGGAAACTGGTGTCTAACACCGACTTTAAGAAATCCAAAGGGAATGGGAATTTGGCAGGCAGCTCTGAGAGCAGGAAAAATGAACTGTAAATGAAATGTAAATTACCACAGCTCATTGGAGCTAGGAATAACTGAGTTTCTCCATGAGTCAGACATGGGCCATGAATGAGAGGTGTCTGGGCTGGCTGTTCTTCCCCAGGTTCAAGACTGCTGTCTGTAAGTATTAGGGTGCTTTAGTAGTCAGGAGCTGAAAGGGTATCACAGGATGCACAGTGCCAAGGAAGGTCATTAGCAGCCAGACTAGAGACACATTTGCTTCATCAAAGGGACAGTAGACAGAAGTCTCCAGAAACACTGAGAACCCCAAATGGAAACCTGAAAGTTCCCTCCGAGATTGTGAGTTGGTGTGAGATACTTATTAGGTGAGAGAACATTTGTACCAGACTGTACTAGTCTAGTAATATGTTTTCTAAATATTGTGAGAAAAGGAAAGAGGGGATAAACCCAGGAAGAGTTGGGAAGAAGCACTGTCTACATTTTAGTGTCATAGGTTCCTCTCTAGAGCTGGCTTAAATTTGTCAGAGTGGCGAAAATGTAACTACAGATAAAGATGAACCTTTTCAATACACTGAGCTGGTGAAATTAATGAGATAGTTTTAGAATTTTACTAAACATATCAAGTACTTCTGATCATCTCATAATGACCAGAAAAACTATGAAATCTATCTTTATTTTTATCCATTGGGAACAGAGAAGAATTTGACCTAAGGACTGAGAGCAAAGGCAACCAATAGCTGCTCTCAGGTTAAATAATGGAACTCCATCTATGAAATGTTTAGATTAGATCCATTTTATTGAAGATGGATTTTTTTTTCTCTTTTCTACTCTTCTTTTTGGTAACTTTTTTGAAGCAAGAGATTTAAAAATGTATTTTCAATACATAAAAGAATACTATGATTATGATGTTTTAAATTATTTTCAACAAAGGAAAGGTTAAAAAAGAATTTTAATAAAAACATTGGGGTTTTTAGGTTAAGAATGGAAGAGCTACACTACCAGTTAAATTACATAAAGGCAATAAAAATGAATTTGGTGCTTTACAAATTTTAGAATAGATTTAGTTTTACAGAAAATTTGTCTAGCTCGCATAGCGGTGCACAGCTGTAATCCCAGCACTCTGAGAGGCTAAGGCAGGAGAATCAATACCTGAGCCTTGCTTGGGGAACTTAGAATTTAATAAGATCCTATCTCAAAATTTAAAAAATAAGATAAAAAGGGCTGGGTAGGTAATTTGGTGTGAATTACCACAAAAAAACTTTTGTCTAAATTGTCTAGAGTTTTCCTCTATCCCACACCCAGTTTCACCAGTTTTACTAAGATCTTATTTAGCACTGTACATTACTCATAAAGAGTGAACTATGATTATGTTGCAAATGAATACAATATTAACTCAAGTACTTACTTGATTTGGATTTTTAGTAAACTCTGCTTACTATGTATGTAAGTGCATTTTTATTTATTTTATAAGAACTAGTATGAAATTTCACATGTAGTCTTTTAAAATAAAACGTTATCTATTGATTTAAAATTAATGTTTGTGGCTAGTATGCTATGAGTTATAGTCATGGCTCATCTTCATAGACACAAGTCACCTATGAAAATCACTGGATGGGTTGTTAAAGTAGAAAGAAGGGGCTGAACACTGTGTCCTGACTATCTGGATTTGTCCAAGGATGAATTACTACACTTTGGTGACAAGTAACTTAGTAGAAGAATGCTGACTTTGAGTACTAAGTATACTTTGTAAGCTAAAATAATTATGTATGTGCATTGTAATAATTTAATAACTATTATGTCAATGTTACAAAGAAAAATGCTGCTTCCTCTGAACTACAATATAGTTCACCAGAACACTTTGAAGTGCTCAGGTAAAGCAATGCCAGCCATTAACATTTGTTGAGCACTTTTTGTGTCAGGCACTATTTTAAGAATTTAATGTCTACTACCGTCTCCTTGCAATAATCCTATAAAATAAGCTCTCACATTTTACAATTGAGGAACCTAAGTCATAAAATAGTTAATGTAATTGCCCTAAGTTCATATAGATAAAAGCATCAATTTCCTCTGTTAAACCCTCATCTTCTAAACCCTCTTTCATCTTCCTCTTTCTCCTACAGCAGCAATATATGCAATGGCCCAAAGAGGAGATTAAACCAGGGGGAGCTAGGGAGCTGCAACTGTTCAATGTAGCTGAAATGTAGAGCATGAGGGAGAGTGGTAAAGGACAAAACAACAGAGGCCAGACTATAAAAGGCTTTGTCTTAATTTGCCTTAATTTGTCTTAACCCCAAACTGAGATAGTGAGGTTTTTAAAAAAAGACAGTAACATCAACTGAGCTGCAGTAAGATGTCTCTTCTGGCTAGGTGCTGGAAGTTGATGGGTGGGGGAATGTAAACTAAAGGCAGGGAAGGCCATTCAGAGTTTGTGGAAGAAACTGGAACAAAAGGGGATGGTAGCTTGGACTAACTCAATCACAATGGGAAGTGGAGAAAAGTGGAGGATTTGGAAGATATTTTGAATTTTATTTACTAGATATTTTGGAATTGATAGATGTTAATCATGGCTGGGAAGGATATGAAGCAAGGAAAAAGTCAGAAATGGCCACCAGGTAGTCAGGGTGACTGACTTTTTTCCAGATTGAAATGGAAAAGACAAGATTGTTTCTAACTTATACCTAAAGAGGATTTTGTTTTTGCTTTGGAGCAGATACATTTCTTCTATTACTCCTCTGTACTGTCAATATAAAAAGTAACTAAACTTGATAAATTGCTTTGGAAGTCATATTCACATACTGTTTTCACTAAATAAAGACTGAATTTGTTTTTTAAAGAGATGAATGAGAAGAAACACCAAAGAATAACGTTCTCTGTGACAGAATAAGAATATTGCCATAAGTAAGAGAAATCATATTGATGGTATATCAGTTCACAAACTTAATTTATTCCATGATTCTGGTCATGATTCAAATATCCTCATAATACTAAATGTAAATAAGGTTGATCTTTTCTGAACAATATGTATTTTTTAACCACAAAAATATGAAACAAAGTATGTTACAGCACAGTATGGAGAGAGAAAACACTAACCTTGCTTAAGGTAACTTCTGGCGTGGAGGACAGGAAGGTGGGTGGGAGGAGATTATTGTTTAAAGGGAGAGTTCTTCTCCATAAGGATATTAGGGAGATCTCCTTCAGGGGTTTCTCTTTTCTTTGTCTCATACCTGCAGGATCAATTTTGACCAAAAATTTGGGTTAATGTCACTTGCTATTTTTTGTGCTGCATAATCCTCCAGAAATGAGAGACTACATTATTGCTCATCAGATTCAACACTGCTTGTTACAGTCATGTTGGGGTGGTGCTTCTCAAAGAAATCTTGCCACTCATTCCATTCTTCCATAATGGATTTTATTACATCACTCCTAACCTCCTCCCTGTCTTCCTCTTCCTCAGTTAAATGCTCAACAAGCATCTTCTATGGCTCACTAGAGTTAAGCAAGGTCTTCCATCACTAGCTCCTCCTTATGATCCTCAACAAGCTCCTTTATGTTTCCACCATCAATGTTCAGACTGGTACTCTTGCCCATGGACACAATCTCCTCCACTACCTGCACATCAGACCTTCAAGGTCACATTCAGTGACACATTCTGGCCACAGTTTCCACTAGGCTAAGTTTAAGGTCCAGTAGGTGACATCTTCCTAGGCAATGTCAATGTGGTTGATGCAGTGAAGGACACTGAAATGTTTCTTCCAAAACTCTTTGATCCCAGGCTCCTAGGGCAGAGAAGCTGAGTTGGTCCTAGAACCCGGAAGGAAGCTCCCCTGCTGCCATCCCAAGCTCCTAGGTCAGAGAAGGTGAGCCACATGGGTGCCAGAAGCACCCCCCCCCGCCCTTGGAAATGAGAAGACACATAAACAAGCCTCAAAAATAGACTTCCAGATCACCTACAGCAACCCCAAAGGGAAATGAGATGGAACAATCTGATACCCAACCACCTGGACTCTCTGAACTGGCAACAAAAGAGGATCTGGGAAAAATGAAATCAGAAATAATTACTCAGGTAACAGCAAAGATTTTGCTCATGGTGCAAGACATGATTAATAAATCTAGAGAGAACACAGATAAAAACTCTTTAAGAGTCAAGAACATCTCTTCAATAATATTGAAAAACCTGGTGAAGAGCAATTTTTTGTACAGCTTGTTGAAGTTATAGCTCACTTGCTGGTACATGGGTTGCAGAAAAAGTGTCAGGTTGGTCAGAGGAACTTGACCTTTATAAGGTCATATTCAATATCCATATCATTCACTAAGGATATATACTGTACTGAGGGATCCGTCAGAATAAGGCACCTTTCAAACAGTTGTCAGAAAGGTATTTCTTAATTGTGGTTGTAAACACCTCATACAGCCATTCCAAAAATAACTGCCTTGTAACCCAAGCTTTTGCATTGGTCTTCCACACGACAAGCAGTCTGGCCTTGTTCACATTCTATTCCTTGAATTCATGAGGTGTCTGGGATTGGTACACCAGTAGTGGCTTAATCCTTATATCAGGGCTTGCATTTACACACAGCAAAAGAGTCTGTCCTTCATGGGCTTGTGACCTGACAGTGCCTTTTCCTCCTGCATGATACAGGCTCTGTTTGACATCTTCCTCCAGAAGAGCCCTGTTTTATTTAAGTTGAACACTTGTTGAGTGACATATCCTTCTGCAATCATGAATTCCACAAATTCTTTCTTGTAGGCTTCTGCAGTGGCCTTGTTAGAACTGGAAGTCTTACCAAGTCTCATCAGACTGTGGATCCCACTTCTCTTGTGGAATTTATCAAACCATTCTCTCTTTAAATTTATCATCACTTGTTGCACTTGTGGAAGGGTTCTGTTGCAGAAAATCTCTGTCAGTTTCTTGACTTTTCTAACTAATGCTATTTAGTTAGCATTAACTAAATTAACCTGCTGGCTATTTCCCATCCAACCACATGAACAAAAGTTTTTCCACCCATTATGGCACTTTTGTCCTCTGCTTTGTTAACACCATTACTCCTTTTATTGCTTTTTAGCCTTTTGGCTAAGATAAAGTGTAACATCATTACTCCTTTTGTCATATCAGCTCCTTTGATAGCATCTCTATTCTTCAAAATAGTTGAGATTGTCAGCTTTGCCATCTTGTGCTGAGCCTAGATCTGTCACATGAATACCGTGCTTATGCTTTTCTACAATTTCCTTCTTCAATTCAATGGTTATTTTCTTCAAAACCTTCTTCTTATTTTTGCTCTGCACTTTCTTGTTACCTTCATTATTGCTCTGCATATTCTTATCACTTTCATTACTGCTCTGCACATTCTTGTCACCTTCATTACTGCTCTGCACTTTCTTTTTATCATCATACTTGCTCTGCACTTTCTTTGGAGCTATGCTGGATCAAATAATACTGTACAGCACTGTATGTACTGAAAAGAATAGAAAAAAGCTTCACAGCAAGTGTGCACAGGTCTATCTGTGATCATGATCTTGACTAAAGGAAGCCACAATCACATATCATAGCGGGGAAGATGACCGCAGTTATATTTTTTACCCAATTCAGAGTTTGTAAATGGAAGCAAAACTTTTCCAAATGTTTCTGTTTGTGAACCAAATTGTTCATGAACTGAGATATTTCTGTACTTGAACATTGGTACATTTAAATATATATCCATTTAATACAAATTATCTCTATAGAGAATAAAAGTCAAGTAAGAGAAGTGTGTTTTTTCTGAAACTTTTGCTACAAAGAAAAATGAGAATATTGTAATGAACACACTGGAAGATCTGAATGAACTTTTTCTCCATCTTGGTCCCTTAAAATGTGATGGAATAGAGTGCTTAAGGATATAGGTCTCTGTGACTAGAATTTATAGAAAGAAGCTGATTTGACATCAGAAATCATTATTACTCAGGAAAGAGATATTAAGTACATTTTAAATTTATTGGTATTAAAATAAGAAGGACATAATGAAAGAAATCATGGTGAAATGCTGACTGATAAGGGTTTTCAAGATCTTTTTTGAAATGCACATTCTTGAAAAGGAGAGAAGATAAAGACTGTACTCAAATCTGGCTCTGCAGGGTACCGATCTGGTTACATTGCATTATTGCTTCCTTTAGCTTCAGAGTCTTTATGTTGAAAATAAACACAATGCATTCTTATAGGATAATTAATACCAACAAAATGAAATAATGTTTGTAAACGTAGAACAGCTCTTAAGAAATATTTGTTTTCTATAAATGGAGAGTTTTTTGTTACTATTTCACATGATGATAATAAACATGGTGGCATGCCAAAAAAAAAGAAAAGGTAGAAGGAAGAAGGAAGATTTACCAACTTTCCAAAGTTTGAAATGATCATCAAATGAGTTCTAAGAAATCTGAAATGGTTAAGGTACCTGGAGCTATGAATATCAGAACTGAGCTCTGTAAAATCCTCTTTCTCCTTTCTAGACATTATAGTTTAACTTTGAAACAGGATGAACACCATAGGAAAAAAAAAGAGAAATCTCAATTGCTCACTTGAATGTGTCCCTTTTACCTTTACTAATCTCCATCCAGCACTTTTTAATTTTTTTCATGGTTAATGGAGGAAAAGAAACAGTTTAGTAAGAAACTCATAACCAGATTTTAATTGCTTTTATCTGCAATGATTATTCCTTGGAAAAGAGTAATTCATAAAACAGATGAAACTAGTGGTGTATTCTAACTTACATCTTAGCTAACCCTGGCTTAGTAGCTTCTGGTCACTCACTGGGCCCTACTAATGGGTTTTCTTTGGTCAAATTTCCTTGGTTATTCTAGCAATAAGGGGAGGCTACTGAACCTTTGTGCATGTGCACACACCACACACACACATACACACACACACTGCTGATATTCCTGTTGATGCTCATTGTGGATGAGGACAGTAGTCAGAAATAACTAGATACTGTACATGGTACATGACCAACTGTACAAATGTCCCTTAGTTGATGTATTCTGCAAAATTTTTATTCTCAAGTCTCACAGTACTCACCTCTGGAGGGAACATGGGACTTTGGGACAGTTCACATGTGGATGAGAACAAGAGATATGTTCTGAACTTAATCCATTTAACTTTGTCTTCCTGTTCATGCCTTCAATTTGAAGGCAGGAGTTAGCCTCTCCTCCCACTTTTCATCCCCTCTCCAAAAAATTCCATCAAAATGACAGAAGAAAACATGTTATCAACAAAAAAAAGTTATCATTGAAAGACTACATATTTCAACATATGTCCAACTGAAACTAGATTGATAGAGAAATTAGAAGAAAATTATAGCATAAGACACCAGAGGTTTTGTGGTAAGAGAAAAAAAACAAGACATATGTGAGTTAATTCTGGATTATAAAGGAGAGAGACAGAGGGAGGGAGGAAAGTAAGGAGAGAGGGAAGGAGAGAGAGAGGGAGAGGAGAAGAAGAAGAAGAAGAGGAGGAGGAGGAGGAAGGGGGGGAGGAAATAAAGGAATAGATAGTTTCATTCCAGGCCAAACTAATGAAATACTCTATTTTCAGACAAGATCCCCCTACCTTGGCAGGTGTATAGATCTACAGGCTGCATTTCTGTTGCCTATTACTTAGCTGTTATGGCTTGTATCTAGATGTCCGCCCAAGGCCTCATGTGGTCAAAGGTGGGGAGTTTTAAAGGTGAATGGATTAGAGTGTGTGAATGTGAATTAAATATGTGATACTAGAACTAAAGGTGTGGATAATGGAAGCCCCATACTTGGTATAGATAGAATCAATCAATAGGCTTGTAGCCTGAATGGAATACAAAGGAACAGAAAGAAGGGAGGCTTGCTGGTGCTTGCTTCTTTGGCTTCTTGGTGCCTCCCTGTCTGTCATGAAAAGGAGTTTCTCCTCTGCAATGCTCTTCTGTCATGCACTCTACTTTGGAACCAGCTGACTATGGACTGAAACTTCTACAAATTTTGAGCCAATATAAAGCTTTCCTGTTTTAACTTTGGATGTCAGCTATTTTGTCTCAGCAATGAGAAAAGTAACTAAGACAGATTTTGGTACCAGAGAAGTGGGGTTGTTGCTATGACACTACCTGGCCATATAGTTCAGGAGCCTTTGGAACTGGTTTGTGAAAAGAGTTTGGGAAAGATTTGGAGATATAGCTGAATAAACAGCCCTTGAAGCTGAACTGGATGGGATATTCTGGTGAAGGCTCAGAAGACCAGAATATAGAAATACTAATAGAAAGACCAGGCTTAGGAAGTTTCAGTTAGGAACAAGGACTGGATTGACTATTGGACTCCAGAATATGTGTGCTATGCTTTCACAGACAATTTGTCTGCATTTTATACCTGTCCAAAGACTTTTTCTGAGACTGAGATTAATGCTGGTGAACTAATTAATGCTGTAGAAGAAATTTCAAGGCAGTCTAATGTTGAGGCAATGGCATGTCTTTGGGGGTGGGGCTTTTAACCAGATCTATACTGAGAGTTAAGAACAAAGAGCCCAGTAGGATAATTTAAAGCATTTTGAGTTTGGTCAGAAAGAAAGTTCCAGTAAAGTTATGGTCTGAAAAGATGGAACAGAGGAGAACTTGGTTGCTAAAGAGGAACAGGACAATAGAAAAGATGACCTGAGGACATCACAGAAAACAGCAGGACTCTACCCATTTCAGCATCAAAATTGCAAAGGTGAAAGATTGTACTTTGAGAAGAAAGACCCAGGGCACCATATTCCTGAATGGCAGCAGCCTAGAGAATTTGTTTCTTGGGATTGGGTTCAACACAGTGCTCAGCAGTCCAAGCACCCAGCCCCTACAGAGAAGAGATAAGGAAGACTAGAAACTGCTCCAGGTGTTGGCAGACCTTGGTGTCATTCATGGTGCTGGTTTTAGGAGAATAAAGAATGAAAGAGTTGTGGGGTCAGGAAGGTTTCCACACAGATTTCAGAAGAAGGCCTGGGAGGCCAGGCAGTGTGCCCCTGAGAAGGTAGTATGTGAAGCTGCAAGTGTAAAACTGAAGGTGCAGTGGAGACCCCAGAAGGCTTGAGAAGCCAGGAACATGGAATGTGGGAGGAAAGCTGCAAGGAGTGAATAAAGCTAGCCCAAGAGAGAAGCCTTGAGAGCTGCAAACACCCACAGTACCATAGAGGTAAAGCCACCCAAGCCCTTTGGAGTTCACATCTTGCCACAGATTGTCTTAGATGCTGGACATATTTGTATCTAGATGTACCTCAAGGCCTCATGTGGTCATAGGTGGGGAGCTTTGAAGGTGGCCAGATTAGGGTATGTGTATATGGATTAAGAATATGGTACTGGGATTAAGAGTGTGGATAATGGAAGCCCCACTCTGGATATGGGTGGAACCAATCTATAGGCTTGTACCCTGAATGGAACATAAAGGCACAGAAAGAGGGGAGGCCTGCTGCTTCTGCTGCTTGCTGCTTTGACTACTTAGTACCTTCATGTGTACCACACCAAGGAATGTTTCTCCCCTGCAATGCCCGCCTGCCATGCCAATCCTGCTTTGGAACCCATGACTAGGGACTGAAACCTCTACAAACTTTGAGAACTCATTAGTGTGTTGATGAGGTTAGAGTCTCTAATCCACATATTTCTCACGGTTCCACCTGTGAATACTGCTATGACAAATGAAGCCTTCAACATATAAGTATTTGGGGACATTTTCAGATTCAAACCATGCCACCCACCAAGTTAAAAGAAGAATTCATTAAGAAAATGGATTTACCAGTGTCTAAGAAAACCTCTTATAGTCATTCATACTAGGTAATAAATTCTATATTCCACATGATTTAATCGCCAAGGATCTCAAGACTCTTAAGAGAAATCAGTAACACGAAAAAGTAATTACAAGTCAACAACCAAAACGACAGTCTTTGAGGAAACAAAGATAATTTGGTTACCAGAAATGAACTTTTCAAAAATTCTATTCTCTGAAACATTCATAGGCTTTTATATTTCTAAAGATATATTATTACTTTTCTTTAAAACATGGAGAAATGAACAAAAGGAAAAATTCTTGGAAAAATGAATGTATGATTATTAAATTAAGACAATCTTTTCATAAATAACTTATCAAATGCACACATCTGATTACTGATCTGATAACCTGTGATAAAATATACAGATAATTGAGTAAATAAATCTCCCACAACCTAAAACAGAATTCTCAGCAATAGGATTTTGAGTGACGTGAGATAGAAAGACATAATCAAAGGGATAAAAGAAGAAAATGTCTTTATCTTCAGTTTTTGGTTTTGAGTCTAGCAAGTGCTACTCAGGGTTGGCAAGGATTCCTCTGCGGATATGTTTCACTGAGGGTTAATAACCCTGAGGAGTAAGAGATAATCCTAGAAACTGAGAGGAAAAATATAGATTACCTGCAAGGAAACAGAATCAGATTAGATTTTTCATCAATTACAGATGTATTCTAAAGAAAATTGGAAAACATTTTCAAAATTCTTAAGGTAGAATAATTTGAATCAAAAATTTTATGCCACATATTTTCCAATCCAGATTCAGACAAGTAAGGATTTAGAATGTTGATTATACATAAATCCTTTACTTGTCAAAAAGCATAATCAAATAAAATAAGAGCCTTATGATGAAGATAGTATAGGATGGAAGAAATATTGATAGCTAGTATGATCCATAATAGATAAGAAAGATAGCAATAAATTTAAAGATGAAACTAAGCCTGGAAATTTCTCTTGTGAGGGATGAAGTTTTATTGATATAAAAATTCTCATTCATGGATTCTGTCATAATATTTGATTCTACAGAAAATAATATTTATATGCTGATATTGTTCGTGACACTTGGAGCTCCATTTTTGAATTATTTTACAGACAAAGTACAGAAGATTTATATGAAACTAAATAGACAATAGATATATAAATGGATTGATAAATATTATGAACCTCAGGTTATATATACATATATTTGTTTAATATGTTAACTTCAAATTTCATTATAGAAAATCAAGAGATAACAAAGACAGAAATAGAAATATAACAAGACCAATAAGAGGAAATAAATAAGAACTGGTTAATAAAGGTTACATCTGTGGAACTAGTGAAGAGGGGCTGCCTTAGGGAGACAGACAGCAGCAGAAAGAATCTTATACTTTTCATTTCATGCCTTCTTTATTGTTTGAGATTTGTTATTATGTTAATTAATTACCCTTATGATTATAAACTATTGTTTATGCAAATAGAAGAAAACATAAAAATGAACTTACAATCTTTTAGAAGTGGATTTCAGTTGATGAACAAGAAAACAAAACTGACCACTTGCATGTACTTTTTAGTGCATTCAGAAAACACAAAAATGTATTAAAACATGTCAGCTATCCATAAAGAACTTGAATAACAATTTTATTTTAAATTTGATGTTTATTTATTAACATAGAGTAATATAGTCATTATTTGTCAAAATACAAGCTAAAAAGCCTGTTCCTTACTTATTTAAATCTATTAAAAATAAAATCATTCAGCTAATGTTTAAGTTGTTATTATATTCCTATTGCACACTCTTTGTAAAGAATTGTGGGGAAAACATAAAAAGTAACAAAGTTATTTTCTTATGGTAAGTACATAAGTATGTGGAAATTGGCATATAATTATAGTGTTTGTTAAATGAGTATCTTTTGATTAAATATAAAATCAATATTGATCATTTACTAAATTTTCAGGTCCAGTATACAAACTATTATTCATTGCTTATAATCTATATTAAAAATATTTATATTCTATACAAAAAATTGCTAGCATACTGAAGCATCATATTTGGAAGAGGTGACAGATGCACAACTATTTTAAAAATTTAACTTTCAAAAAGGAAAAATAGCATGGAAATATATCACATGGAAATGTGCCATTTAGGATTGTATTTTACAAAATCTTCCCATCATACAAGATGTTTGACAAAGCCAACTGTATGAAAGACTAAACTGTTTTTTTTTAAAAAAAAAACCAGACATCCCTATTAAAGATAAAGTTCTCATTAAAAAATAAGTGTTATTAGGGAAACAATACTTATCTAAATCAATGATAAGGACATATTCATTAGTATCAATTTGAAACTAAATTTTCCAAAATGCCAACATAAGCAAACAGAAGGTAATCAGCCAGAAGCTGTAGGCCAAAGTCTAAGATGAAAATGATATTTTTTAAAATAGAGTATAAACAGATGTAGAAAATCAATGATGGAGTAGAATCAGAAAAAAATATTTCAATTGTGCTTAACAGGTTGCACTTCTTTGAAAATTTTTTTGAATTTTTGGCATTCATTTAGCAAATATATATTGGATACTTACTATATATCAAACACTGTATTTAGTGTATGTACTGGTGGATGCAGTTATTTAAATCTTTGGTGAAAATATAATAGATATTTTGATCAATAGCTACCTCTTTACTTAATACAGAATTTTTCTTCAATGAAAATATGGTGTCTGAGATTCAAATAATATCTCCCAGGAAAAAGTTTTTCAACAGTGGAAGATGATTGACATTCTTATAACTTATTACAGCATCTTTCACCTAGTGACACTGCCAGTATTCCAAATGCTGTGTCGCAATGTACCATCAAGCTGTTTGTTAGCTCATTTTGCACAGCTAAAATGACAAATAGAAGTGAATATTTTTAGAACATAATTCTGAGCAAAGCAGGATGGCTAGCATTGTTGTTAAAAACTTTACCTTTGTCATCAGACTCTGGCACTAGAGCACCAGGTTAGAATCCTAACCTCTATGTTTTTAGCTTTTCATAAATAAACAGGAAAAGTAATGCTTTCTACTTCCTAGGGTGACTACGGGAACTAAGAAGTTAATAGTTTCTGACACATAGTACTTGATACATGCTAGTTACCTAATGAGACAGATGGATAGAAGAAAGTTCTAAAATGTGAGGACAATAAAGAATACTGAAAGTCAGTGAGAAAGGCCAGAAAAGCACTAAAGGATAGTAGGAATTAGATAATATTTCTTTTATAATCATTAATTTTTTGATATAATTTAGATATACATAATGATCACATTCATCATATGGAATTTATACCTCTACATGATATATCTTGATTCATATTTTCCCATTCCCCTCCCCTTCCTTCTACCTCTCTTCTACTTCTTATTTACAATAACTGTTTTCATTTTATCTTTCTTTTCTCATTTTTTTCTTTTCTCTTGTCCCCTTCCCATTTGAACATTTTCTTCCTATTTCACAATATCAATTATATATTTTGGTCCTTATTTACATTTTCAGTTTCTCACATCAGAGAAACAATGTGGTAGCTACACATGTAGGTCCAATTTATACCACTTGAGAGTATGATCTCTAGATGCATCCATTTAGCTATAAATGTTTAAAGTTTATTCTTTATGGATGAGTAGTACTCTGTTGTAAAAGAAACACCCACATCTTATTTATCCATTCATTGATTGATGGGAATTTGGTTTGTTTCCAAGATTTAGCTATTACACACTGTGCTGCTATGAACATGGGTGTGCATATATCACTGTGGCATGATGCTTTTCATTCTTTTGGGAAGATACCCGGCAGGGGAATAGCTGGGTCAAATGGAATCTCTAATTCTAGTTTTTTGAGGAATCTCCACATTGATTTAAACAGTGGTTGCACCAGTCTACACTCCCACCAACAGTGGAAAAGTGCTCCTTTTCCCCCACAGCCTAGCCAGCATTTGTTATTGGTTGATTTGTTGATAATAGTCATTCTTTCTGGAGTGAGATGGAATCTTGATGCTGCTTTAATTTGCATCTCTTGGCTGACCAGTGATGTTGAACATTTTTTCATATGTCTATTTGCCATTTGTACTTCTTCATCTGAGAAATGTGTATTCATTTCAGATGCCCATTTTTGGATTAGGTCTTTAAATTTGGGAGGAGGTTTGATTTTTTTCATTTCTTTATATTTCTAGATATCAGTTTTTTGTCTGAAGAACAGCTGGAAAATTTTTTTTCCCCATTCTGTTGGTTGTCTCTTTACCCTGTTGGTGATTTTTTGCTGTGCAAAAGCTTTTTAATCAAGTAAGATCCCTATTGTTGACTCTTGAAGACATAGATATAGGCAATGAGTTTATGAACAAAACCCCAAACACACAAGAAATACTACAAAGATAATATTTCTTTGGGGCAGAAGCTGATGGTGGGAATGGGGATAATGAAGACTGAGAATAGTGTACAGCCAATTAATGACAATGGAGGGCCTGGCTCTAATATTTAAATATATGATGATTGCATATGTCTGGGACAGGTATTTTCTATTTATTCTTTATTACCCTCTGAATTCATAATGCGGGCAAATAGCCTTTTTAAAAGATCACAGAAAATTTCTAGAAACTGAAAAACAACTGCAGAGCTTCCTGAAATGTACCTTGTGAATTGAGGGACAATGCAAATTACTTGAGATAAAATACCATCTCTTTGAATCCTCAAGAAGCATTCAGTTAGTCTCATATATGCTTTTCAGCTGTTTGTTAGGGTATGTCTGTAAATCGAGGAAGAGAAGGAACTGATCCTTTCCTCAAATTCCTTGCACTCAAATTCTCTAGAGTGACAATGTTCTCTCTGATCATGTTCCCATGGAACTACATAGACAATTCAATTGGAAAAACACCAACCTTACAAAAATGCAGAGTGAAATTACTAGTGCAAATAGAAAAAGAATATCTAGTATCTTATATGAGTGAAGACGAGAAAATAAAAACAAAAACGGGCCGGGGATTTACCTCAGTGATTCCGGTGCCTGCCTCACAAGCGCAAGGTCCTGAGTTCAATCCCTGGTACCAAAAAAACAAAAACAAACAAACAAACAAAAACAAAAATAAACACAAAAATTACTGTTTATGTTATATTACAATCTATTCTAGTATAATGATGTTTAACTAGAGGAGGCATTTTCCCAAACCCCCGAGGAAGGTTTTCTACTCTTTGACAAACAAACGTCAAGGCAGTGAATTATTCATTTATATTATATACACACATGCTACAAAGTATCTGAGTCATGATACATGTGTTTAGTTATGAAGATATGAAACCAAAAGGAAAATATGGAGATAAGTACATAGGCTCACCACATTCTAAACAATAATAAGCTTAGGAAAAGTGTAATAGTCTCAATTGTTAAAAAAAATTTTAGTCTCATTTTTTAAAAAGTGAGGGTCAAAGGAAAAGGAAGAAAATTAGGATGATATTAAAAGGAAAAGAAGGCCATACTTCAGGAGAGAATGAGAAGATGGAAGCTGATTCACTATGGTTCCAGATCTCAGATAAGCAGATGCAAACTTCCCCAGGTCTCCCCTGCTTACCCTGTACCCAAGGGTGCAGTATCTGGACACCAGATACTCTTCCAGGCCAGTTATCACCAGAAATAAATCATCAATAATTCTTTCTTTTTCTCAGAGTCCTACAGCTAAAAGTAGTGACATGCTATATTGCATTTTGAAAACCTAGATAAAGTACAGAAATTCATTCAAATGCGTTTTCCCAGACTGACTCAAATGAAGACTTCAGCAACATTCTAAGCCAAGGTGTACTCTTCAATTACTATGTTATTATCAAATAACAGCTGCTACTCATTCATCACAGCCATATATAAGACATAACTGTGAGACTGAACAACAGTTACTCCATTTTGTAATCAGGCCCCAACTTGTCTGCTTCTGTTACGGATCACCAGGTAGACATCGAGTTCCAGGGATGTGCTTGTTGTTGTTCCAGGAAGGTCTGTTGTGTGCGTAGTGTTCTGTCATGCTTGCCTAACTCCATATCTGAATATGTTATCTTAAGGACAATCTGCAAAAGGTCTGTTTTATCTCTCTCCTCCGCTTTTGTACTTCTGCTTGCCAACTTGCCCTGCGACCCCCTGTAAAAACAGCCTCGGACTCTGAGCCAATTGCCTCTCTAAGCTACTTGGCTTTGGGAGTGCCATCTGGCCAGACTAATAAAGGTCTGTTTTACTTTCCATCTTGTCCAGTGTGTTCCTTCCCGGGTGTTCTTTGCTGCAGTCAGCTCCTAGGAGCATTTGGTAAGGCCCTCGGTCTTACAATAACCGTAAATTCCTAAACTGTCACCATTCAGCTTGCTATATTAACTTAGGCATACATAAGTACTCTAATTTCTTTAACACTGAAAATGGTCCCACTGTATATCAGTGAGAAGTTTATAAGAAAGCATTTGATTGGCGCACTCAAGTACAACAACCAAACTCATTTTCATTGACACAAAATTCTACCTCCCGTACTGCTATAAATAGATCATACCTTGTTGAGAGCTCAGAAATTTGAAATTAATACAAATTAAATGGCTCAGATGCAAGAAAACTTCTTTTCTTGGGAAACTGATAAAGAATTGAGGTAAATTCTCTAAATATTTATTGATTAGATGAATGTGTCCTCACTGGCATGCTCTGTAAATCTTTTCAGGAGCTGGGTTAATGGACGTGTCAGCAAAGATTATTGCCTTTTTGTTAGTTTGATTTCATCCCTAGTAGTAATTTGAAATTTTAACAACAGTAATCAATTTGTTATGAGTTTTTTTTTAATAGTGGATCCTTAAGTCAAATGCAACAGATTAAAATATCTAAACTAAATACAGAAATATTTTTAAAGTAATGGAAAATATTATATGAATAGCTGTTAAACTAATTTCCTTAAAGCTGATAAGTTTTGGAGAAAGAGATATTTTTGAAAGAATTTGTCTTTTTAGGAGGAATTAAAAAATCTAAAGATCTAGAAGATTGGGATTCAGGCAAAATCAATAAGATAAAATAGTTTTCTTTCTTTAACACTATGTACATGATATGTTAAACTTTCACATATGTAAATCACCAAATGAAGCAACATATCATATATAAAAACCTGTTTGAGTGTGGGTTTTAAATTGTACAAGTCAGAATTGATTCTCTATGTATTTAGAAATATATAATGCTTAAAATATAAAAAGGAAATTATTAAAAATTATATGATATCTCCATCTGTCTTCAGCTCACACTACATCACTCCACATATATAATAAGTTAAAATTTTAAAATTAAATATAAAAACCAGTGTACAAGTAATAAATTTCCTTTCTTACTTGATACTCCCTACAAGATTAATCATAATTTAACACATCCTCTGAGGATCCAAGATACTTTAAGGCCATGAGTTGAGAGACCTGTTTTTTTCATACTATGATGGAATAATCAAGTCAACTTCAGAAACCAGCCATCTAGAATTTGTATTTGACAAGACTCTTGATTAAAAGTATGAGAAACCCAAGGAAAAGTAATTGAAATATAGAACGGAGGGGTGGGGATTTCGCTTAATGGCACCGCACCTGCCTAGCAAGTACAAAGTCCTGAGTTTGAACCCCGGTACCAGAAAAAAAGAAAAAAATATATAGGATGGAATGTATTATTAACCTAACTCAGGGCAAGGTAGGCTCTTGGCATCACCATATCAAGTTGCAAAAAATGTCTAAACTAAGCATGGTGGCACACTCCTGTATTCCCAATACTCTGGGAGGCTGAGCTAGGAGGATTGCAAGTTTGAGCACAGCCTAGGCAACTTAGTGACTTAGTGAGACTGTCTCAAAATAAAAAATAAGAAAAGGGATGGGGGTATAGCTCAATGTGAAGGTCCTGGGTGTAATCTCTAGTACTGTAAAAAAAAAAGTCTTAGTGATTCATGAGAGTCTAAGAATTTACTCGTTTCTTTTAGGTTCTCCATTTTATTGGAATATGAGTTTTTAAAATAGTTTCTTATAATATTCTGGATTTCAGTAATGTCTGCTTTGATTTCAGCTTTTTTACTTCTAACTGCCTTGATATGGGTTATTTCTTTTCTTCTTTTTATGAGTTTGGCTAAGTGTTTATCAATTTTGTTTATTCATTCAAAGGACTCTAATTCACTGATCTTTCATGTTTTAGTCTCTGTTTCATTAATTTCTGCTCTGATTTATATTTCTTTCCTTCTACAGGTTTTAGATTTGGATTGTTCTTATTTTTCTAGGACCCTGAGGTATATCATTAGGTTACTTATTTAGAATGGCTCTATTTTTATAATATGGGCCTTCATAGCTACAAACTTCCCACTTAGAAATGCTTTCAACATGTCCCATAGATTTTGGTATGTCATACTGCCATTGCCATTTGATTCTTGGAAATTGTTTATTTTTTCCATGATTTCTTCTGTGACCCAGTGATTATTCAAGAATCTATAGTATGATCTCCATGTGTTTGTATAATTTCTGTGGTTTGATTTCCTGTTGATTTCTAGTTTTGTTCTAATAACATTATTGTATCTGGGATTTTTTTATTTATTTAAGCATGCTTCATGCCTAAGATATGGTCTATTTTGGAAAAATATTTTAGTACTTCCTCCATGTACTGAATATCTGGAATTTTAACTATGATGTGTCTTGGATAAGTTCTTTTTTGGTCATGATTATTCGAGGGTTTATTCGCCTCACTTACTTGGAAGTTCTTTTCCTAGGCTTGGAAATTTTTCTATGCTTTCAGTGAATAAAATATACTCTTTGTGCAATCTAATTTTTGCTTCATGTATTAGGATTTTTTTAGTCATCTAGTACCAATTAGATCCAGTTTCCATGGTGTCTTGATGTTTTTAGGGTATCACTAAGTACATCACCTAGTACATCAATCTTATCTTCTAGTTTTGACACTACTCACATTGGTCATCTCTGTTGCCTACACTTTCAACAAAATATTTCTACTTGATTTCTTTTCACATTCTCTAATTCTTTACTAAAATGTTCATTTGTGTCTTGTATCTTCTTGTTTAACTCAGTGTTTTGCTTTTTCTTCTTTAAAGTCACTGAACTTTTTATCAATTAAATCCTTTATCTGTTTATTTATATCCACTTTGAATTCTGTAAACATTATTAATTTATTCATCTGTTTCTTGTTTGCTGTCTTCAAATATTTTAACGATTTTATTTTTGACATCCTCCACCTCAGTTCCTGAGAGAACAGCTTTGGGGGAGGTAAGTGTTTTTTGGAGGCAGCTGGTTGCCTTGCTTGCTCACATTACTTTTTTTGTGTGCTGGGGGTTAGGGTCAGTTAGGGTAGAAGATCTGTTATTACCATGCTGATCTTTTTAGTTACTGTATATTTTCCAGTGATGGCATCATGGTTTTGGACATATTGTAGTATTTCTATAACTCTTCAAACTACCCTACATAATAGTATTAACCTCCATTGCAGTGTTGCAAAGAGAGAATAACTACTTGAAATATAAGTATCTACAGAGATAACCATATATCAATAACATAATTTAAAACTTATTTTAATAATTACATTCTTTTTTAATTTTCTTTTTTATTGTTACATGTTGCTTTTCTCTAGCAGTTGTTAATATTCTGTCCCTACACTGGACTTCTGGGATTTTGACTAAGATATATCATGAAGATGTTCATTTTTGATCATGGTTATTTTGAGTTCTACATGCCTCACCTGTGTATTTAATTTTTTCCATATATTCTCAAAGTTTTCTGCTATTTTTATAAACAAGGTTTTTAATGCTATTTTTGCTGTCTTCTGTTTTTTTACTAATTTCAATTAATTATAGATTGGATGTATTTTTAATGTTCTCATGATTTTTAAAAAAATTTCTTTTATTGGCACATTTTAAGTATACAATACATTTACATTTCTCATTGGGAACTTGTACCTTTACATGATGTATCTTCTTTCTTATATTTTCCCCATTCCCAACCCTCCCTTCACCTCCTCCACCCTTCCCTATTTACAAAGACTTTGTTTCCATTTTTTCCATTTCTCATCATTTTTCCTTTCCCTTCTTTCCTTTCCCCCACCCCTCCCACTACCCCTACCCCTTTGAACCTTTTCTTCCTGTTTCTAATTATGAATTATTCATTCTAATCATTGGTACATTTTAGGTACACAATATAATGACATTCATCATTGGAAATTTGCACCTTTACATAATCTCTCTTAGTTCTTATTTTTCCCAATTCCCCTGCCTTCCCTTCAACCCCTCCATCTCTCTATATTTACAAAGACTTTGTTTCCATTTCTCCATTTTCTCATATTAATTCCATTCCCTTCTTTCATTTCTCCTACCCCTCCCTCTTCCCCTTCTGCTTTGCCACTTTTCTTCCTATTTCACATTATCTATTATACCTTTTAGTCTTTATTTACACTTTCAGTTTCTCACACTAGAGAAACTTCTGTATTTATACAAGTGTGTCCTATTTATTTCATTTAAGAGTATTGCCTCAATGTGCATCCCTTTAGCTATAAATGTCTCAAATTTCTCATTCTTTATGGCTGAGTGGTACTCCATTTTAATAAAAAATCCCCACATTTTCTTTAGCCAGTCACCCATTGATGGGCATGTGGGCTGTTTCCAAGTTTTAGCTATTACAAATTGTGCTGCTATGAACATGGATGCACATATATCACTGTGGTATGATTCTTTTAATTCTTTGGGGAAGATACTGAGCAAGGGAATATCTGGGTCAAATGGGACTTCCAGTCCTAGTTCTTTGAGGTATCTCCATACTGAGTTCCACAGTGGTTGCACCAGTCGACACTCCCACCAGCAGTGGAGCAGGGTTCCTCTTTCCCCACAGCCCTGCCAGCATTTCTAATTGGTTGATTTCATGATAGCAGCTATTCTTTCTGGAGTGAGGTGGAATCTCAGCTTTGTTTTCATTTGCGTCTCTCGAATGAGCAGTGATGTTGAACATTTTTTCATGTATTTATTTGGTATTTCTACTTCTTTGAGAAATGTCTGTTCATTTCAGATGCCCATTTTCGGATTAGGTCTTTAAATTTGGGACGTCTGATTTTTTTTAAGCTCTTTATAGATTCGAGATAGTAGACCTTTGTCTGAGGAACAGCAGGTGAAGATTTTTCCCCCATTGTAGGTTGTCTCTTCACACTGCTAGTGGTTTCTCTTGCTGTGCAGAAGCTTTTTAATAAGAAGAGATCCCACTTGTTGATTGTTTTTGCTAGTTCACGGGCAACAGAGATTTTGTACATAAAATCTTTTCCTACACCAGTGTCTTCAAGAGTTCTACTTAATCTCTGTTCCAGCTGGTTCAGCCTTTCTATTTTAATATTTAGATCTTTAATCCATTTCAAATTTAGTTTAGTGCATGGTGAGAGATATAGGTCTAGTTTTAATCTTTGGTAAGTTGAAACCCAATTTTTCTAGCACAGTTTATTAAAGAAGCTATCTTTCCTCCAGTGAGGGTGTTTGGCTCCTTTATCAAAGATGAGATGGCTGAGTGTGTCTGGCGTTGTTTCTGCATCTTCTAATCTGTTCCACTGGTCCTCAAGTCTGTTTCTTTGCCAATACCATGCTGTTCTTATCACAGTAGCTTTGAAGTATCGTAGTTCAAGTTGGGGATTGTGATATCCCCTGCCATGTCTCTGTTACCTAGACTTGCTTTTGCTATTCTGGGTCTCTTCTTGTTCCAAATAAATTTTTGGATTTTTTTCTCAAGGTCTGTGAAGTATGCTGCTGAGATCTCCATTGGAATTGCATTGAGTCTATATAGCAGTTTTGGAAGTATGGCCATTTTCACTGTATTGATCCTTCCTATCCAGGAGCAGGGAATGTCTGTCCACTTTCTGATATCATCTTCAATCTCTCTTTTTAGAGTGCTATAGTTTTCAGAGAAGAGGTCTTTGATTTCTTTTGTTAGGTTGATTACTAGGTATTTCAGTTTTTTGGATGCTATTATGAAAGGAATTATTTGCTCTATTTCTCTATCAGTGAGTCTATTGTTCTTGTACAGGGAAGCTATTGATTTTTTGTGTGTTGAGCTTGTATCTAGCTACTTGACTGAGTTTGGTTATTAAGTCTAGAAGACTTTTGGTGGAGTTCTTGGGATCTTCTATATAGAGTATCATGTCATCTGCAAATAATGAAAGTTTGACTTCTTCATTTCCTATCTTTATTTCTTTTATTTCTTTCTCTTGTCTAATTGCCATGGCTAATGTTTCCAAAACTATATTGAACAAGAGTGGTGATAGTGGACATCCTTGTCTTGTTCCTAATTTTAGTGTGAAGGATTTCAGTTGGGTTTTGTTTTAATTAAATAACTTTATTATCAAACACACACATACAAAAAATTAAAACCACTCAAGAGCAATGCAAGGGTAAAAAAAACTACAATAATATTCAAATACAGTAGAACTCAACCAAAACAAAACTTTAAAGTGCTTAAACATTTATTCATATAATTTTAAAAAGCATCTCAAGTACCAACAAGACACCAGAGGATGTGATTTGTTTCACAAAGATCCCCAAAATCAACACTGAACAAATAATGATCTGGAAAAAAAACTCCAGAGAGCTAGCAGAGTCCACATAAGCCAAACTTCCCCCTAATTTAAATTTCGATACACTCAAATGACACACAATGGAAACACAATTCAAAAAAATATGTTATTAGGCCATTTCATCTGTGTGTATCCTTAATTACACTTTCAGTTTCTCACACTAGAGAAACTATTTGATATTTACACATATGTATCCTATTTATTTCACTGAAGAGGATGGCCTCAATATGCATCCATTTAGCTATAAATATCTGTAGTTTCTCACTCTTTATGGCTGAGTAGTACTCCATTTTATTAAAAAAAACACACATCTTCTTTATCCACTTTCCACTTGATGGGCACTTGGGCTGTTTCCAAGCTTTCATTATTACGAACTGTGCAACTATAAACATGGGTGCACATATATCACTGTGGTAAGATTCTTTTAATTATTTTGTGACGATACCCAGCAGGGGGATAGCTGGGTCGAATGGGATCTCTAAGCCTAGTTATATGAAGTACCTCCATACTGATTTCCACAGTGGTTGCACCAATCTGCACTCCCACCAACAAAGGAGAAGGGTTCCTTTCTCTCCACACCCCTGCCAGCATTTGTTATTAGATGATTTCTTAATAGCAGCCTTTCTTTCTGGGGTGAGATAGAATCTCAGTGTTGTTTTCATCTGCATCTGTTGAATGACCAGTGATGTTGAACATTTTTTCATATATTTATTTGGTGCTTTTACTTCTTTGTCTGAGAAATGTCTGTTCATTTCAGATGCCCATTTTTGAACTGAGTCTTTGAATTTGGGGGGTCTGATTTTTTTCACTTTATATATTATAGATAGTAGTCCTTTGTCTAAGGTACAGTTGCTGAAAAATTTTTCCCACATTGTAGGTTGTCTCTTAGCTCTGTTGGTGGTTTCTCTTGCAGTGCAGAAGCTTTTTAATAAGATGAGATACCAGTTGTTGATTCTTTGTGAAAGTTCCCGTGCCACTGAGGTTTTGTTCATAAAGTCTTTTCCTATGCCAATATCTTCAAGAGTTCTACCTAACTTATGTTCCAGCAAATTTAGTGTTTCTGTCTTAATATTTAAATCTTTAATACACTTCGATCTTAATTTACTGCATGATGATAGGCATGGGTCAAGTTTTAATCTTTGTCAAGTGGAAATCCAGTTTTTCGAACAAAATTTATTAAATAGGCTATCTTTCCTCCAATGAGGATGGTTGGATCCTTTGTCAAAGATGAGGTGGCTGAGCATATCTGTAGTTGTTTCTGCATCTTCTAATCTATTCCACTGATCCTCAGGTCTGTTTCTTTGCTAATACCATGCTGGTTTTATCACAGTAGCTTTGTAATATAGTTTCAAGTTGGGGATTGTAATACCCCCAGCCATATCTCTGTTGCCTAAAATTTATTTTGCTATTCTAGGTCTCTTCTGCTTCCAAATGAATTTTTGGATTTTTTTCTCTAGTTCTATGAGATATATAGTTGGAATTTCAATCGGTATTGCATTAAACCTAAATAGTAGTTTTGAAAGTATGGCCATTTTCACTACATTTGTTCTTCCTACCCAGGAACAAAGGATGTCTTTCCATTTTCTTATATTCTCCTCAATCTCCTTTTTCAAAGTGCTATAGTTTTCAGTGTAGAGGTCTTTTGTTTCCTTTATTAGATTGATTCCTAGATATTTCATTTTTTTTGTATGCTATTGTAAAAGGAATTTTTTCCCTAATTTCTCTCACAGTGAATCTATTATTTATATATAAAAGACTATTGTTTTTTGAGTGTTGACCTTATATCCAGCTACTCTACTGAAGCTATCAATTAAGTTTAGAAGTCTTTTGGCAGAGTATTTTGGGTCTTCTATGTAAAGTATTATATCATCAGCAAATAATGACAGTTTAACTTCTTCCTTTCCTATCTTTATTTCTTTTATTTCTTTCTCTTTTCTAATTGCTGTGGCTAATGTTTCAAGAACAATATCAAACAGTAGTGGTGATAGTGGGCATCCTTGTCTTGTTCCTATTTGAGCATGAAAGTTTTCAGTTTTTGACCATTTAGTATGATGTTGGCTGTTGGTTTTTCATAGATAGCCTTGATCAGGTTGAGATAAAGACCTTCTATTCCAATTTTCTGTAGAGTTTTTATCAAGAATAGATGTTGGATTTTGTCAAATGCCTTTTCTGCATCCATTGAGATAATCACATGGTTTTTGTCCTTGAGTCTGTTAATATAGTGTATTACATTTATTGATTTATGAATGTTGAATCATCCTTGCATCCCTGGGATAAATCTGACTTGGTCAGGGTGTATGATCTTCTTGATGACCTTCTGTATTCTGTTTGCCAGTATCTTGTTGAGGAGTTTTGAATCTATGTTCATTGGGTAGACTAGCCTGTAGTTTTCTTTTGGGGTTGTGTCTTCCTTGATTTTGGAATCAAAGTAATAATTGCTTCCAGGAATGAATTTGGAAGCTTTGCTTCTCTTACAATTTCCTTGATGAGTTTAAAGAGTAGTAGGGGCTGGGGATTTAGCTCAGTGGTTTTGCTGCCTGCTGTGAAAGCGCAAGGTCCTGAGTTCGATCCCCATTACCAAAAAAAAAAGAGTAATGGCAATAGTTCCTTTTTAAATGTCTTGTGGAATTCAGCAGTGAAGCCATCAGAACGTGGGCTTTTCTTTGTTGGTAATTTTTTTTTTACATTTTCAAGTTTACTCATTGTAATTGGGGTGTTTAGAGTTTCTATACCTTCTTCATTTAATTTTGGTAATTTGCATGTATCTAGGAATCTGTCCATTTCTTTTATGTTTTATATTTTATTGTAGTACAGATTCTCAAAGTAAGAATTGATGATGCTTTGGATTTCTCCTGGATCTGTTGTGACTTCACTTTTTTCATTCTTGATTGCATGGATTTGAGGCTTTTCTTTCCTTTTTTTGATAAGGTTGGCTAAGGGTTTATCTATTTTATTTATTCTTTCAAAACACCACCTCTTTGATTCATTAATTTTTTGTGTAGTTCTCTTAGTCTCCATTGCATTGATTTCTGCTCTGATCTTTATAATTTCCTCTCTTGTATGGGCTTTGGGTTTGTTATGCTTTTCTTTTTCTAGGAGCTTGAGCTTCTGCCTTAGGTTATTTATCTGTGTTCTCTCTGTTTTCCTAATATGGGCATTAACTGCTATGAATTTCCCACGTAGAACTCCTTTCATTGTATCCCATAGATTCCTGTATTTTGCACTTGTATTATCATTTACTTGTAGAAACTGTCTAATTTCTTTTTTAATTTCCTCTGTGACCCATTGGTTTTTCACTGGTATATTACATTGTTACTTAATTTTCATGGGTTTTGGGGAGTTTTGCAGTTTCTTATGTCATTAATCTCCAATTTTATTGCACTATGGTCTGATAATATACAGGGGGTAACTTCAGTTATTTTACATTTACTTAGACATGTCCTATTAGCTAGCATGTGTTCTATTTTAGAGAATGACCTGTGTGCAACCGAAAAGAATGTGCAGTCTGATTTTCTGGGGTGGAACACTCTGTAGTCCATTTGTTCAATAGCTTGGTTCAATTCTAGAATTTTGTTGTTAATTTTTTGTCTAGATGATCTGTCTAATTGTGAAAAAGTGGTATTAAGATCCCCTACTACAATTATATTAGAGCTTATTTGGTTTTTGATGTCCATTAATATTTGTTTTATATACTTGGGGGCATTCGTATTTGGTGCATATATATTTATGATTGTCACCTCTTCCTTTTGGACTGTTACTTCACAAGGATTTAATGACCATCTTTGTCTCTCTTAATTAATTTTAGTTTGAAATCTAGTTTGTCTGCAAATAGAATTGCTACCCCTGCTGTTTTCTGGGTTCCTGTGGCATGGAGCACTGTTTTCTATCCTTTTACTTTCAGTCTATGTATTTCTTTTTGAGTTAGGTGTGTTTCTTGTATACAGCATATTGCTGAATTTTGCTTCTTAATCCATTCTGTTAGTGTATTTCTTTTGATTGGTGAATTGAGACCATTAACACTGATAGTTATAATTGACAGATATTGATTCTCATTTTTGTCGTGATGTTTTACCATTGGTGATTCTTTTATTTCTTGTTTTTTGTTTTTTGTGTTTTTTTTGCTTTTTCCTTTTGCTTTAGTTTCTTACCTTGCCTGGTGGCTTCCCTGTTTTGGGCCTCATGGAGGTGTGACCTTCATTGCCTTTTTCTAGGATATTTCTTAGAATTGTTTGGAGTGCTGGTTTGGTGTTCATGAAATTTCTCAGGTGTTCTTTGTCGTGGAAGTATCTAATTTCCACATTGATTTTGAAAGATAAATTTGCAGGACACAACTGTCTAGGTTGGAAGTTATTTTCTTTTAGGGCTTGAAATACTTGACTCCAGGCTCTCCTTGACTTGAGGGTTTGTGTTGAAAAATCTGCCGTGATTCTGATACACTTTCCTTTATAGATGATTTCTTTCTTTTCTATAACTGCCTGTAGGATTTTTGTTCTTCTGTTGGTTTGCTGAGATCTAATTATTATATGTCTAGGTGTAGTTTTTTTGATCATGGCTAGGTGGAGTTCTATATGCCTCACTTTTCTGAATGTCCAATTCTCCACCTCTGTCTGGGAAGTTTTCTACTATTACTTCTGTGAACAGTTTTTTCATGTCAATTGTATTTTCTATTGTTTTTTGTGGACTCCTAGCAGTCTTATGTTATTCATCCTTGCATCATCTAGCAGCTGGTGGATTGATTTCTCATGGTCCCTTATTAATTTTAAGAAATCTCTCTTTTCATGCTCCTTAACTGCAATCCTGTCTTCTATATCTGATATTCTATCTTCAGATTCCCTCAATCTGCTGCGCATGCTTACAATGGAGTTTTTAATCTCCTGAATATCTGTTTGAATCCATTTCATGGATTCCATTTCTTTCTTATGTTGGGCAATCATGGTTTCCATTTCTTTCTTATGCTGGACATTCATGGCTTCCAGCATATTTCTAAGCTCAACTATTTTTTTATCTGTTTCTGTTCTAGAGCCTCTAATTATGTCCCCAGAAATTGCCTTTTGTGGGGTGAAAGTATGGGTTTGTGCCTTGCTTAAATGTCTTTTCATTTTTATTTTTGGTACTGTCAGTTATAAGTCAATGAGTCCCAGTAAGCCAGTCACAGACCCCTGAGATTCAGACAGACTTCTGGCTGCAAGTCCCAAATTGAGCTGCCTGCCCTCCTGCAGGGACAAACTCTGAAAGGCTCTACTACAGGTTCCAGCTGTCTTTCCCCTGAAAATAGTCCAGTATCAAATGGGAGGTGATGATCCCTCCAACTTACCAAGTATGGTGGTCTGGTGTGCCTATATTGCAGAGATTCTCTTCACTTTTCCAGTGGGTTCAATTTACATCAAGGAGCCTGAAAGAGGCCCTCTCTCTGCTGTTCACCTCTGCAACTCAAGACAATAGTCTTTATGTCCCCCTGTGCCTCTGTAGTGTGGAACCAGGTAACTGCACGGCCAAGAGGTCAGAGGCACAGGGCAGGGGCTGCTGTTACAGGAGCCTGGGCGGCCAAGCCAACAACAAACTATGGACCCGCAGGGGTGGGAGGTTTCCTCATGGTCTCCTGGATGCAAGTGGGCAGGCTAAGCCAGAAGGAGCAGGGCACAGCTACCTGTGTCTGACCACAGGATCAAACTCAAGATTTCAGTTTTTGACCATTTAGTATGATTCTGGCTGTTGGTTTTTCATAGATGGCTTTTATCAGTTTGAGGTAGAGACCATGTATTCCAATATTTTGCAGGGTGTTTATCATAAATGCATGTTGTATTTTGTCAAATGCTTTTCCTGCCTCTATGGGGATAATCATATGGTTTTTGTCCTCGGGTCTATTGATATAGTGTATTACATTGATTGATTTGTGTAAGTCGAACCATCCCTGCATCCCTGGGATGAATCCCACTTGATCACGGTGTATGATCTTCTTGATGATCTTCTGCATTCTATTTGCCAGTATCTTATTAAGGATTTTTGCATTCATTAGTGACATTGGCCTATACTTCTCTTTTTCGGTTGGATCTTTCTCTTCTTTGGGGATCAAGGTGATGCCTGCTTCCAGGAATGAATTCGGGAGTACTGCTTCCCTTTCAATTTCATTGAAGAGTTTCAACAGTAGTGGCAGTAGTTCCTAAATGTCTTGTAGAATTCAGCAGTAAAGCCATCAGGACCTGGGCTTTTCTTAGTTGGTAAGATTTTAATTACATTTTCAATTTCATTGATTGATATTGGGTTGTTTAGAATTTTTAGGTCTTCTTCATTCAACTTTGGTAATTCATATGTATCTAGGAATCTGTCCATTTCTTCTGTGTTTTCCATCTTATTGGAGTCTAGGTTCTGGGAGTAGGTATTGATGATCCTCTGGATTTCTGCTGGGTCTGTTGTAATTTCACCCTTTTCATTCCTAATTGCATGGATTTGGGCCTTTTCTTTCCTTTTTCTGATAAGGTTGGCTAAGGGTTTGTCCATTTTCTTTATTCTTTTGAAGAAACAACTCTTGGCTTCCTTGATTTTTTGTATCATTCTCTTAGTCTCCATTGAATTTATTTCTCCTCTGATCTTTATAATTTCCTCCCTTGTATGAGCTTTGGGTTTGTCCTGCTCTTCTTTTTGTAGAAGCTTGACATTCAGCATCAGGTTGTTTAATTGGGCTCATTCTGTTTTCCTAATATGTGTATTCATAGCTATGAATTTCCCTCCTAAGACTGCTTCATTGTGTCCCATAGATTCTAATATGTTGTATTGTCATTATCATTTAATTGAAGGAACTGTCTTTCTTCTTTAATTTCCTCTGTGATCCACTGGTTATTCAGAAGTGTGTTGTTCAATTTCCATGTATTTATGAAATTTTTCCAGTTTCTTTTGCTATGGATTTCCAATTTCATCATGCAATGATCAGACAATATACAGGGGATAACTTCAATTCAATTCCTTTGCACTTACTTAACATGTTCTATGAGCAAGTATGTGGTCTATTTTGGAGAATGACCCATGTGCAGCTGAGAAGAATGTGTATTCTGATTTTGTGGGATGTAACATTCTGTAAACATCAGTTAAGTTCATTTGATCAAGAGTTTGATTTACTATTTTGTTTCTTATTTTTTGTCTAGTTGATCTATCTACTTGTGACAGTGGGGTATTGAGGTCCCCCACTACAGTTGTATTAGTGCATACATGACTTTTCATTTCTGTTAGTATTTGTTTTATGTAGTTGTGCACACTAGTGTTTGGTGCATAGATATTTATGATTGTCATCTCTTCCTGTTGGATTGTTCCCTTTACAAGGATGTAGTGTCCTTCTTCATCTTTCTTAATCAGTGTTGGTTTGAAATCCACTTGATCTGCAAAGAGGATAGCTACTCCTGCTTCTTTTCAGGTTCCTGTCATATGGAGTATTGTTTTCCACCCTTTAACTTTCAGTCCATGAGTTTTGTTTTGAATTAAATGTGTTTCTTGTGTGCAGCATATTGTTGGATTTTGCTTCTTGACCCATTGTGCCAGTCTATTTCTTTTGATTGGTGAATTGAGAACATAAACATTGATGGTTATAACTGATAGATATTGACTTGTCATTGCCATGACTTTTTTTTTTTGTTAGATTCTCCCCCTTTACAATTAATTTCTTGTCATGCCCAATGGGTTCATTCTGCTGTGCTTCCTGGAGTTGTGATCCTCATTGTCTGTTCCTAGGATATTGTGTAAAATTTTTGGAGTGCTGGTTTGGTATTGATGTAATTCCTCAGGTGCACTTTGTCATGAAAGTATCTTATTTCTCCATCAATTTTGAAAGATAGTTTTGCAGGGTACATCAATCTTGGTGGCAGGCTGTTTTCCTTTATGGCTTGGAGTATGTCACTCCAAGCGCTTCTTGCCTTGATGGTTTGCATTGAGAAGTTTGCTGTGATTCTGATGGGCCTTCCTTTGTATGTGATTTGTTTCTTTTCTCTAACTGCTTGTAGAACTTTGTGCTTCTGTTGAGTTTCTGGAATCTTAACAATTGTATGCCTATGTGTAGATTTTTTTTTGATCAAGACTATTTTAAGTCCTATATACCTCACTTATCTGTATGTCAAGATCTTTTCCCCTGCTTGGGAAGTTTTCTGCCATCACTTCTGTGAACAGTTTTTTTATGTCATCTGCGCTTTCTCCTGTTTCTTCTTTGACTCCAATCCGTCTTATGTTATTCTTCTTTGCATCGTCTAGCAGCTGTTGGATTGATTTCTTGTGGTCTTTTACAATTTTGAATCAATTTTTCTTTTCCTGGTCACTAATTGCAATCTTATCTTCTATATCTGGAATTCTGTCTTCACATTGGCTCATTCTGCTGTGTAGACTTTCAGTGGAGTTTTTGATCTGGAAGTCTATTTGCATCTGTTTTATGGATTCCATTTGTTTGCTATGTTGGGATTCCATCATGTTCCTCAGCTCCTCTCTAGATTTATTAATCATGTCTTGCACTATGAGCACAATCTCTGCTGTTATCTGAGAAATTCTTTCTGATTTCATTTTTTCCAGATCCTCTTTTGTTGCCAGTTCAGGGAGTCCAGGTGGTTGAGTATCAGTGTTCTATCTCATTTCTCTTTTGGGTTGCTGTAGGTGATCTGGAAGTCTGGTTTTGAGACTTGTTTACCTGTCTTCTCATTTTGACACGGGGTTGGGGGGGGTTGTTGTTTGTGCCTGCGCAGCTCACCTCCTCTGAGCTGGGAGTTGGGGTCCAGCAGTTCAGAAGCCCCTTCCTCTGGGCTGGAAGTGGTAGGATGTACAGTGGCCCAGAAACCCCTTCCTCTGTGCTGGGAGCCATGGGACAGATGGTGGCCCAGAAGCCCCTTTCTCTGGGCTGGGAGTGGCAAGATGGATGGTGTCTTGGAAACCCCTACCTCTGGGTTGGGAGTGGTGGGACAGATCAATATTCTCATGGTTTTAAGGTATCACTGAATAACTAGTCTCCAATAGCAGCCCTATCTTTAGTTCTGACACTCTGTCCTCATATTGGTCCATACTTTCAATAACATTTTTAATCTCCTTGATTTATGTTTGAAATCTTTTCAGGACTCTAGTTCTTTGCTAAACTAGTCATTCATGCTTTGTGTCATTTTATTTAGCTCATCTAGCATTTTCTTAGTGTTTTCCAAAAACTCACCAATTCTTTTATTTAAGTCCATTATCTATACAATTATACCTTCTTTGAGCTCATCAAGCACCTTATTGATCTGTTTTCTATCTCTTCTCTTATCCTTTCAAGTAACTTGGCTGTATATTCTTTATTCCCTCCCCTCAATGTCCCATGAATGAGGTAGAAGGGCATTGGGAGTTTTTGAAGGCATTTTGTTACCCTGTCTTCTCATATTTGTATTGGTTTTTGTTTGTTTCATTTGTGCTAAGGTTTGTGAGTGCTTATAATGGATACTTTGTTGCTAGTGTGCTTATCTCTTTAGTTAGTGTTTGATTTTCTGTGATGCACTCTGGGTATGTGTAACTATAGGCCTTTGCCTCTGCCCCAATATCTGACCACTTCAGTTAATTTTGGTAGGGAGAATGTAGTGTAACTGGCGCAGCACCTAGTTCTTCAGGAATGGACCAGAGTATTGTTAGTTGCACAAGGATAATCTTGGTATTGGCCTACAGAGAAAACTTGTTAAAAGCACTGGCAATGGCAACAAAATCAGCAACAATAATAGCATCAAAGACAAACTAGATATTGACATACCATAACAATCAATAGTGTTTCACCCTTAATCATGAGAAAAAGATCTATAATTATATTTTAAATACTAAGTCAGACCAAATATTGACAAAGAGTAGATATCTTTTCAAAGTGATAACTATACCTCCACTAACTAGAAAAAAATTAAATAATAAACATTTAATAGCATAGAGTTAACAATTTCTAGATTAATATAAACCTAAATGGTTATAATAGTAATGACAGAGCAGGTGGGGACTGCGAGAATGAAAAAAATTTTTTTTTAATTAAACAATGGACTGAGAAGGAGGGGAAAAAGTGAGATAAAAGATTCTATTAACAAGAAAGAGGAAATTAATAGAATTAAAGGCAACAGAAAAGATAAAAAGAAAAAGTAAGAATAAAAAAATTTGAAAGGAAGAAGGACAAGAAAAATAAAAAGGAGATCCTTTAAACCCTAAAAACTATTGAAGAAGAGGGAGGAAAAGAAGGAAAAAAGTAAGTCCAAGAAAAAGTTCTTCTCTGTATTTTTGAATGAGTGGTTTCTTTCCAGTACCCACAATCCATCAAGTCATTGTTTCTCTGCCTGGCTTTATGGTTTATAGGTTTGTGGAGTGCCTCCCTGTTCTATCTAGTCACTCCAGGCTGTAGAAACCACACAAGCCAAAGGATGTCCTTGCTCACATTGGGAGATGGGGAAAGTACTCAGACCTAATGAGATACTCTACCACAGACATAATAAGAAGAACTTATTTTCTATTTCTCCAAAACTTTGAATAAAGTTTTGAGGGATAAGACATAATAACTAGCAAGATTCCTGACCAAGTATGCTTTCTTATGAATAGAAATATTAACAATTCTGAGACAAAAGACTGTATCAACTTAGTTAAGTAAGACTTCAAGACATCCCACTTGATGCTAGGGACAGAACTGAGTACTAGGACACTTGCTTAGGATGAGTGAGGCCCTCGGCCAGTGATTATGCACATTTCAGAGACCAGACTGCAACTCCAAACCCACTTATGTTTCACAAAGTGTCAACACTGCAATTAAACCTGAATACTAAGGTTTTAGTTTAGAAAAACAACTCATATATTAACATCTTTTATCTGAAAAGATAAATCTAAAAAGATAAGCTAACTCACATGTCATAGGTTTTCCAGCACTGGTTGAAGCAAACCATTATATTTAAGGCCAGCACTTTTAGTCCCAGCTGCTTCTGAAAACTGCATGCCAAGCCTGGTTTTTCACAATGAAGGGTGGGCTTCCATGTCCTTCCTGACTTGAGCTTCAAATTCTCAGGGAGTTTATGTCTAGCCCACATCCTTTCCACAACTATCTCCCATGGCTATCTCTCACTCAGTCATTGTAACTGGGTAACACTGAGAACCCTGAAGTGAAGATGGTTTTTAGTTGTTCTGAGGCCCAGTCTTAATTAATAAACCCCTTCCTGATATGGCACCTGATTAAACACTCTGCAATACAGTGGGTGCTCTGCTGGATTCCTTCTCCTGGACTCCTGGATTACCTGCAGGGTAGGAGTCACTTTTGGAGTAATATCCCACCATGATTTTGCAGTTTACAATAGCCTTGGACTTTTCTTGGGAATAGTGCTGTTGTCTCAATCCATTGTTTCTCCCTAGAGTTTATTTTATGTCTGTGAAGATAGGTTTCCCTCCCCAGGAGTCCAGGTAAAGTTCCAGATTCCTTCATTCTTTTCCCTGCATTGTGGTTGGTATCTCCAAATTCTCTGTAGCTTCTAATTTTCCTGCCAGTTCCCTCCCAATTCCTGGAGTTCTACTTCTTTTTGTCAAGTGATCATTCTCCACTTATCTGCATTCCAGGACCTAGAGAGGCTGTATTTTGCTGCTGATTGCCACTCTGCTCTTTTGATTCTCTCTAATTTCACACTTTTTTAATAACCCAGGAAAACAATGGGTCGGTGCTGATGACAAATAGATGAGGATATAGAGGATGAAAAAAAGGGAAAATGAAGAAGGAAGAAAGTAATTCAGACAGAAGAAAAAGAGAAAAATGAGACAATCCCAGATAAAAGAAAGGAGATACAATTTCATTGATATTACTCTTTTATCTGCCATAGAGGGTAGATAGGGGATTTGAGAGGCTACTTGTAGGGGTGGAAAAAAATGGATGAAGAGGGAAGAAAACATATTTTGAGATAAAGAGAAAGTGTGAGAAGTTCAGAACCAATTAGAAAGGTTGTGTTTGAAAATCTATACACAATTTTTGTGAGAGTTAACCTGACATCCTCATGAAAGATACTATTTAAACTAAAGCACTGATAAATTCTTCCTCTCCTTTTCCCATATTCAACCCCTTCTCATATTCTCTCTCTCTTGTATATATGTACAGTAATACCTCAGTTCACAAATGCTTTTTTGTGAACAATTCAGTTTGCTAACAGAAGCATTTGGAAAAATTTTGCTTCCATTTGTCAACTTCACATCAGGTGACAAACACTATTGTGGCCATCTTCCCCACAAATACATAAATGACACCATCTTCCTCAGAATCATGAAATGAATTGTTTGTGTTCATGAAACTGATATATATATATATATATCAGTATATATATATATATCAGTATATATATAGACACACACATATATATCATAAGATATATATGTAAGAAGATATACTTGTATCACATGTAAGAAGATATATATCAGATGTAAGAAGATAAAGAAAAGAAAGAAGAGAATACACACACACATACAAAAACACAGAAGTACAGAGTTTTCTCACATAGGTATTGGCAAAAACTTTATGAACAAAACCCCAATCACACAGAAAATATTACAAAGGATCAATAACTTGGATCACATCAAATTAAAAAGCGTTTGCACAGAGAGTCAAACTGGATTCCTGCATACCTCCACATCTAATCCCTCAGCAAATTCTGCTGCTCTTAATCCAAACTGTATCTTTTATCTTTCCATTTCTTGCCTCTTTCATAGCACATCTCTGGTCTAATCCCCACCATCTTTCCCTTCCACTATAGCAGCTTCTTTATAGATCTCTAATCTCCATCTTGAAACTTTTCCCAGTCCATTATCACAATAGCTAAAGTCAGTTATTAAAAGTACAAATGTGATTTAATTCATTTCCTTTTACCTTAAAATGTTTCACTACCTTTCCCACACACTTTAAGATAAAATTCAAATGCTTTTTCATGGGTCCTCATGATATATTTTCTCTATCTATCAGGTTTAGCTGATCTTAGATCCTCCTCTCTCTCACTTATTATGTTCCAGTCACAGATATTTTACAAATAATGATTCAATTTATTAAGGTCTTTCCATCTCAAGGCCTTTGCCCTGCCTGTAAAACTGCTTTCTTACCAGCTACAGATATACCTTTATCTCCTCACATACCCCTTCACAAAAAAAGCTTCTTAATTTTTTTCTCCAGAAAAAGCCCTTCCCTGACCTCTCTGTGCAATTCTTCTAATTATAGTAAATCATTGACTGTTTTCATTTCTTTCTACTGCTTAGCAGAATTCATAACTCGACATGTTTCAGACAATTTGATATCTCTTTTGTTTTTCACTTTATAGTTCTGCATTTAGTATATAAGTGGCACTTGGTAAATGTTGAATAGATGGACATATAAATGATTGCCAGTCTCCGTTATCTTTGAATAAATTTTGTTTTTACCAGCTTCAGAACATTACATGAGTAGAATAGGGTAGTTCAAATTGTAGAAAATATCAAAGAATGTTGAAATGAAATCTTGAGTATTGAAAAGTTAGAGGATATGAGGATTCAGCTATGGTAAAGGAGATCACTGCATTTGGATCTCAAAGGCAGAAAGTCTGGACCAGTGCAGGAAGATTAATGATCACTGAAGCTCTGTGGTAGACTGAATAAGGCCCTCCAAAGAGCCAAGTCCTATTCCCTGGAACCTATGAATTGTTATCTTATAATGTAAAAGAAACTTTGTAGATATGATTAAGAATCTTGAGATAATCTTGCATTGTACAGGTGGCCCCAGAATAATCACTAGGGTTTTTAAAAAGTAGATTTATAGTCAGAGAGAGAAATGTGACAATACAAGCAGAGTAATGCAGGGACACCAGCTAGGGAATGAAGGCAATCTCTAGAAGCTAAAAAAGGAAAGGAAGTGAATTTTCTCCTTAAGCCTCCAAAAGGCATATAATTGTGTTGACCCATTTTAGGTTTCTGAACTGCACAATTATAAGGGAACCAATTTTCATTGCTTAAAGCCACTAAAATTTGTGATAATTTATTTCAGAAGCAATAGAAAACTAATGCAAGCTCTCAAACTCATCTCTAAACTCCTTTTCTTTGTTTGCCTTTATTGGTATTTATTTGTTGGTATTTATTTATTGTTGTATCCCCAGACTAAAATATACAAGTTATATAGAAAACACTACATCTGTGTTGCCAACTATTTTATTCTCAGGACCAAGAGCAAGGTGTAGAGCATGGAGCAGGTTTAAATAAATGCTGTTGAATCAATGAAGAGATGAACACAGATTGTTATTTGATAGAATAGACAAAACATGCAAATGTCAATTATAGATGATTTCCAAAAACTGAAAAGAAGTCATTCTTCCCACTTCCACCTATTAGTCTTTCTCTCCCTTCTAAACTGATTCATTCTCTCTTGGCTTCACATCTGTTCTCTTTTATTCGGGACCTGAGTTCTTCCCCCATTGTTTAATGTCCTTTTACCCACTTCTTCCCTTAGGCTTTTTAGTCTTAATTGTATTATACAGTATACAACTGTTCTGCCACAGGAATGATGGGGTTACATGAATGCAGAGATGACTGTTTCTGATTTAATATATATTATTGATGCTGTCTTGCATCTTTGATTAAATTGAATATATAATTTTAATGGACTTTAATAAATCATTTTAATGAACCATGTATTTATTAACCTTAATTTGATTAGATCATTGAATGTGACAGAAATCTTCTGTTCTGAAATTGCTCTTATTGATCACAAAAATGCACCATAGTATAATGGCTTGAAGCATGTTTTTCTCTTCAGAAAATAGTCATGACACCTGAATTTTAATCAGTTGAACAAAACAATTCCTCTGCAATAAGACAATGTCAAAAAGTTTGTGACTTAGCTTTCTTTCTCTCGTGGTCCTGTGCTCTGGTTTACAAAGCACTGTTTATAGATATTCCTGAATTGTAGATTTTAGCTAATATTATGCAAAATAAACAAAACTCTGTGTGTGTGCATGAGAATGAGTACAAATACTATAATGTGTCATACGAAAAATGTACTGCAACATGGGAAAGTCTATCTTTTTATACTTCTGTTCTTTGATTTCAAATATTCAATACTTGTTAAATCAGATGATCTACTTACCCAAAGGGAAACTGAGGATTGAGAAGGGTAGAGGATGTGCCTCTACAATGATGGCCCCTCATATTTTTTCTTGAAAAGCAGATGTTGGGGAGTTGTTGAAGAATGCTGGGATGAGAGAAAATTAATTGTGATAGCCTCTATTAGGCAAGGGCTCAGGCAGCTTCTTCTCTGTGAAGATATCATCTCTCACATTTCAAACCTTCATTCGGGTTGAACAAACTCTTATTTTGTTTATTACCTAAATTTGTAAGTGGGAGCACAATTAGGGATGGCAGTCTTACTGATATATTAGTCCAAACAGAACTGCTTAGCTCTCTCATATATATGTATATTGTGTATAAAAATATATGGTTTATAAACACATATATGTATGTGTATGCACATGTTTGTGCATGTGTGTGTGCATGTGTGTGTGTGTAAAGCAGACAGCTCCCATCCTGTACTAGAAAAGCTCTATTAGGAGTAAGGATGAAGATGTCCTTTAAACAAGTAAGAGATAAATATTCCTAGGTGGATAATCCTATAAATTATATCTTAATTAACTTCAATTATACAATTAGAGCAAGCTTTATATAAATCTATATATAAGAAATTATGTCTATATTAAATATTGGCATTACATCAGTTTATTTCTCCATTCAACAAACTTTCATTGAGCTTCATATAGAATAGAATAGAATGTAATAGCTTCTATTATAGATGAAGCTCTGTACTGATTACTGAAATTGCAGCTTGAAAAAGTAACTTCCCTGCCCTTACACAGTTCACATAAGATTGGAAGGGGGAATAAAAGACAGGGGTATTTCACAAATGATAATACAAATTGTAATTAAAAACAAATGGCAATGAAGCACTAGGGAAGACTGAAAGAAAACTTTTTAATATCATCCTAAACTTTTACTATTTCATTTTTACTTATGCGATCCAGGAAAAAATAATATAACATTAAAGTAAGGTTTAATTTGTGACTTTTTTGACACTTTAAATTATGATTGTCAAAGAGTAGTTTTCCATAAAGTTCAGTCAACAGGATCAAATTTTCAAAGGAATTATTCACAAAAATTTTAATAAATAATCTGTAATTTACTTACAAACTAAGAAGACTAGATTTCACAGTGATTTTGTATCTTTCCTAGTTAATTTACTTGGCAGTGGATAATGGCCATGAAAGATGCAATAATAAATCCCAGAGAGGTTAAATAGCACACTTGTTTTATGGTTAAGTTGAAATCTAACATCTGCAACATGATACCTCTACCATATGTATCTCTCATCCTCTTTTAAGTAGAGGAAATTGGGATTTATAATCTTCATAGTTTTAGCTACCATAAGATTAATATGAGTTAACAATGTGCAGTGTCTAGCAATACAGTTAAAAAAGAATCTTCTAGTAAAAATATAGTATAATTTTTTATTAATTATTGCCACATAAGAAAGTACTACAAAATAGTGCATACTGCTATGGTTAAATAGGGTATGACCTTCTGAAACTCATGCTGAAATGTTGTTCTCCAAAATAACAATGTTGAAAGGTCACAACATGTTTAAGAAATGAGCAAGTTTTTAAGAGGAATTAATGAAGTTCTTGCAGGGCTGGATTAGCTACCATGAGAACTAGTTGTCATAAAATGTGGCCATCCTCTGTGAGTTTTTTGCAACCATCCACTTCCCCTTCTACTTTTAAAACATGATATGATAAAGCACAAGGACCTGGCCAAATGCAGCTGCGCAATCTTGCACTTGAAGCCTCCAGAAACATGAGATAACTAAACTTCTTTTTTTTTAAATTATCCAGTCTCAGTATTCTGTCAACAGAAAACAGACTAAGACACTTACTCACTGCCAATATACAAGTATAAGTTTGTGTGGGTCATGAATCTGACTGGCTGGGTCTAGCTCAGAGTCTCCTCCAAGGATGCAATCAGGATGTTATGAGGCCAATAATCAAGTCACAGCTTGATAGTGTGAGGCTCACTTCTCAGATCATTTACCTGGACACCGGCAGGATTCAATTCCTTTAGTGTTCTTGGATCAAATATCTCATATCTGACTAACTGCTGGCTGGAGACATCAGTCCCTTGTCACATGGGCTTCTCCATAGAGGTACTTAGAACAGCTGCTGTCTCTCAGAACAAGAACTCTAAAAGATTAAAAATAATGAGGGAGGCTGAGCAAGACAGAAGCCAGAAGATATTTTTGTTTTAAATCTAACCTCAGAAGTGACATCTCATCACTTTTAGCATATTCTATTTTTTAGAAGAAAGTCACTAAGTTCAGTCCACATGCAAGAAGTGACTATACAAGGTCATGAATACCAGGAGGAACAGATCATGTGAGTCATTTTGGAGGTACATATCACACCATGACCAGTACCAGAAACAATTTACCTAAGTCCATAGTACCTGAAGTAATTATATACTAAGTATACAGAAATAAAAATGCATAAAATATATAGAAATAAAAAAGATATATATTTATATATGAAGATATAAAATAATTTGGATGTAAAGATCAAAGATATTCAGTGGTTTCAATTTCTACATAGATTACCATGTCAGGAAAGTTACACATTTTTCTAGACAAAGCTCTACTTAGAGAGGAAAATATTCAGAAAAATTTTACAAAGCATCTACCCAGTTGAATTCTTCTCTCAAGTTCACAGTAACTTGAAAGCAAATGGATTTGAAATTTTTGTCCTAGGGAATTTTCTTATTTTTCAAAAAAAGCATTAACCAATCTCCTTCATATTAATTGAAAATCCTAAATTACCCACTTCTATTTACCAAATAGGAAATTTATTTTATTCATCTCTCACAATTCTATTCTTTTCACAAAGACATTGTCAATAGTACTCTAAAATATTGTGGTCAAAAGCCAGAAGAATCAGAAGAAACAGAAGAAACAAAGAAATGTCTAGAATATTAGTAATGAAATCTCTACTTTGAGGAAATAATCTCAGATATTGAAGAAAGAGGCATTTTTTAAAGTCTTAATCCTTAAATTTTCTTTTAAAGCTATTTTAATGTTAAGAACTCACATGATGAATATTAGATCTCTATATTCTTATTAATTTTATTCCAAAACACCAAAATGAAGGAATTAATACTTCTGGTGCTGATTGTATGGTCAAATCACTACTATGGGTTACTCTTTAGTCTAGGAACTTCACTGGAAGAGGAATTTAGTAAACAGAAAAATATTCAGAAAAGAGAAAGAGGTTTGTGAGTACATTTTGTAACTTTTTACTGTGAAGCTATTTTTATTGGTTCCTGTCAAGTATATGAAAGTGGTTTTCTTACAAATAAACATTACATTTTTTATGTGTTCACTACTTCCTCTCCATGTACAATGGTTAATTTTATGTGTCAACTTGACTAGGTCATGTAATGCTCAGATGGTTGATTAAATATTACATCTGGGTTTGTCTGTGAAGGTGTTTCTGGGACAGATTAGCAGAGTAAAAAAGATTGTCATGCCCAATCTGGTTGAACATCATTTTGTCTTTTGATGGCCTGACTGGAAAAAGAAGGTAGAGGAAGTTTGAATTAACCTTACATGACTGCTGAATTAAGTCTCAGGCACTGATCTCCTGCTCATGGCATTCTTGGTTCTCAGGTCTTCATAACCAGACTGGAAACTCTCCAGCTCCCAGTCTTTTGATTACTACTGGCACACAAATGTCGAGAATGCACATAGCAGACTGTAGTAAGATAACAGCCTCTATATTCAACCACTGACCCATACACAATGAGTTCACTGTATTTTCTCTAAGCTTTTTGCTGGCTGTTATTGTTCATATCTAGATGTCCTCCAAAAGTCTCATATGTTCCTAGGTGGTGTTTTTTGAAGACTATTGGATTATGGGGGATTATAGCTGACTTGCTGTTAGGAGTGGTGTGTGGCTAGAAAAGCCAGGTCAGTAAGGGCATGCCCTAGAATAGGTTATCTTCCTCTACAGCTTTCTCTTTGCCTCTCTGCTTCTTGGTCAGCATGAAGTGAGCAGCTTCTCCTCCACTATGCCCCTCTACCATGCTGACCTGCCTTGGAGCCAGCAAACTATGGACTGAAATGTCAACAAACCTTGAGCTAAAATAAACCTCTTCTTTAATTTGTGGGACAGGTATTTTGTCTCAGCAATGAAGAAAGTAACTAAGATTTTGGTACCATTTACCTGACCATGTGGTTTAGAAGCCTTTGGAACTGATTTGCGTGAGGAGTTTCAGAAGGTTTAGAGATGCTGGCTGGAAAAGAAGCCCTAGAATACTGTATGCTGAGCTGTATGAGAGACTGATCAGAACTCAGGGTTGACAGTAATGCAGCTGGTGTGACCAGGCTTTTAGTTGGAAAGAAGGAATTCATTGGCAGCTGAACTCCAAACTACATGTGTTGTTCTCTGCTGGAAAATTTGTATACATTTTGCTCCTGTTCTGAGACTTCAAGGGACACTGAGATTAAGGGTAAAAGACCAGGGAGATCCAACATGAATGACTGAAAGTATCACATCAGAGGTACTCAGAGAAGATCCACTGAAAATACAGGTACTCTGAATTAGGGAGGGACTTACAACCTGAAACTGAAGATTAATCTAAAAGATGATATATGTAGATCAAACCAAATATCTGGTTAGTTGAAAAAGGGAAGTAGTGTTGCCAAGGATGGCAAGTAGCTCTCCCACACCACCCCACACTTTTCATGAGAGTGTCCCAAATATCCTGGGGGAACGAATGAGTGCTGCACAGGCTAGACTCCCGGGACAGACTCTACATATACCAGCCCCTTCTCCCCATCTGCAAACACTGGGAAATGCTGCATCTTACTGACATCCCCTCCACTACTCACTATGGGCTAAGGAAGCCCATCCCTCCCCCAGACTCTGGGCAAAGAGAGGATAAACAAGTCAAAGGCATCCAGTGAGGCCACCCAGTGCCTGCTAAGTCTGCCCAGCACCCAAGTATATCACCACACTAGGGTGAAAGAGGCCCTAAGCAAAGCCCAGGCACCATGTCAGATTCTGCTCTCTGGCTGGAGGGAGAAATTCTTGAGTCTGGGTCATTTCAGGATTTGAGCACAGAAGAAAAAAGAGGACATTGTCTGGCTGCCTGCAATTAGACTGCAACTAAGTAGAAAGAGAATTGTGTGGTATGTTTTATAGTATAGCAGTCATGTGGGAAGTGCATGCACATTCTCTTGCTATAGTGTTTGATTTGGGTCCCTGCTGGACTTTTTTGGTTACTTTTCTTTTTTGCTTTGATTTAGTTGTGTTCTCTCTCTCTCTCTCACTCTCTCTCTCTCTCTCCCTCCCTCCCTTCCTCCTTCCCTCCCTTTATCTCTTTCTTCTCTATATTACTTTTCTTCAATTCTAGATTCTGTAGTAATACTATTTTCTTATTTTTTACTTATTCTTACCTCTAGCACTTTTAAAATTCATTTCTACCTTGCCTCATACTAACCTTCTCTCCTGTCTATTATATTCTTATAATTGTTCTTTATCTTATCTATCCATGTCTTCCCTTGCCTCTTCTGCACCTTATGGTGCACAACATATCAACAAGTTCCGACAACCTTGCACCTGTCCTCAATCCAAAATGACATCTCTCTCCTTTTACATCTCACCCTCATCTCCACAAATAACTTCTTAAATCCCTCAATATTAACCCTTCACATCAACTACGAAAGACCTCCAGAGGAATCTGACCCCTTAATTTTTATGTATTATTTTTCCCTATTTACCTCCCCTCCTACTGACTTTTACTCCTCTTTTACCCATCCCTACTTCTGTTCTATTCTCTTCTTCTTCTAGATTACAGACTAATTGGTAATAAAAATATAGTATGTGTTGTAAAGGATACTGATAAAAGGTGAAAGTATAAATGCAAGGTTTAACACATATAAGGGGCGTACAATTGAATTTGTTAATGCTGTTATAACCAGTAGTAATTCTCTCCTCACAAAAGAGTATAAACCATTTAAATTAAATACATGAAGCCATGAACACTATCTCTGGACAAATAAGACCACAAACATATCACTGAAAGGCAGAGTCTAACTAAAAAGATCTTCATGTTTACTACAATCTCTCCTCACTCTCACTCTATTTGATTACACTTCAGCACCAAGTACACATCCACACATATGCACACATGCCCATGCACATGCAAACACATATGAACATGGGAAAATAAGATAACAAAAGGTAACCACAATCCTCCAACTCTCCTAAGGCAGATCCAGGGAGCACTGATGGAAAGAAAACACCAGGTAATAGAACTTTATTAATTTATGAAGAAAAAGTAAAGAAATTTGGTGAGTTCAAAGAGAACAAGACCCTAAGTTTATGGAATTATCAAAAAAATTACCAATATGGATATGGGAGAAACAAAATTATGGAGGAGCTGAACAAAACAATTCAAGATAAGAGTGACAAATTTACCAAAGATTCAGATTCCAGAAAAAGGATTAAATGCATTTTCCATAAAGAGATGCATGTAAGTCTTGGGATGCAGAGGCAGAATGTTATGATTTATATCTAGATGTCCCCCATGAGTTTTGTGCAATCTTAGGTGGAACATTTGGAAGAAGTTTATGATTTATAGCTCACTTGCTGTTAGGAGGTGGGGTCTGAGCAGAAAAGGTAGGCCACTGGGGCCAGGGTGTGGAAGAGTTTGTCTTTCTCTTCTCAGCTCCTTCCTCCTCTGCCTCCTAGTTGCCATGAGGTTAACAGCTTCTCCTCCATTATGCCCCTTTACTATGGTTTCCTGCCTTGATGCCAGCAGATAATGGACTGAAATTTCTACAAATTATGAGTCAGAGTGAACCTCTTTTCCTTTAATTTGCAGGTATCAGATATTTTGCTCCAGTGACCAAGAAATTGACTAAGACACTGGGCCTTGCACATGTCGGGGCCTTAAAAAGGAATAATCTCACGAGAAAGGCTGACACTGAGCACTGGGTGATGTTACTCAACTGAGTAAAGTACCTTCTGCTATTGAAAAGGGGATTTCTCAGACATCGTAAAGAAGCATAATGGCCAAGATTTTCCCTGTCATTACCTCCAAAGGCTCACTCACTTGAAAGAAATCTGTAGATAAAGACTCTCCCAAAATATTCCTGGCATAACTGATCGACAGGCTTGTTAACTGGGCGGTCTGAAGATGTTGGCTCTGCCTATATTTATAAGGTTTCTATACTATAGCTTTCTTGTTCCAAGCCTCATTACCTTTCCTCTCTCATTTCTCCCCTTACGTATGTCTCTGTTCCCCAACTCAAACCCTGGGAATGCTTTTCTAGCTTAGGTATTAGGAGTAGAGAAGTCATCATCTTGTCACCATGTTTTCAACACTATCATTTTTTTTTCTCTTCTCAATGCTGATGCTTTTCAGACTCAAAGAAAGCTTTGTCCCCATGTATTCTCCTGTCATACCTCTAATATGAGATAAGAAGCACTGAACACCCTGACTATCATATGAGTTGGGCGTAGTAGGAATGGAGAGTGGCAGAGAAACTATTAAAAGGAAATTAGTGGTAGCTACATCAAATACATTATCTTTTCACAACAAATACAAGATGAGAAGTTTTCGAAGAGAAAGAAAATATTTTAGCCTGGAGATGAAAAGTCTGAGGAAGATGAGTGTGATAGCCGCCTTTTGACTTCAAAGAGTACCAAATAGAGGAAGGATAGCGACTGGCTCTCTGATCTAGAATAGTAAGCTCAGTGGATAGATCCAAGGGAACACATGTTTCAATTATAGTAGGAGAATATGGTCTCTGAGGCAGAGTTAGCCTTAGTGTACAGTGGGCTCCCTTAGGAAATGGTGACTTATTATTGGAAAAGTTCATGTAATAAGAGGATCATTTGGCAGGTACGATGATGTCTTCAATAAGGATGTGATGATCCTGCCCTGCTGCTTTCTTTAGTCTCCTTATACATAGTCTACTACCTTAATGTCCTGCAAGCTTGTTTGGAAAGCTGAAATTGACTGGGGAACCCCCTCAGACTGAGAGAGAAAGAAGCACCAAATGCTGAAAAGGTGTAAGGATTCTTTGACCTCTTTTTTTCTCTGTGCTACTGGCTTGCCTCTTGCTTGGAGTTGGTGTCCAATTTTATTTTCTATTTCTACGCCATGAACATGGCTTTTGAACCTCAGTAACATCCCCTACCCATTTTTTATTTTTATTATTTTTTAGATTAAAAGATAAAATCTCAGGTTCTTGCCACTGATATTCAGGAAGTATCTATGGGATAAAATTGCTACATATTTCATCATGATAGCTGAGGAAGCCTGCTTTTACTGTGTCACATAATTCTAAATTATGCTTACATCCCACTTACTAGCTTTTAAAATCATTAAGTGTGCAGTTAAATTTATCTTCATATACCAGGGGAACTGTCCATTGATCTAGAAATTAAGCGATGTAATTACTCTAATGGGTAATTTTTGTTACTAACTTATTTGTGCAGAGATTCTTTATCATTTGTTAACAGAGAAGCCATATCTTCTTTCTGAATTATATTTGCCTCGCTTGTTTGAAATGGAATCAACTGAGTCCTGATTATATACATAGGGCTATAGATGCATAAGATTTTGGATATATTTTTAAATTAGGTTTCCTGGAGATAAAAAAAACAGGAAAGTTAGAGTAATCTGTTTATTCAAGCAATATCTGAGTGCCTATGTGTATATCTACAAAGCACAATACTAAGTGATGAGAATACAGTGTGAAAAGCAGAAAAATTTGATCTTATGGGTTTTAATGTCAAAAAAATCACACAGAATTATCATTTTTATCAGTTATCTCTTAGAGAATAGGTGAATATTCCAAAAATAATGAATCCAACACTCCTACTAGCAGTAAGAGTATACAAATCTTTTGTCCAAGACCCCTTCCCATCAGAAGAACTGAGGTTTGTTCAGAATTTCAGTGCCAGTGGATGACTGTGTGGGTGGGTCTTAGAGAGACTATCATAAAGCCACAGTGGGCTTCTTTCCATGTAAGCTTTCTAAAAACTTTTCTTGCTATCGTGTTGACAGTATGGGAATATATGTTTGGGCAGCATTCATTTTCCAAACAGAAAAATATGCCCCATACACTTTAGCCAGAAGATTTGAAGGAAAATAACAAGGTTTTTAAAGATATTTAAAACAAAATAATTCTCCTTAAAAAGTCATAAGAAATTTTTGCTAAGGTGGTCTACAAAATAGCCATCATTTATTAATATAATGATCTATAAGCAAGACCTTTGTATAATCTTACTCATGTTGTAACAATCATGTATGAGATAGATACTTTTATTAGTCCCATTTATAAGCCAGTTGTTAAACCTAAGCATTACTAAAATTAAATTATGTGATATACATGTAACAACTACACATAAGGAATTTAAACATGTACTGCAAACATCTATAAAAAAAGAAAAGGAAGGGAATCAGGGAGGAAAGGAAGGGAAAAGGGATGAAAAAAAGAAGGTGTGTTATCTACAGGTACAAACTTCCTTCAAGGAACATAAACATACATGTACTATGCACATGTACTAATAAACTAAAATAAAATTATATGAACTTAAAATTAAATAAATTACATCAAAATAAAGATAATACTCAAAAGTTATCATATCCTCATTATTGAATTTTCTAACCTATGCCTTTTGAGGTTATGCTGTTTATTATGTCTTTACAGTGAAAATGCTATATAATGGCTCCCCATTTCTTCCCAATACTATGCTTAATGTCTACATGGTGAGAGTATAAGCAAAGTTTAAAAATCTGGGCTTTTTTATTTTTCTGAGCTATTTCTGAAGCATATGCCAGAACACCTCTGGATGCTTTCCTGGAGGCTAACGTCTTTATTCTGAACCAGTCACAATGTAAAGTTCTTGGGATCTTGTGTTTGTTTTTTCCCTCTATAGACCAAATACAAGGCATCCAGAAACCAAAGGGATAGAAGTGAGAGTGGTCCTTTCACAATTATACTAATAACTTGTTCAAAATATTTCCCTTCACTTTTCTGTAACCATGGCTTTTACCGGATTAGTTATTTTAGTATACAAACAGAACAGTTTCAGTGAGGGGATATATTGAAATGGAAATTAGTACTGATAGTCACATTGAGACTTTTTAATACCACTGGGGAAACAAATGATCTCCAAAAGAGTGATAAATGGCTAGAGATAAGGATCTTGATATCAAGGGAATATTATTTTGTTGCTTAAGCATCAAGGCAGGGATTATGAGATATAGATTCAGAACACCCCCGAAGTTGTCCCCAGATACTGGTGTGCCCAGTAGTACAGTTAATAGACACTATAGGGCCGGGGATTTAGTTCAGTGGTTCCGGCTCCTGCCTCGCAAGTGCAAGGTCCTGAGTTCAATTCCCGGTACAAAAAAAAAAAGACACTACAATAACCCTATGCAGAGAACATACTGAGACATATACCATCAGTAAGGAAGGTAGGATCATACTGTGAGACTGGAGTCCTAAGCCAGTTGAGATTCTGACTGAGAACAAAGGGGATATGGAATGGAGTATGGAAAAGAGGTTATGAACAATATACAGAACATTATCTCCATCTTAGTAAAGCAGAGTAATGCCAAACCATGATTTTGTTCTCCCTTGACTCTCCATATATTGTTGTCATTTACCAGTGACTTTTCTTTTCCCCTTCCTCTTCTATTCTACAAAATATTAAATCTGTTGTTTAGTCTATGGGTTATAGGGGTCAAAATCCCAATCAGCCTAAAGAAGTAGTGAATATCATGAGGCTGTATCTTCTTCCTTCTGGAAAGGAAACGAGACAAAAGAATCTGATTTCACTATTACTTAACTTTTATTGACTTCAATATTGACTGACTTTGTACAAGTTATAAAGCCTTATATAGCATGATATATAATTAAAATACTTTGTCTTGTAACCTATATTAATGAATGCATGACTGAAAATGCCTATTCGCCTCTAAGAAGAATGTAAACACAACATTAATTTATTGTGGAAAAACCTATCAGGGCTATTAACCACTTTGTTTCTGCCTTATAGAGTAAAGTGCTCCCAGCCACAGACAGCAGTTGAGGTCACTGTAGGATCAGACTATTCCATTTCGATGTGACGTCTTACAGTAAACGCATATTCAACTAGCCTACTGGGTAAAATATTCAAGATGTAAAGCCACCAGATTAGATAAAAAATAAAATAAAAATCCATAGAAATATCTTTTCTGGGAACTATGCACTAATACCTTTAATTACTTTGACTGGTCCCAAATTTTCTCCAAAGTAATTATGAGTAGCTAAATTCATCCATTTTATGTAAGCTTACAAAGTAACAATAATTTTATTTTTAAATGATCATGGTAAGGAAACCTTTCACTATTACATACATATACTCATACATAAATTCACATGAACAGTGATGTGTATGATCTAACCATCTTTAGAGCTCTGAATTAGAAATAAGCAAATAGCAGAGTCTGGTCTATTGTTTACAGATTAAGATATTTTGTGAGGATGCCCAGGGGTGATAATGTTCTAGAAACTCATTTAGCCACACAAACTGAGAAGGGGCTATGAAAACTGGACAGCAAATGCGTCAGTGAGTATGTGTCTAGATGTCCCCTCAAAGCCTCATGCAGTCATAGGTGGGGCCTTTTCAGAGGTGACTGGATCTAGAGTGTGGGATGCTGGAATTGATTCCTGGTGCAATGCTAGGCTCAAGGCCACTAGGATTAAGGGTGTGCCTGCTACCTGCCCTAAGTAGTCTGAGTAAGATAAAAGGGGCAGAAAGACACTGTTAAAGTCCCTTGTTGCTTTGCTACCCTCTCCCCACCATTAACTGTGCCATATCTTTTAAAAAAGAGATTTACATGTATTTGAGTAGCTTAATTATAATATTCTATGAAAATTGATTGATTAATATGTACTCTGTCTTATCCTACACATACCATAAAAATTGAGGCAGATTTTGAGAAAGCAATAAAACAAAATATAAAAGCAAAACCTTGCAATACATCTAGATCATTCCTCCAAAAAACACCAATAATGCTTTTACTGAGTTTGATATAACATGATCTCTTTATATCCAGGGTCACATAATACATCACATTTTATGCCACAAAACCCTACTTGTGCCAGTTAATTGGATTGTCTTTGGCAGACACATACCAATAGTCCCGAGACTATTGATTATAAACTCATAGCATGCTCATCCACCCTGTCAATACAGTTGCAAATTCAGCTGAATCTGGCTAGATGGAATTTATTGGAAACAACAGAAGACTACAGAAGGTTGACAAAATTAATGAGAAGCAGGAGAACCAAGCCAGGTTAGTGAGCCAAATCAGACCAGCCTCAAAGGATTGGGCATTAGAAAAGACAGTGGTGACCAGTAGCATTTGCCGCTGCCATTGTGATGAATGTGATATTCCTTTTCTTTTCTGCTTAAGATTTAGCATCTGGGGGGGGGGGGGTTGTTACATTTGAATTGTCCAGACTTTACCATGTGCTCAACCCAAACTTGCTTTTTCTTCTGAAGTAAGGAATTACTATTTATTTGCCTCAGGTGAAAAGATCTGTAGTCATTCTTAGCACTTCTTTTCTTCCCTACATTCAATGCATCAGAAAATTCTGTGAGTTCTGTTTTCAGTATCTATCCTAAAATCAATCATTTGTCAATAGTCCAAACAGCTGAGAGTCTATCCATGAACTTATATTTTTAAATTAATTTTATTGGTACATTTTAGGTATACAACATAATGACATTCATCACTGGAAATTTGTATCTTTACATAATCTATCTTGGTTCTTATTTTTTCTCCATTCCCCTGCCCTGCATTCAACCCTTCCATCCCTCTGTATTACAAAGATTTTATTTCCATTTTTTCATTTTCTCATATTAATTTCATTCCCTTCTTTCCTTTCCCCTACCCCTCCACACACTTATTGAATCCATTCATAGCATGATTTCTGCCACCTTGGCCAAATGGATCATAAGCTCATTTAAAAAGCATTATGGTGAATGAGGAAAGAGATTAAGCAACTTATTCAGAGTGGGTTATTTTCTCCTCAGTGGGAAACTTTATTTCAAGATTCCATAGTATATAAATATTCTGCTCTGGGACCATTTTGAGATATTTGCCTTCACAAAGAAAATGTTTGATGAAAAATGCTGTCATATTAAAATTGCATATTTACATTTATGATCCCCTTAAATTTAGGTATAGTCTAGGCTCTTCTGACCTCTGCACCCATATACAAAACCACACAGTTTCATTCGATCTGCGTTTCATACTGATCTCAAATTTAACATGCTTTAAGTAAATACCAGTGACTCCCTCCAAACCTGAAAAAGATAAGTCTTCACCATTTTACCAACAGTCACATCATCCCATTAGGAGAAAAGAATTTGAACTAACACAATCCATTGTGCATTAAAATTTTTCTAAATTTTGAAAAATGTGAATTAATGAAATTTTAAAAATATAATTATTTTGTATATAAAGAAATGATGAGAAATTAAATGCATACATCTAATTCTGCTTCATACAATACCCTATGAAAACCAAAATACAGGTTTAGGAATTTTAAAAAAATACATAAATTCACAAAATTAGGAATAACAGAGATGAAAAACAAGTGACAAAATTTCAGAAAGTAGAAAGCTGATGGAGAAGTGGTAACTGGGGTAGGAACAGCAAATTCTAACTTGCAAATATAGTCAGTGGTGAACCAACTCATTTTCCCATACAGAACCCTCATAAGTATGTCAACCTGTGAGCAACAGCTATCTTTAAAACTAAGAGTAACACGGGTAGGAAATTTGTGGTGGAGACCTTCAGATTCCCAGATTTCCTATGGTAGGACTTTCCTTCCTAGGGTCTATTTATTATGGTTTATATCTAAATGTTCTCTCAAAGCCTTGTGCACTCATGGTAGGGGGAAGTTGGGAGTTGGTTTGAGGTGTGTGATACTGGAGTTAAGAGTGTGTGGTACTAAATTAGTTCACTGATTGGTCTAGCACAATTTTGTATATAATAGGAAGGCCCACCCTGTGTGTGTGTGGGACCACCCAAAATGCTTATAGCCTGGATGGAATGAAAGGGTAAGGGAGACTTTCTTTCACCTGCTGATACTGCTTGTTGCTTGCTGTTGTCTATCTGTCCTTCTGTGGACTGTTTCTCCTCTACCATGCCCTTTTTCTCCATCATGGTGCTCTGCCTTGGATCTAGACAACGACATACTGAAACCTCTACAAAGTGTGAGCTAAAATAAACCTTTTCTCCTGTTGAATATTTTGTCTCTGCAACACAAAAAGTAACTAAGATACCATTCAAGGCCTTGCCCACGTTGTCTGTGGACAATAACACACCAATTATGCTTAGTTTATCTTCTTCTAGGAACTTTCATCTAATAGTAACATAGTATCCTTTCTTTACAGTCAGGTTTCTGGTTTTTACTGTTTCCTTTTTAAAACAAAACTAACCAACATATTACATTACAATATATACATAGAGTACAAAAGTAAAGGAAAAAGATTAACTTAAAAATCAGAACAGTGATTACTTCTGGGACAGAAGGAAGTGCAAAGAAAGAGGAACACATGGGAACTTCTTAGTTTAAATCAATGATGACTACAAGGATTTATTTGTTAATACTTTTTAAATTGTAAATATATATTTCATAAGTGTATGAGTCAGAGTTTGGCTAGAGAAGCAAAAGCAGCAGGAGATATATATGAATTTAACACAGGCATTGTATAATGCAATCACTGGGGCTGTGGGGTAGGCAAGCAGGAAGAGAAAATCAGGAGCAGAGAGGAAGCTCAGAGGCTCAAGATAATGCTTGCTGTCTATAGGAATTAGGAAGAAAGATCCAGGGCAAACAGAAAGGGGCTGCAAGTTGAGCTGCTATTTATGATCTCTGAATTCAGGAAAGGCCTAAACCCTGATTTAAATAGCTGATTAAGTCGGGTACATCCATGATAATCTCCTTTTTTTGATTAACTTAAAATTGTCTGATTAAGGATGACAACATGATTACAAAAGTCCTTCAAAGCAAAGCTGAGATCAGTTTTTAATGGAGAAAGGGGATATATATGCCACAAAACAGCTTCCTTTCTGTGTTGCATTCTCCTGGGAGAATATCCATCATAGCATACTCTAACTGGAGGGAGATTATCAATGTAGTTCTAGGCACTGTAACTCATCCTGGAGAAGTTAGCATAACAAAATACTGTCAAAATATATAGTAATGGAGTTATGAGTGATATATTTCACAATTTTAAAACTTTAAATCCATTAATTTCCAATTTGGTAACAATATAATATTATTAGGTAAAAAGTCATTATAAATATCAGTAGAGGCTGGCTATGATTGCTAGATATTTCTTGCTGGAGTTGTTCCAAACAACAGTGGAAGTATATTTTTAGGAAAGTGTACTTTTTTCATTTTTAATAAGATTGCACCAAAATGTCAAATGAGGTTTGAAATGGGAAGCCTTAAATTGTTTTAATGCTAAAATTAAACCATTAAATGTTCAAATGAGAAATTGGATCACATTTCAACATGTTTGAAAGTAGGATTATTTTACTAAAATGACTTAGGCAATATGTTATCTTTTACTGTACAATATTGTCATCCTAAAACATAGTTTAACCTTGAGGACCCTTTCAAGAAAGGCATCGTTATTATTATATTATTATTTTAATTTGAGGAGCACATCAGGAAAACAGAGCTCAAGAACCTAATGTTGAACCTCAAACTTCATGCAATTGAGACTAAGAAAACAGTACCAAAAATCAATGAATCAAAGAGTTGGTTATTTGAAAGATTAAATAAAATTGACAAAGATCTACCCAACCTTATCAAAAAAAGGAAAGAAAAGACTCAAATCCAATCTATTAAGAATGAAAAGGGTGAAATCACAACAGATCCTGCAGAAATCCAGATCATCAGTACCCACTTCGAGAACTTATACTCAAAAAAGATGGAAAACAGAAGAAATAGATTTCTCGATAAATATAAATTACCAAAGCTGAATAAAGATGATATAAAAATTCTAAATAAAACAATGAGTCAATAAATTGAAGATGTAATTAAAAACCTACCAACAAAGAAAAGCCTATATTCTGATGGATTCATTGCTGAAATATACAAGAAATTTAGAGGAGATCTAATGCCACTACTCCTCAAACTCTTTACTAAAAGCGAAAGGAAGCAATACTCCCAAAATCATTTCTGGAAGCAAGCATTACCCTGATACCAAAACCAGAGAAGAATCCAACTGAAAGAGAGAACTACAAGCCAATCTTCCAAATAAACATAGATGAAAAATTTCTCAATAAGATACTAGCAAACAGAATAAAGGAAGTCATCAAAAAGATTATACACCATGACCAAGTAGGATTCATCCCAGGGATGCAGGGATAGTTCAACATATTCAAATTAATAAATGTTACACACTATATCAATAGAGCCAAGGGCAAAAACCATGATCATCTCAATAGGTGCAAAAAAAGCATTTGACAAAGTTTAACACCCATTCATCATAAAAGCACTACAGAAAATTGGAATAGATGGTCTTTATCTCAATCTGATGAAAGCTATCTATGACAAGTCAACATCATACTAAATGGCCAAAAATTCAAAGCTTTTACTCTAAAATTAGTAACAAGACAAGAATGTTCACTATCACCACTCCTATTCAGTGCAGTTCTGGAAACATTATCCAGAGCAATTAGAGAAGTAAAAGAAATAAAAGTAATAAAGATAGGAAAGAAAGAAGTTAAATCATCATTATTTTCAGATGATACTCTACATAGAAGACCTCAAAAACTCCACCAAAAGACTTCTAGATTTAATAACCAAATTCAGTAGTGTAGCTGGATACAAAGTGAACACTCAAAAATCAACAGCATTCCTGTACACAAATAACAAACTCACTGAGGGAGATATTAGGGAACCCACACCTTTCACAATAACATAAAAAAATGAAATATTTTGGAATCAACAGGGGTTCAGATTATATGGCATCTAACAACATACTCATTAGCTGAACAGAGACAATCTACAAATTAACAGTAACCAACTTATGCCTAAAATAATTGTCTTCAAAAAGGTGATAAATGATCATATGCAAGGAAACATCCATATGGCTGCAAGATAAGACTTTAAAAAATGGATGCAGACACCCTACCGAGATCCTGAGTCACATGGAAGATGCCAAATCACCCCGCTGCAAACAGGCAGCCACCTGGTTCCACACTACAAAGATGCAAAGGACACCAGACCACCAGACCAAGGTACTGATTCCCACTGCTCCCAGCCCAGAGGTAGGGGCTTCTGAGCTGCCGTTCCACTGCTCCTGGTCCAGAGGAAGGGGCTTCCTGGTCACCATCCCTCCCATTGCTCCCAGCCCAGAGGAAAGGGCTTTTGGGCCACCTTGTGTCCTGCCACTCCTGGACCAGAGGAAGGGGCTTCCTGGCCACCAACCCTCCCGCTGCTCCCAGCCAACAGGAAAGGGCTTTGGGGTCACCACCCCTACTGCTGCTCCCGGCCCCTGTCCCACCACTCCCAGCTCAGAGGAGGTAATCCATGGAGGCGCTAACTGCCCCCCAACCCAGTCGAAATGAGAAAATATGTAAATAAGTGTCAAAACTAGACTTCCAGATCATCTACAGCAACCCCAAAGGGAAATGAGATGGAACACTCTGATACTCAACCACCTGGACCCACTGAACTGGCAAAAAAAGGGGATCTGGAAAAAATGAAATCACAAATAATTTCTCAGATAATAGGAGAAATAGTGGCCCTAGGGCAAGACATGATTAATAAATCCAGAGAGGAGCTCAGGAACATGATGGAATCCCAACATAAGAAACAAATGGAATCCATAAAACAGATGCAAATAGATTTCTAGGACATGAAAAACTCCATTGAAAGTCTACACAGCAGAATGAGCCAATGTGAGGACAGAATTTCAGATAGAGGAGATAAGATTGCAATTAGTGACCAGGAAAAGAAAAATTGCTTCAAAATTATAAGGGAACATGAGAAATCAATCCAGCAGCTGCTAGATGATGCAAAGAAGAATAACATTAGACTGATTGGAGATAATGAAGAAACAGGAGAGAGTGCAGATGACATAAAAAATCTCTTCACAGAAATAATGGCAGAAAACTTCCCAGGCAGGGGGAAAGAGCTTGACATACAGATAAGTGAGGCATATAGGACTCCAAGTAGCCTTGATCAAAAAAATCTATACATAGGCATATAATTGTTAAGATTCCAGAAACACAACAGAAGAACAAAGTTCTCTAAGCAGTCAGAGAAAAGAAACAAATCACATACAAAGGAAAGCCCATCAGAATCACAGCAGACTTCTCAACACAAACCATCAAGGCAAGAAGAGCATGGAGTGACATATTCCAAGACCTAAAAGTAAACAGCCTCCAACCCAGATTGATGTACCCTGCAAAACTATCTTTCAAAATGGATGGAGAAATAAGATACTTTCATGACAAAGAGCACCTTAGGAACTTCATGAATACCAAACCAGCACTCCAAAGAACTTTACACAATATCCTAGGAACAGACATTGAGGATCACAACCCTAGGAAGAAAAGCAGAATGAACCCATCTGGCATGACAAGAAATTAAATGTAAAGGGGGAGAACTCAACAAAAAGAAAAAGTCATGGCAATGAGAAGTCCATACGTTTCAGTTATAACTATCAATGTTAATGGTCTCAATTCACCAGTCAAAAGAAATAGACTGGCAGAATGGGTCAAGAAGCAAAATCCAACAATATGCTGCATACAAGAAACACACTTCATTCAAAAGGAAACTCACAGACTGAAAGTTAAAGGGTGGAAAACAATACTCCATGTGACAGGAACCCGAAAAAAAGCAGGAGCACCTATCCTCTTTGCAGATCAAGTGGATTTCAAACCAACACTGATTAAGAAAGATGAAGAAGGACACTACATCCTGGTAAAGGGAAGAATCCAAGAGGAAGAGATGACAATCTTAAATATCTATGCACCAAACAGTAGTGCACCCAACTATATAAAACAAATACTAATGGACATGAAAAGTCATATATGCACTAATACAATTGTAGTGGGGGACCTCACCACCCCACTGTCACAAATAGATAGATCAACTAGACAAAAAATAAGTAATGAAATACTAGAACTCAATTGAACTGTTGAACAAATGAACTAAACAGATGTTTACAGAGTCTTCCACCCCACAAAATCAGAATACACATTCTTCTCAGCTGCACATCAGTCATTTTCCAAAATAGACCACATACTCACATATAGAACATGTTTAAGTAAGCGCAAAGGAATCGAAGTTATCCCTTGTATATTATCAGACCATAGTGCGATGAAATTGGAGATCCATAGCATAAGAAACTCAAAAAGTTTCATAAACACATGGAAATTGAACAAGACACTTCCGAATAACCAATGGGTCACAGAGGAAATTAAAGAAGAAATCAGACAGTTCCTTCAATTAAATGACAATGACAATACAACATATCAGAATCTATGGGACACAATGAAAGCAGTCTTACGAGAGAAATTCATAGCAGTGAATATGCATATTAGGAAAACAGAATGAGCCCAATTAAATAAGCTGATGCTGCACTTCAAGCTTCTAGAAAAAGAAGAGCAGGACAACCCCAAAGCTCATACAAGGGAGGAAATTATAAAGATCAGAGGAGAAATCAGTGCAATGGAGACTAAGAGAACAATACAAAAAATCAATGAAGCCAAGAGTTGGTTCTTCAAAAGAATCAACAAAATTAACAAACCTTTAGCCAACTTTGTCAGAAAAAGAAAAGAAAAGACACAAATCCATGCAATTAGGAATGAAAAGGGTAAAATTACAACAGACCCAGCAGAAATCCAGAGGATCATCAATACCTACTACCAGAACCTACACACCAATAAGATGGACAACACAGAAGAAATGGACAGATTCCTAGATACATATGAATTACCAAAGTTGAACAAAGAAGACCTAAAAATTCTGAACAACCCAATATCATCCAATGAAATTGAAAATGTAATTAAAAACTTATCAACTAAGAAAAGCCCAGGCCCTGATGGCTTCATTGCTGAATTCCAGAAGACATTTAGAGAGGAACTGCTGCCACTACCATTGAAACACTTCAATGAAATTGAAAGGGAAGCAATACTCCCAAATTCATTCCTGGAAGCAAGCATCACCTTGATCCCCAAAGCAGAGAAAGACCCAACTGAAAAAGAGAGCTATAGGCCAATCTCACTAATGAACATAGATGCAAAAATCCTTAATAAGATAATGGCAAACAGAATGCAGAAGATTGTAAAGAAATTCATACACCCTGATCAAGTGGGATTCATCCCAGGGATGCAGGGATGGTTCAATATATGAAAATCAATTAATGTAATACACTATAACAATAGAGCCAAGGACAAAAACCATATGATTATCTCCATAGATGCAGAAAAAGCATTTGACAAAATCCAACATGCATTTATGATAAAAACCCTACTAAGAACTGGAATAGATGGTCTCTACCTCAAACTGATAGAAGCCATCTATGAAAAAACAACAGCCGATATCATACTAAATGGTCAAAAACTGAAATCCTTAACACTAAAATCAGGAGCAAGACAAGGATGTCCACTATCACCACTCTTGTTCAATATAGTTCTGGAAACATTAGCCATGGAAATTAGACAAGAGAAAGAAATAAAAGGAATAAAGATAGCTAATGAAGAAGTCAAATTGTCATTATTTGCAGATGACATGATATTCTATATAGAAGACCCCAAGAACACCACCAAAAGTCTTCTAGACTTAATAACCAAATTCAGTCAAGTAGCTGGTTACAAGGTCAGCACACAAAAATGCATAGCTTTCCTCTACACCAATGACAGACTCACTGAGAGAGAAATAGGGCAAATAATTCCTTTCACAATAGCATCCAAAAAACTGAAATACCTAGGAGTCGATCTAATGAAAGAAATCAAGGCCTCTTCTCTGAAAACTATGGCACTCTGAAAACAGAGATGGAAGATGATATCAGAAAATGGACAGATATCTGCTCCTGGGTAGGAAGGATTAATATAGTGAAAATGGCCATACTTCCAAAACTGCTATATAGATTTAATGCAATTCTAATTGAGACCCCAGCAGCATACTTCATAGACCTTGAGAAAACAATCCAAAAATTCATTTGGAACAAGAAGAGACCCAGAATAGCAAAAGCAATTCTAGGTAACAGAGACATGGCAGGGGGTATCACAATCCCCAACTTGAACTATGATACTTCAAAGCTACTGTGATAAGAACAGCATGGTATTGGCAAAGAAACAGACTTGAGGACCAGTGGAACAGATTAGAAGATGCAGAAACAATGCCAGACACACTCCGCCATCTCATCTTTGATAAAGGAGCCAAACACCCTCACTGGAGGAAAGATAGCCTCTTTAATAAACTGTGCTGGAAAAATTGGGTTTCAACTTACCAAAGATTAAAACTAGACCTATATCTCTCACCATGCACTAAACTAAAATCAAAATGGATTAAAGATGTAAACATTAAAATAGAAACTCTGAACCAGTTGGAACAGAGGTTAGGTAGAACCCTTGAAGACATCAGTGTAGGAAAAAATTTTATGAACAAAACCTCAGTTGCCCATGAACTAGCACAAACAATCAACAAGTGGGATCTCTTCTAATTAAAAGGCTTCTGCACAGCAAGAGAAACCACCAGCAGTGTGAAGAGACAACCCACAATGTGGGAAAAAAATCTTCACCTGCTCTTCCTCAAACAAAGCTCTACTATCTTGAATCTATAAAGAACTTGAAAAGATCAGACCTCCCAAATTTAAAGACCCAATCCGAAAATAAACATCTGAAATGAACAGACATTTCTCAGACAAAGTAGAAATAGCAAATAAAGACATGAAAAAAGGTTCAACATCACTGGTCATTTGAGAGATGCAAATGAAAACAACGCTGAGATTCCACTTCACTCCTGAAAGAATGGCTGCTATCATGAAATCAACCAATAACAAAAGCTGGCGGGGCTGCGGGGAAAGAGGAACCCTGCTCCACTGCTGGTGGGAGTGTAGACTGGTGCAACCACTGTGGAAATCAGTATGGAGATACCTCAAAGAACTAGGAGTGGCAATCCCATTTGACCCCGGTATTCCACTGCTGGGGATCTTCCCCAAAGAATTAAAAGAATCATACCACAATGATATATGTGCGCCCATGTTCATAGCACCACATTTTGTAATAGCTAAAACTTGGAAACAGCCCAAATGCACATCAACTGGAGGCTGAATAAAGAAAATGTGTTTTTTTAATAAAATGGAGTACTACTCAGCCATAAAAAATGAGAAATTAGATACATTTATAGCTAAGTGGATGTACATTGAGGCGTTACTCTTAAGTGAAATAAATAGGACACACGTGCAAATACTGAATAGTTTCTCTGGTGTGAGAAACTGAAAGTGTAAATAAGGACTAAATGTATAATAGGTAATGTGAAATAAGAAGAAAAGGGGCAACGGGAAAGGAAGTGGGAGGGCTAGGGGAAAGGATAGAAGGGAATGGGATTAATATGAGAAAATGGAAAAATAGGAACAATATCTTTGCAAATAGGGAGGAATGGAGGGGTTGAAGGGAGGGCTAGGCAAGGGTGAAAAATAAGAACCAAGAGAACTATGTAAAGGTGCAAATTTCCAATGATGAATGTCATTATATTGTATACCTAAAATGTACCAATGATTGTAATGAATAATCAAAAATCTAAAATAGAAAGAAATGGTCCAAAGAGGTAGGGGTAGTGGGAGGGTCAGGGGAAAGGAAAGAAGGGTAAGGAAAAATGCTGAGAAATGGAAAAAATGGAAATAAAGTCTTTGTAAATAGAGAAGGGTAGAGGGGGTGAAGGGAGGGCTAGGAATGGGGAAAAAATAAGAACCAAGATGCATTATGTAAAGGTACAATCCCCAGTGAGAAATGTAATTGTGTTGTATACCTACAATGTACCAATAAAAGAATTTAATTTAAAAAAATGGATGCAAATATATAAGAAGAGAATTGTTAGCTTGGGGTAAGGAAAACTATTGACAAAGCCATCTGGTAATAGGATTTGCATTTTCTGCAGGCTAAAACTCTCCACCTTTTGAAGTCTCCAGGCCTAACATGGCAGTCTTGCTGGTTGCTTGTGTCATAATTCAAGCTGTAGCCTAGATTCCCAGTACAATAAATGTACTGTTTATTTTCTTCCTCTTTTCCTTCTTTATTCTTGGTCCAATCACATGCCACAACCACTTGCTATATTAGTAAATCAGGTTGTTCTAAGTGATCAGTACTCCTATAGGGGCTTCCCAAGAAACTTCAAAATCCAGATAGTTTCTATCATTCCTTTCCTTTCTGCTTAAACTGACTCTACATATGCTAGACTCCCATTTTCTTCAGCTTTTTATTTCTTAATTCTTTAAATCCTACCTTCTCAGACAAATGAAAAAAAGGAAAGTCATGAGTTTGGAAGTGAAATTAGATGCAACAATTCTAGTCAGAAATCAATAATCATAGTATTGAAATTATGGTGTGGGCAAAAAGTCTAATACACATTTGCTTTCATTCAAAAGCATTTATTGAATGCTCATTATGCACTAGGCAATAGGTGCTAAAGATACACAATGCGATGACTCAGTGCTTTTCCAAGGTGGTGTGTGCATTTCTCAAAGGGAAACTAAACTAGAAATTTTGAACCTGGAAGAACCTGGTTCTTGCTCTATTTCTTTCTCTATCACTAGCAAGAATTTCTCAAGAAAACAACTCTCCCTTTTAAATTAATCTAGCAGCTGAGTGATGATTAGGGTAAACTTTCAAATGGTTAATAAAATTCTCTCTGAATAAATCTATGAATGTGATTTAGGATTTTTTCTATGCTAGTTCATAAGATGTGAGATCTTTGAGCAAAATCAAAATGGAAATTAGGATATGGTTCACACTAGAGCAGCCCCACTGTCCTGCTGTTTGAGGAGGCAGAATAAGCCAGGCAGATAAGAATTCAGATTCAAGCTCCTAGATTTACACACCAGATGGCTTTGTTTCTCCAAAATCATATTATTAACTGAACATTGGAGATAATAATAATTGTGTTGAAAGTTTATAAATAATAAATATATGATAGGATATAAATCATAAAAATTTAGGATGCACAATCTGCCCAACTCTTCTGCCATTTGAAGATAAAAAATTAGGAATGTCTGTTGAAGAGCAGTGGAAGGAAAGCAGAGACCCAGGAAAGAAAGATCCCAGGATCTGGATGTGGAGAGAGAGATAACCAGCCAGGGGAAGGAAGATTATATACAGGGGTTTGTAAAACAGAGTATATAGTGCGTCATGTTAGGAAAACAAATGTGGATTATGGAAGTTTCTCTTGGAGTAAGAAACTGAGTGTTTCTTGAGAGTTGGAGGCTGCCTGAGGGTAGAGGAGCACAGAGGATTTTCATAAGAATGTATGTGTCCTTTAAATGTTTGAAGAGTTTTCTTCAGACCATGTCTCTAAATTCAGGGCCTTGCAGGAAATCAACAATGATTTTTTAAGGGGATTCTCATTCTGAATTTTGAATTCAAAGTAGTAATCTATCTGTACTCAAAATAAAAGTCATTATCCTAAAAATGAGTCAACAAGCTTTTTCACTGTGAGTATTAAAATGATAACCTTCAACCAAGTATGGTGTCACAGGTCTATAGACCCAGCTACTTGCCAGGTTGAAGTGGGAGGGTTGCTTGAGTCTGGGAGCTTGAGGCCAGCCTGAGCAACACAGTGAGATCCCATCTTTTTAAAAAACTGAGTTTTTATGTAAAAGAAAAGGGAGGGGCAATATAAGGAGCAATGAGACAAGTGCAAAATTTCAGAAGAATGTTTTATGATATTGAATTGATGAAGTCTACCAAAAATTTCCTTGTCAAATTACTCTCTGGGAATTTCCATTTTAATGCAACCTTCAATGAATACCAAAACTGGAGTTGGAGTTCTTTCTGCAGGAGGCCAGAGAGTTAATGGGAGATAAAGGAACTAGTTCAATCCTGTAGCTTTTCTCTGTGAGATTCTGATGCTGTTCTGACTGAGGCTTTGAAACTGGCAATGCTCAGGCATAGCAACCAACTATCTGACAACTTTCTTCCCAAAGCTGGAGACAGACTTTGTTATGTTCTATAGGGTTGGATGAAACAGGATTTTGAGTAGTGATTAGAACAGGACTCAGAGACACCACAAGAATGATGAATTTCATGAGCAGAGATGGAACCATTCAGAGTTGTTCAGGAATACAAGCCATCTGTCTCACTCCCCTGGCTTCAATTAGCAAGGAGAAAATGGAAGGCATTTGCCAATTTACAACTGTGTACATCTTGAGCACTGAGCCTCTAAGTTCACATGAGCATAGATAGCATGGCCTCTTTGAGGAGTCATCTAAATATTCTTGTTTGCCCATTTCATCAAAGCTGGACAGAAAAGGAAACAAACTTGTAGATAGAGAATGGAATTCATAGAGAATGGAATTCATCTGAAATCTTTCAGGTTTGACATGCTGGATAGAGGTAAGCAGGTATAGCTTCATGCCTTGAAGACCAACTCCCAGGCACATTCTCAGTGGATCTCTCCATCCACACTGGGAGACCTTAGATGCTGGTCAAGGACCCAGATTGTAGATTTCATCTCCTATTAAGTTTCTAACATGGCTGAGTGGGAAGAAGGAACTCCTGTGGCTCTCATTAGTCACTTCCCACATACTTTTAAATATTATTGATCGTGAGTGGAATGAATCCCCAAAGGTGGAAGCTGAAGAAAGTTGTATCATTATTTTAGCTGATTTAGAAGAGGCATGTGGTGGCAAATGCCCAGGATGGACCTTTCCTTCTCCATTTGAAATATGGAGACACGTGCTTCAAAGAAATTCTTACCACCTCTATTTCAATGTTTGCTAGAAGCTGTGATAAACTTATTACACTTCATCTGGTTGCACCAGCAGACATACCTGAGGAGTGCTCCCACACTCTGAGCATGAGGTATCTGACACTCCTAACAGCAGAAATATTCTTCTAGAAATCACTGATCTTCCAACTCCCAATGAGTCAAACACAGAAGCTTAATACTGTATGTATGATAAAATACTTCCAATATGGAAAAGGAGGCCTGGAGATAATCATTAGAGGTAGCACCTGAATTGCTCCTAATGGAAAGAGGTATATATTGGAGGTTTATGTAGACCTTACAGATATGAGCCACCATAATTGGAACAGGACTGGAAAACTCAGGATTGCGTGTAATTCTTAATTCTTTTGGCCTTTTCGTTCTTTTGACCCAAGGGCATATAAGGAGAAAACTCCATAAAGATGTTTTGTATTCTGTTCAATTTATTTCATCAGTATTTTGTAGTTGTTATTGCACAGATCATTCACTTTTTGTTTAAATTTATTTTTAAGGTTTTTTTTTTTTATACCAGGGATCAAACTCAGGACCTTGAACTTGGGAGGCAGGCAGCAGAACCACTGAGCCAAATCCCCAGCCCCATTTTTAGGTATTTTTGCAGTTACTGCAAGTAGGACTGCTTCTGAACTTTATATTTCAGATATTTCACTATTGGCATATACCAATACTACTGATTTCTGTATTTTGATTTTTTTACCCTATAACTTTTCTGAGTTCATTTGTTAGTTAATAATTTTTAATTATTAATTAATAATTTGTTGTAAATAATTTTTCAGTGGAGTCTGGTGTTCTCTACATATAAAATCGTGTCATCTGCAAACATTGATATTTTACTTCTTTTCCTATTTGGGTGTCCTTTTTTCCTCTCTTGCATGATTGCTCTGGTTAAAATTTTTAGCACTATGTGGAATGAAAGTGGTGAAAGTGGGGATCCTTGTTACAGATCTTTTTTACACTTTTCAGCTTTTCTCCATTTAGTATAATGTTAGCTATTTACTTATAATAAAAGAACTTCATTATGTTCAAATGTTCTTTCCATATCTAACATGTTCATTGCTTGTATTATGAAGGGATGCTGAATTTTATCAAATTCTGCTGGAGACTGCAATATTGATTATGCCCCAAAACAGGTTGTAAGCAGTGCAGACTATAAAGAGTTAACCCCACAATTGCCTTATTTTGCGAAGTGAGTCCAGCTGAAGCCTACATGCCAAGGTCAGAATAACTTGCACCCAAATTCTGTTCCCACAACTAAAACCTTCTAACTAGGACAGTGTTCTAATTACAACCATATATTTTGTCTATGCTGTCCCTAACTTAAGAATGCTTTGTCTTGTCCTTTATGAGTCTTGCTTACATTAATTTCCATAGAAACTGTACAACTGTACATCCTCACACATAGTACTGCCCTTTCACATAGTTTGCCTTTACCTCAATTGATTTCCAATAAAAATCAGTGGCTTGGACTGCTCAGCACCTTTGTCAGTTGCACTGGCATTGGTCAACCTAGGGCTCCACTTTTTGTTTTAGTTCTTTCATTTCTTTTCCTCAGGCCTGCATTATACACTGGGCAGGAGACTAGAGCTACTGCAGAGGTTTCCAGGAATGTTTCAGGGATCCCCAGGAAAATGCCTTTTTAGTATCTATGAAGATAATATGACTTTTGTGATTCATTCTGTTTGTGTCATATGTCACATTTACAGATTTGTATATGCTAAACTATTATTTTTCAGTTTAACTAATAACCAATATCTATCTAATGTTGGGCTAGGTCATTCAGTGTGTTGTGTGATGGCAGCCAAAGATCACCATTTCTTAAGAAGGTCATATTTCGGCAAGAGGATTATTCAGATCCCAGCTCTCCAAATGTCCACTAGGACTCTGTGAGTTGATATATACCCATCTCCTGCTCTGCTGTACTCTCTTTTTCATCAGTGATAATCACATGGAATATTTTACAAACACTGGAAGGAGTGGAAAACACTGTGTGCCACGTGGGACAGCAGATATCAAATGTCCTCCACGTTACCTTCTCAGACACTTTATAACATGGAACCACAGAACAGGCCTAAAATATTTCCAGATCTGAAAATGTTCTCTGTTGATTTGTACAGCCCAGAAAACATCAGCTGTCCCCACAATAGCAGTCAATCTTGTGCTCAATTGATGACTTTTAGAGAGGTCATTCTCTTGACCTTGGCATGTATATGGTTAGTCAAGTAAGAATTCAAAGAACTGCCATTCAGAGCAGATAATCAAGTCAGTTTTTTACAAAGGCCATTTAAAGGACCTCTCTTTTATCATGAAACTTTTACTGTGAAATACATTGTACATATTAACATACTACACACACAAACATACATGCACACACAAGTGTGTGTGTGTGTGTGTGTGTGTGAGCTACTGCATAAATCTGTGTTTCCCTGAAACTCTTATATTCATGTTGAAGCATCAATCCACAAAATGATGGTGTTTGGGGGAGGGGCATTTTGGAGGTTATATCATGAAAGTAAATTTTTCATAAATTGAATTAGTACTATTATATGAAGGGACATAAAAGAGATGAAAAGAGATGATTCATTCCCTGTGTGTCTCTGTCTGTTCCTCTCTCTCTCTCTCTCTCCTTGTATCAAAAAGGTGGTTTGTCTATAAAAGTAAAAGAGTTCCCTCATTAGAAACAGGTTTGTCTGGTACCTTAACCTTGGACTTTCCAGCCTCTAAAAGTTTGAGGAATAAATTTTTATTATTTAAGCCACTCAATTTAGGTACTTTGGTTGTAGTATCCTGAGTAAACTAGGAAAACACACACAGAGACATACATAAACATATACCACACGCACACACTCACACACACACACAAATAAAATGCTAACATTCACTAACCAACTTAACAGACTATAATCAGTGTCTTTTTTTTTTTTTTTTTGGTGCCAGGGATCAAACTCCGGTCCTTGCACTTGCGCAGCAGGCAGTGAAACCACTGAGCTAAATTCCCAGCCCTATGATCAGTGTCTTTGAAACCCTTTATATATGTTTATTCTGCTGGCTTCACCACCAACTGCCAGCCCAGAGTTAATGAAAATCCTGCAATTTTAATCATTATTTTGTTTTTCTGTATAGTTATACTACATATGCATGTGTCCCAACACAATATGTTGTTTGATTTTTTTCCCTGATTTTGTACTTTATATAAATGAATTTCAGTATGCTTCTGTGACTTGCTTTTTCACTTAACATTTGGGGATTCAACCATGTTAATGTGTACAGTTACAGTTCAGTTTTTTCATTGCTATTTAATATTTCATTTCTGAGTACAACAGACTTTATTCATCCCTTGCAAAGTTGATTGTCATTTTGTGGTTTTATATGTAATGCTACTTGGAAACTTGTGTATGGCTCAATTTCAAGGCAATGTTGTTACTCATTTGTTTAGGAAAGGTCATTTAAAAGACTCTTTTTTATTGTGACACTTTTACCATGAAATATACACACACAAGAGTTTCTCTAAGGAATATATTGAAAGAGTCATTCAGACTGTTTCCATATATTCTACTTGTTTCCAGCCAAGGATCCTACTAGAATTGCACTTTTCAGCCCACATAATTTAGGTATGGCCATACTGGATTAATGAAATGTGGACTGAAATAATATGTGATATTTCTAGGCAGCAGCTTTAAGAGGTTATATACACTATGCTATTTTTTTCTTCTTTTATATACCTGGAAGTATTTCACTTAGCAGATTTTCTATCAACATATATCCCCATATAAAGATGACAGTGACATAAAGGGTCTTCAGTCAACCTACAATTACAGAAACATTTGTTGTTCTAAGCCACTTTGTGTTTGTTATCTAAAGTATTATCTAGTTTAACCTCACTAATACTGAAATTGGTATTAAAAGTACATTTACTTAGTGTTCATATATTCAATTTTAGTAAATATCAAGTCTTCTTCCAAAAAGTTTGAATCAATTTTTATTCACATATAACAATAGTGCCTATTTTTCCAAAGTCTTGTCAACATTTGGTATTCTCATGATGTAATTTGATCTTATGAATGTTAAGAAATGCTTTCTATTGTTTTGACTTTTATTTTCCTGAAGACCATTTGATATATTTCCATATGTTTATTAGGCACTCATTTTTTTTTGTAAAATGTCTGTTTATAACTTATGCCTGTATTTCTACTGAGAAATACAGTTCTTAAAGTTTTCTTATTGATTTAGGTAAATTCTTTAAACTTACTCATGCCTCCTTATCTCATCTTCCTTTCTTTTTTGTAGTGTGTATTACTATCTCACATACAATGTATTTACTTGTTTATTTGTTTATTGTCTTTCTCTCTTAAGCTACGATGGAAGCTGTATGAAGTTAGGGTCTGATCTTTCACTTGTGAATTCTCAGTGCTTATAAAAGTATCCGGACCATCAGATAGGTAATTATTGAATGAATTAAAAAACAGTTGGAACTGCTACTGGCAAAGAAACAGACCTGAGGACCAGTGAAACAGATTAGAAGATGCAGAAAAAACTCCAGACACACTCAGCCACCTCATTTTCAACAAAGGAGCCAAATACACTCACTGGAGGAAAGAGAGCCTCTTTAATAAATGGTGCTGGAAAAATTGGGTTTCAACTTGTCAAAGATTAAAACTAGACCTGCATCTCTCACCATGCACTAAACTAAAATCAAAATGGGTTAAAGATCTAAATATTTTTTTATTTATATATTAATTGGTACATTTTAGGTACACAATACATTTACATTTATCATTGGGTGTTTGTACCTGAACATGATGTATCTTAGTTCTTATTTTTCCCCCATTACCTATGCACCCTTCCCTATTTACATAGACTTTGCTTCCATTTTTTTTTCATTCTCATAATATTTCCTTTCCCTTCTTCCCCTACCCCTTCCCCTCCCACCACCCCTCCACCTTTGGACCTGACTGGAACAGAGATTAGGTAGAACTCTTGAAGACATTGGGGTAGGAAAAGATTTTATGAACAAAACCTCAGTAGCCCGTGAACTATCACAAACAATCAACAAGTGTGATCTCTTCTTATTAAAAAGCTTCTGCACAGCAAACCTCCAACAGTGTAAAGAGACAACCCACAATGTGAGAAAAAATTTTCCCACATTGCTGTTCCTCAGACAAATGTCTACTACCTCGAATCTATAAAGAACTTAAAAAAATCAGTCCAATCCAAAAAATCAGAACCAATCCAAAAATGGGCACCTGAAATAAACAGACATTTCTCAGACAAAGAAGTAAAAGTAAGAAATAAACATATGAAAAAATGTTCAACATCACTGGTCACTGGAGAGATGCAAATGAAAACAATGGTGAGATTCCATCTTACTCCAGAAACAATGGCTGCTATCATGAAATCAACCAATAACAAAAGCTAATGCGGCTGTGGGGTAAGAGGAATAGGGCTCCACTGCTGGTGGGAGTGTAGACTGGTGCAAGCACTGTGGAAATCATTATGGAGATACCTCAAAGAACTAGGACTGGAAATCCCATCTGACCCCACTATTCCACTGCTGGATATCTTCCCCAAAGAACTAAAAGAATCACACCACAGTGATATATGTGCACCCAAGTTCATAGCAGCACAATTTTTAATAGCTAAAACTTGGAAGCAGCCCAATTGCCCATCAACTGGAGACTGGATAAAGAAGATGTGGGATTTAAAAAAAAATAAAATGGAGTACTACTCAGCCTCAGCCATTAAAGAATGAGAAATTAGAGACATTTATAGCTAAATGGTTGCACATTGAGGCAATCCTCTTATGTGAAATAAATAGGACACACGTGTAAATACCTAATAGTTTCCCTAGTGTGAGAAACTGAAAGAGTAAATAAGGACTAAAAGGTGTAATAGATAATGTGAAATAGGAAGAAAAGCAGCAAAGGGGAAGGGGAAGTGGAAAGGAAAGAAGGGAATGGAATTAACATGAGAAAATGGAAACAAAGTCTTTGTAAATAGTGAGGGATGGAGGGGTTGAAGGGAGAGCAGGAGAAGGGGGAAAAATAAGAACCAAGAGAGATTATGTAAAGGTGCAAATTTTCAATGATGAATGTCATTATATTGTATACCTAAAATGTACTAATAAAACTAATTTAAAATAAACAGTTGTAAGAGTTAGCAACAGTGTCTGACCATTGGGCTTCTTGAAAATGACCAGTTTTATAATGTGTCCAGATTTTGGTCTGATATCTGTGGTAGCCTAGAACTTGATGAGGGCCAGTTTGCAGAAGAAGCTTCCACTTCCACAGGCAATTATCCTCCACAGATGATTGGGTAATTTTTTTTCTTTTTATTATTTTGAAAACTAGCCCCAAGGTGATGGGATAAATAACTGAGAACTTTGAAAGGTGAATACATCAGGAGAGTGAGGCCCTCCTCAATGAAACCAGTACCTTTATAAAGAGACATGAAGGATCTCCCCAGACATTTGAATCATGTGAGCAACAAAACTCCATCTATGAAGCCCCTACCAAACACTGAATATGCCAGTACTTTGGTCTTGGACTTCCCTATCTCCAGAACTGAAAAATAAATTCCCATTGATAATAAAATACACAGTCTAAAATTCTGTATAATTTTGTGATAGCAGAATGGACTAAGACAATGATGAATAAGTTTAAAGAAGTTTTTCCCTTTTTTTAACCACTTCCTAATCTGGGGGTGAGTAATGAACCCAGTAGATGCAAGTTTCCCCTTCAGACTCTGTTCTATAAACTCAGCTCCCTTAATAATGGCCCACATTTGGTAATATTCTCCTACAGGAGTTTGATGAAATGGTACAAGGATTTAAATCCAGAGTCTCAAGAACTTTGTTGAGGTCTCTATTCCAGTCTCTAAGTACAGTGTTGTTCTTTGGATAACTATGGCTGAGCTAATGGTTAGAAACCAAGAAAAAGCAACCTTGAAGTATCAAACATGGTACAGCTCTCCTCACACTAGGATCCAGAGCAACAAGGGCACCTGAGTCCTTTAAAGAATTCCTGTCCACTCTCCTCCTCTGCCCCAGCCTTTGGTAGCTCCTGCCTTGCGTGAGGTGAAGATCTTATGTAGATGTCTCTCTTTTCTTCTATCTTCCCCTAGTTTTACTTGCCAGACCTGGTGAAGGTGCATGGGAAAGAACTGGTAGGTGGATACAGAAAGTGTTACAATTTCTAATCCATCACACCAACCCACATATTGGCATTAAGTTTGTCTGATTTCTCCTTCACCCATTTATGAGAGATTCCTCCTGCTTCTGCTGCTATGCTAGGGAGGAAAATGGTCACAGGTCCCTTCTTTCTTAGGAAGGTGTAATGTGAGAAAATTGCTGAAATAAACTGACAAAGACAGACTACTTGGAGAAAGACATGCAACGTGTGTATGAAGGCAATCACATAGTGTAGTTACCCACTAATCCAATTTGATAGTCTTTCTTCCAAAAGGGGAAAGATTTAGCAAAGGGAAAACCTAAATAAGCCTTCCACCTTCACTTGTCCCTTGTTGACCTTAAAAATCACTAATTTTGGAGGCCACACAACTAAGTGATATATGATTAGTCTCCTGCTAACTTGGCTATATATGACACCTCTGAAACCACCTAATAGGTAAAAGTTGTTACCTTTTGCTATCTCCCCTGTTCTCCATGGAAGGATCCCTCTTATATGTTAATGGTTAACTGAAAGGTTAGCTATTCCTGGGGAAAGGAGCTAAAAAGGCATGTCATAAAAATTATGAATCAGTAACTTTTCTCTAGATTTACAGACATCTAATTTACTAGATTTACTTGACATCTAAAGGTCTTTGATAACATCAAAGTGTGGGCCAATGATTGGCTAATCTTGTTCTTTAAAGTGGAATAATACTTAACTTGTATAAAAATAATGTGTTTATCTAAAGAACAACAGGGACTGGCCTAGCATACAAAAGTCTCAAGGATATTCTAGCCAAAAAGGAGGCCCTGGATGATGAAGACCCTACTCATCACATAGCTTTCATGCTATCTGCCCCCTTGCTCCTCCCTTCTCTCCCTATTCCCTAGGATAGTCTTTGTTGGTGATTTCCTACCATCCTCTTTGGTTCCAAATAACTCTTCCTTGCCCTAATAACTTGTCTTTGCATATTGGCTTTCAAGAAGTAAACAAAATGGATTGAATCTGATCACAATGAGAGGTTAGGAGAATGTAGACAATTTTAGGGGAATAGAAAATTTATTTTAATGGATTAATGGCCTTGGAGAAATATGCAGTGCCCTGGAACAAAGTACATTATTGACTGTCTTTGGAATATTGAATAGGACCAAAATCAAAGATAAAAGAGTATATGACAAAAGTCTGTCCAGATGTGCTACCAAATTGTCTATATTCCTGGACTAAGAGTTTAGTTAAAGAAAATTCAGGGAAGGGAGCAGAAGTAATTTTTTTCTTCCTTGGAAGGGCCACACTTTAAGCAGACAAGCAACATTGGCTTCTATCTAAATCCCTCTCACTTTAAAATAATCAAGATAGGGACCGGAGATGTAGCTCAGGGCCTCTGCACCTGCCTGGCAAGCACAAGGTCCTGAGTTCGATCCCCAGTCCCAAATAAATAAATAAATAAATAAATAAATAAATAAATAAGATAGGACACCACTGCCTATGAAGACCACCTGTGTTCTGAGCCAGAAGGACCCCTGGACCGCCTATCTCACCCTCATTTTATACAGCTGTGCTCCTGGGGTCCCCACAGCACAGGATAATAGAGGTGGTAACCAACAGACAACCTAATCAAAGAAGAGAACAACACCCAGGAGAAGATTTTCACTTTAGAACTGAAGTATTACCCTACCACAGAGTCTGGGTAAGAGACAGGCTTGGGAGACAGGCTTGGAGAGGGTGAGAGCTAAACAGGAATGTTGGGAATCCCTGGGAGGCACGGGATCAGACCACAAAGGTCACAGGGCATGTATTCTGCTGTGGGAGGCCAGGTTTGTAGGGTATTACCTGAAAAAATAAACAAAATAGATAAGCCCTTAGCCAGACTCACTGAGAGAGAGAAAAGACTCACACTGATGAGTTAGAAATAAAAAAGGCAAAATTACAACAGACACTATTGAAATGCAAAAGATAGTAACTACTATGAAAATTTATATTCCAACAAATTAGCAAATTTTGAAAAAATGATCAGATTCCTAGACTCATACAAATTACCAAAGCTAACCCAGAAAGACACAAAAATGCTGAACAATCCAATAAATAGCAATGAAAGAGAGTCAGTAATAAAGAATTTACCAACTACAAACGTCCAGGATCACTGCTGAATTCTACAAAAACTTTAAGGATGGTATCGCCTATACTCCTCAAGCTCTTTGAAGTTGAAAGGAACAGAGTGTTTCCAAATTCATTTATGAAAGCCAGCATTACTCTGTTTCCAACCGTCACATCCTCTGCTAGACAACTACTAATTTTTTATTTTTATTAGTACATGCTGCAGTACATAATCAATACCCTTTATTATCGGGAGTTGGTACATGTACATAGCACATCTTAATTCTTTTTTAGGTTCCGTACCCCACCTCTCCCTCCCTGATCTTTCATTTCTTGTTCCCCTTCTCATTTGCAAATTATCTATCTCCTTTGATTTTTTCTTTTATTTTATATCTCTCCTTTCCCTTCCCCTTCCTATACCTCTTGAAATTTCCCATTTGCAAAATATCTCCCTACTACCTATTATCTATTTTTATTTTCCTCTTTATATTTTGGGTTTCTCATATGAGAAATCATAAGATATTTAAGCTTGTGTCTGATTTGTTTTATTTAACACTATAGTCTCAAAGTAATCCATTTTAAAAAGAATTGATCCCTGGTACCAAGAAAAAAAACAAACAAACAAAGAACTAATATACACATTAATCTCAGCACATTCAGGCTGATATAACAAAATAGCAAAAATTGGGTGGCCGGTAAGCTACAGAAATTTATTTTTCATAGTTGTACAGGTGCAAAGTCCAAGATCAAGGTTCTGGCACATTCAGTATCAATGTGGCTCACTTTCTGGTTCATAACCACCTTCTCACCATGTCCTTACATGGTGGAAGGAACAGTGAAGTTCTCGAGGGGCTCTTTTATAAAGGCATCAACCTCATTCATGCTCATGCTACCCTCATAACCCTTCCAAAATTCCTCTCACCTGAATCCATCACATTGGTGATTAGGGTTTTGATATATGAAGTTGGGGAGACACTAACATTTAGCCCATAGTAGCATCTCAAAATTGTTACTGTATTCTATTTAAATAGTTTTACAAGTGCTATATTCAAATATTTGCAAAGCATTAAAAAGCATTCTCTAACAGGGAAGCTTTTCAACATGATGCTTCCTACAAAAAGCAGATGGCAAAGCAACATGTATAATATAAACCTGCCTATGTAAAATTATCTTTCTATGGATCCAGAAAGCCATATGGTTTTATGAACAGAGAGAGGTCTGAAAGAATATTCACCAAAATGTTGACAGTGACTATTTATGGATCGTAACATTTCCAAACATCTTTGCTGTCATTTTTATAAGTTTTAAAAATTATATTTCAACTTCTGGAAACAGAAAATTAAAAGAACTAAATGAAGCCCGGGGATTTAGCTCAGTGGTTCTGGCGCCTGCCTCGCAAGCACAAGGTCCCGAGTTCGATCCCCGGCACAAAAAAAAAAAAAAGAACTAAATGAGTAAATGAAGTCCTAACTTAAAATTTATCTTAACTATTATATTTGAAACTGAGACTGTTTCTTTAAAAGGAGCAACTAGTATATGAGACCAGAAAAGCTGTTACAGGACTTAATGAGAAGATTTAAACAACTAGTAGAAATTGGAAATAGCAGCTCCATACCTTCAAAGATCTTCCCAAATGTCCAGAGCTTAAGCTTATACTTTGATTGGCTCTGGGAGAAATAAGGTACAGAAACCATGAATATTTTGAATCAATAGGGGCATAGAGAATAAAATAAGATTGTCAGGGAACACTATGCCCCTGAGGATCCAAATATGGTTAGTCTCAAATTGAAGTTAACACAAGAATATAATTCTCCACAACAAAACTTATAGACAAGTCCAAAGCTTCAAAGAACTACGCAAGTGGAAGGAATCTTAGAATTAACTGCTTCCAATGCTCTCGCATCGTGCATGGTCTCCTTAACAACAAGTTCAGTAAGTGATTTAAAAAATTACCATCCACCAATGTTTCTTGTTTGAGTGTAGATTCTTTTTTTGCATTATTTAGAGAGGTGTTTGAGTGACCAGTCTCTACTCATTCCAATCATTGCATAATGGGTATTATAGTCTCCACAAAGCAGAAAGCCCAATGCCCTTATAGATTATTTTACCAATACTTACCAACTGTTACCATAGATTATACAGCCTAACCATAAGCTGCTACTTGATCAACTAATTGTTACAATAAATTATACAAACTAACTATAAAAAATTACCATCCCACAAGTATATCTGCAAGAGTTTCAGATGGCATGAACTGTTTACATGCTTATTCTTCAGGTAAGCTGATATCTGATCCCGGGGCCTATAACCTTCTCATCCTAGATACAGAAGAAAAGCTGAGTTTCTCTTTCAGAGCAGAGCCCTTCAGACATTTGAAACATGGTGCAGAATCCATTCCTCCACCTCCTTTTCTGAATAGAACCTCATTCTTTAGCTTAAATATTCACCACCCTTGTCATAAGTCTCATAGACATAACTTAGTTGTGTTAACTGTTGTATCAAGTTGAATAAGAAATGCCCAATGGAAAGGCTTAGTATAGTTCTGGGTATGACTGAATGGATTTACTGAAGATGGAAGACCCACCCTGGGTGTGAGTGCCACCAACCAATAGGCTTGTAGCTTGAATGGAATTAAAAAGGGGAAAGAAGAAGGAAGGCTCATTTTTGTTTCCTTGGAGGAGCTCTAATGTTTTCTTTTGCTTTCAATATTCCAACACAAACTCTTCAGCCTTCCAGCACAGACCCTTCAGCATTCTGATAAGTACTCACATGGGATTCTAAAGTAAGCTCCAGCCTTTGACCTTTGACTGAATCCTTTGTACCTCCACCATGAAGACAGTCCTTTTGCACTCTTCCTCACCTGACTCTGAAGGTGGCCACTGTAAGCCTATCTTGTAGATCCTTCTACATTTATATATTTTATATTAAAGCTGTTTCTCTAGTTATCACTGAATGATACATTAGCTTTTCCTTACTGCTTTGAGCAAAGAATAGAAGGAGACTATACTCTCCCCTTTTTTTTCTAGCCCTTTTGATTTTAATTCAAACTAAAATCACATTAGGTGGGGAAAGGGTGGCAACCTTTTCACAAGGCTGATTATTCCCATTGATTTTTTCCAACTTTAAAAGATCTTATTGATAAGTGATATTATGCAGTCCTCTCTTGTACAATTATACAGAGTTGGTGTTCTTAACTCAAATTGCTGGCCTTTCATTTATACGTATTGAAAATTTCATATTAGAATAAGAACACCATTCTTTTAAACACCGACTTCGTCATCTGATGTTTTCTGTATTCAGCAGTTTGGGGGCATCTTCAAATGTTTGGGTCAAACATGTCCTGAATATCTTCACTCAAATCATTGATGAAATGTTGAATGAAGCAAAGTCATAACTGGATCTCTAAACCATTCACAAATTATTTTACATTCCCTCTCATCCTTCAATTCATTAAGGATCTATTTGGGCTTATTACTGATATATTAGACCCTTCTTTTCTAACAAGGTCTTGGATGGCAAGGACTTAGATGGCATCCAACAAGGTCTTTCTAACAAGGTTTTGGATGGTACCAGTCTACAGTAGAGTAAGAATTATTAGTTGGGTAGAAATGAAATTCATATATACATTAAAGCTTGTGAAGCACAAACTAGAACATTTATTTCCATCACTGAAAAATAACACACAGCTATACCTGTTTTCAAAATCCTATCAGAGAATTTTGATGCCAAGTGAAGGTTAAAAACTATTGCTCTATCTGGGCATGGTGGCACACAATAGGATCACAAGCTGGTGCCCAGCCTGGAAAGCTTAGCAAGACTCTGTCTCAGATGAAAAATAGAAATAGTGCTGAAAATGAAGCTAAATGCAAAAGACCTGGGTTCAAACCCCAGTACTGAAAAAAAAAGAACTATTTAAACCTAAATGCATATCATGATGGCAAATACTGAAATTATAACTATCTCACATTGCCTTGTTTCTAGTTTCAGTTAGAAAAGAAAAAAAAGTAACACAAATATCCAAAATTACATAAAACCCTGACCGTTATGTAGGAAGGCTTATGCCATAGCTGAGAAAACACAAATCAAGATTCTGGTTGGAAACACAGAGAGATTTCAACTAAATTGAGTCATCTGAATTGAAAATCGATTTGGAGATATCATTAGCATGATTTACCCTGTATGATTTCCAAGGCTTCAGCATAAGTTATTTAATAATCAATTTAGGCAAAGTTTAGAGTATTGCTTGAGTATTTGGTCATATTAGAGTCTCAGAAGCCATCAGTCAGAAAAATGTGGGCACACCAAGATCCAGAGGAACTGAGAAAGAAACCACCAATTTTCCTTAGCATAGGCTCCATTGCTGTAGAGCAGCACAGGTCAGTTTGCATCTGATTTCAGCTGGAAGTCTATAAACAATCAAAGGCTGAAAGTGTGCTCACAGAGCCCTAACATTAAAACATCATCAATGACTTCAATAATGCTTTTTCTTCCATCATCTGGACAGGGCAGTAAATTGGATGGGGATGCTGCTGCCTACAATTCATGGAACAGCAGAAAATGTACTGAATCTTGTAAAGTGTAATTTTCTGTTATGACAATAATGTGCCTCCACGTACAGTAAAAGGCAGTTTAGTGATGTTTCTTAGGTCTCTGGGTCTCCTTTGGCTTCCTCTTGGCCATTATTACCTCACACTGTATTGGGAAATACATAAGAGGCCCATGTGCAAGTTCCTTGCAGGGCTTCTCTGTGTTACACATTTTTTGGTCTACATGCAGGGCCAGTGGGCAGGGATGGCACCTTGGAGGTAGATGAGATCCAAACATCATAACCCAGACAAGATAGAGGAGAACTGGGAATCTGCAGATCTGGATCTAGACCTAGGTCTACTGGCTGACTTGGAAATGTCAGCATTTCTCAATGGCCCTCTAGTTGCTCTTTTATGAAATAAATTAATTATATAAAATTGTCTCTAGGGCCCTTTTGGGGGACTGGCATGACATTCATGCTAATAATAATAGTAATGATACTAATAGCTAACAATTATTGGGCACTTAGTATGTATCAACAACTATTCTAAATACCACATGGGGCAGTATTGACTTGTTTAACTGTTTTAAAGTTAAACAAGTCAATACCCATGTGGTATTTAGAATAGTTTTTTGTACAATTAGTTTGTCACTTTATCTCAGTTTTACAAATAAGAAAACAGGTTCAGAGTGGTTAAATAATTTACTCAAAGTTATGCTGCTTATCAGTAAGAAACAAAAAAGATTTTAATCTCAAAATCTGAACTCTTAGCCACAATATTCAATGTTCTCATGCTGACATTTACATTTACTAATCTCTGAACATTTCATAAAAATTTTAAAAGTCCCACTTATAATCATAGAAGATTGCCTAACCATGACAATTAGATAGGATCACCTAAATTACCCAAGGAAAGAGACTTCAGCAAGGTCTTTGGTAAATTTCCTCAATCAAATTGCTCATTTCCATAACTTTCCATCTGCTTAACTTTTCCACTCAAGTCCCTTCATTCCAGTCACTGGCTGACTTCACCAAGACTCTTCTTTGAGCTTCCCTCTCAATCAGCAGGCTTCTCTCTTCATTCTCTTCTCTTTCCTTATAGATTTCACACTCTCGCACATCATCTGTTGATTCACCAACTCCTTTGCTCTGATTTTTCTTCATTGACTCTCTTAGAAAAACACCTGACTCAATGAATTCATGTGCCTAGGGCTCTTAGGCCCACACCAGACAGCTGAAGAAAAATCACAAAATCTCCCAAAAGGCTTCCCCTCAAAAATCACAACTTCCTATTGGATCAGAGCCCTTTGTGACACAGGAAAACTTCTGTCCCTAGTCAGCTGCTCTTGAATTCATAGCAGGAACTGCTTCAGGCCTTCCACAGTCTTATGTCTCCAGTCCTACTACCATGCCCCTGTTAATACCAGATGGTCTTTTCTTTTTCTTAGAAAAAACTGAAAACCATCAGAGAGTACCTTCCTCAACTCCTGGACTAAATCTGCAAATTTACCTTCAATCTACATCTATGCTTTCCTCCTTCCCTCTTGTTTGGGAGATAATGAATGTTTTCTTTTAACACCAATCCCACCCTGTGGCTTGAATTTTGTCCTCCTACTTACTTGAGAACTTGGACCCTTCAAGTACCTTCTCTGACCTATATCTTTAATCCTTTACCCTCTAGTGGCTCCTTCTCCATGAGTTCAAACATATTTATATTCTCCATTCCAGAGAGAGGGAATTCCGTCTCTACCCCTACACCAATTTCCTTAGTCATATCTTCTCTCACTTATAGTCAAACTTCTTGAAAGAATTACTCCCCTTGATGTGTCCACATTCTCTTTCCTACCCATTCCTTTTCACTGTAGAATGGCTTCTGTCTTTGTCATTTTCTCATCACTGGGACAAATACCTGACACTCACAATTTAAAGGAGAGGTTTATTTTAGCTCATGTTTGCAGATCATATCAGCTGACTCCCAGGCAGAAATGGCATGCCAGAAGGTCATAGTGGAGGAAAAGCTGCTTACATCATGGTGATCAGGAAGCTGAGAGAGGAGGAGCTAGGGAGGAAGATATAACCTTCAAGTTTACAGGTTTGGTGATCTGCCTCTAACCAGGCCCCAGCTGATAAGAGCAAGTCACCAGTAGAGCCCCATAATCTTGTCATTGTCCACAGCCCCAGCTCTGAACACATGAGACTTTGGGAGCACATTCCAAATATAAACCATAACGGCTTCCTTTGCCACTCTTTATTCTTTTGGATTTTTTTATACTATGATGACACTGGAGACCACAGCATCCTCTTTGATATGTGCAGCTTTTTTTTTTTACATGGATATCTATATCATCAACCTCTGATGGTTTTTCTCTTAATACCCTGGTCACTACTTCCCAGTTGTCTCAGAGTTATGGTCTCCTTATATTCTTCTTTGATTATTCTATCTATTCCATGGCTTCAATTATCATATTTATGCTGTTGATTAAAAAATACACATTTGTGGCAGTCCTGAGGTCACCAGTAGCACAGAAAACACCGAATCAGCCCGCGCCCTGGCAGCAATCCACTGCCCCCCTTCCACTCCTTTGGCCTCTTCTCTGTACAGTCACCTGGTTCCACACTACAAAGATGCAGCGGATACCAGACCACAAGACCACTGTACTGGAGCTAATCAAGTTCTCAGCATTTAAAGAATTCCTGCCCAGAGGTAGGGGCTTCTGAGCCACCTTGCCAATGCTCCTGGTCCAGAGGAAGGGTCTGCCCAGCTACCATCCCTCCCTCTGCTCTCACCTCAAAGGGAAGGGCTTTTGGGCTACTGTCTGTCCCACTGCTCCCAGCCCAGACGTAGGGGCCTCTGAGCCACCATCCCACTGCTCCGGGTTCAGGGGAAGGGGCTTCCAGGATGCCAAATGTCCCTCCACTCCCAGTCCTGAGAAAGGGGCTTTCAAGCCACCATCCCTACCACCACTCATGGCCCTGGGCTCACCTATCTCAGCTCAGAGGAGGTGAGCCATGCGGATGTCAACAGCACCACCACTGCCCCCCCAGTCAAAATGAGAAAACATGTAAATAAGTCTCAAAACCAGATTTCCAGATCACCTACAGCAACCCAAAAGGGAAATGAGATGGAACACTCTGATATTCAACCACCTGGACCCACTGAACTGGCAACAAAAGGGGATCTGGAAAAAATGAAATCAGAAATAATTTCTCAGACAACAGGAGTGATTGTGCTCCTAGTGCAAGACATGATTAATAAATCTAGAGAGGAGCTAAGGAACATGATGGAATCCCAACATAGGAAACAAATGGAATCCATAAAACAGATGCAAATAGATTTCAAAGACATGAAAAATTCTATTGAAAGTCTACACAGCAGAATGAGCCAATGTGAAGACAGAATTTCAGATACAGAAGATAAGACTGCAACTAATGACCAGGAAAAGAAAAATTGTTTCAAAATTATAAGGGAACACAAGAAATCAATCCAGCAGCTGCTACACGATGCAAAGAAGAATAACATAAGACTGATTGGGCTCAATGAAGAAACAGGAGAGACTGCAGATGAAATAAAAAAAAATTCTTAGCAGAAATAATGGCAGAAAACTTCCCAAGCAAGGGAAAAGAGCTTGACATACAGATAAGTGAGGCATATAGGACTCCAAATAGCCTTGATCAAAAAAATCTACACATAGGCATATAATTGTTAAGATTCCAGAAACACAACAGAAGAACAAAGTTCTACAAGCAGTTAGAGAAAAGAAACAAATCGCATACAAAGGAAAGCCCATCAGAATCACAGCAGACTTTTCAACACAAACCATCAAGGCAAGAAGAGCTTGGAGTGACATACTCCAAGCCCTAAAAGTAAACAGCCTCCAACCCAGACTGATGTACCCTGCAAAACTATCTCTCAAAATTGATGGAGAAATAAGATACTTTCATAACAAAGAGCATCTTAGAAACTTTATGAATACCAAACCAGCACTCCAAAAAATTTTACACAATATCCTAAGAACAGACATTGAGGATCACAACCCCAGGAAGCAAAGCAGAATGAACCCATCTGGCATGACAAGAAATTAAATGTAAAGGGGGAGAACCCAACAAAAAGAAAAAGTCATGGCAATGACAAGTCAATACGTCTCAGTTACAACCATCAATGTTAATGGTCTCAATTCACCAATCAAAAGAAATAGACTGGCAGAATGGGTCAAGAAACAAAATCCAACAATATGCTGCATACCAGAAACAATCTTAATTAAAAAGGAAACTCATAGATTGAAAGTTAAAGGGTGGGAAACAATACTCCATGCAACAAGAACCCGAAAAAAAGCAGGAGTAGCTATCCTCTTTGCAGAGCAAGTGGATTTCAAAAAAACACTGATTAAGAGAGACAAAGAAGGACCCTACATCCTTGTAAAGGGAAGAATCCAAGAGGAAGAGATGACAATCTTAAATATATATGCACCGAATACTAATGCATGCAACTATATAAAACCAATTCTAATGGACATGAAAAGTCATATATGCATGAATACAATTGTAGTGGGGGACCTCAACACCCCACTGTCACAAATAGATAGATCAACTGGACTAAAAATAAGTAATGAAATACTAGAACTCAATCGAACTCTTGAACAAATGAATTTAACAGATGTTTACAGAGTCTTCCACCAAAAAAAATCAGAATACACATTCTTCTCAGCTGGACATTGGTCATTGTCCAAAATAGACCACATACTCACACATAGAACATGTTTAAGTAAGTGCAAAGGAATTGAAGTTATCCCCTGTATATTATCAGACCATAGTGTGATGAAATGGAGATCCACAGCAAAAGAAACAGGAAAAATTTTATAAACATGTTGAAATTGAACAACACACTTCTGAATAACCAATGGGTCACAGAGGAAATTAAAGAAGAAATCAGACAGTTCCTTCAATTAAATGACAATGACAATAAAACATATCGGAATCTATGGGACACAATGAAAGCAGTCTTATGAGAGAAATTCATAGCAGTGAATAGGCATATTAGGAAAACAGAACGAGCCCAATTAAACAACCTGATGCTGAACCTCAAGCTTCTAGAAAAAGAAGAGCAGAACAACCCCAAAGCTCATACAAGGGAGGAAATTATAAAGATCAGAGGAGAAATCAATTCAATGGAGACTAAGAGAATGATACAAAAAAATCAATGAAGCCAAGAGTTGGTTCTCTGAATGAATCAACAAAATTGACAAACCCTTAGCCATTCTTATCAGAAAAAGGAAAGAAAATACCCAAATCCATGCAATTAGGAATGAAAAGGGTGAAATTACAACAGACCTAGCAGAAATCCAGAGGATCATCAATACCTACTTTCAGAACCTATATGCCAATAAGATGGAAAACACAGAAGAAAGGGACAGATTCCTAGATATATATGAATTACCAAAGTTGAATGAAGAAGACCTAAAAATTCTAAACAACCCAATATCAACAAATGAAATTGAAAATGTAATTAAAAACTTACCAACTAAGAAAAGCCTAGGTCCTGATGGCTTCACTGCTGAATTCTACAAGGCATTTAGAGAGGAACTACTGCCACTACTGTTTAAACTCTTCAATGAAATTGAAAGGGAAGCAATACTCCCAAATTCATTCCTGGAAGCAAGCGTCACCTTGACCCAGAAAGCCGAGAAAGATCCAACCGAAAAGGAGAGCTATAGGCCAATCTCACTAATGAACATAGATGCAAAAATCCTTAATAAGATACTCCCAAACAGAATGCAGAAGATCATCAAGAAGATCTTACACTCTGATCAACTGGAATTCATCCCAGGGATGTAGGGATGGTTCAACATATGCAAATCAATCAAGGTAATACACTATATCAATAGAGCCAAGGACAAAAACCATATGATTATCTCCATAGATGCAGAAAAAGCATTTGACAAAATCCAACATGCATTTAGGATAAAAACCCCACAAAAAATTGGAATAGATGGTCTCTACCTCAAACTGATAGAAGCCATCTATGGAAAACCAACAGCCAGTATCATACTAAATGGTCAAAAACTGAAATCCTTCATGCTAAACTCAGCATCAAGATATGGATGTCCACTGTCACCGCTCTTGTTCAATATAGTTTTGGAAACATTAGCCACAGCAATTAAACCAGAGAAAGAAATAAAAGGAATAAAGATAGGAGATGAAGGAGTCAAATTGTCATTATTTGAAAATGATATGATACTCTATATAGAAGACCCCAAGATCTCCCTCAAAAGTCTTCTGCACTTAATAACCAAATTCAGTAAAGTAGCTGGGTACAATCTCAACATACATAAATCCATAGCTTTCTTCTACACCAATGACAGACTCACTGAGAGAGACATAGGGCAAATAATTCCTTTCACAATAGCATCCAGAAAACTGAAATAGCTAAGAATTAACCTAATGAAAGTAATCAAAGACTTCTTCTCTGAAAACTATAGCACTCTGAAAAGAGAGATTGAAGATGATATCAGAAAATGGACAGACATCCCCTGCTCCTGGGTAGGAAGGATTAATATAGTGAAAATGGCCATACTTCCAAAACTGATATATAGATTTAATGCAATTCCAATTGAGATTCCAGCACCATACTTCATGAACCTTGAAAAAACAATCCAAAAATTCATTTGGAACAAGAAGAGACCCAGAATAACAAAAGCAATTCTAGGTAACAGAGACATGACAGAGGGTATCAAAATCCCCAACCTGCAACTATACTACAAAGCTACTGTGATAAAAACAGCATGGTACTGGCAAAGAAATAGACTTGAGGACCAGTGGAATAGATTAGAAGATGCAGAAACAATGCCAGACACACTCAGCCATCTCATCTTTGATAAAGGAGCCAAACACCCTCACTGGAGGAAAGATAGCCTCTTTAATAAATGGTGCTGGAAAAATTGGGTTTCAACTTGCCAAAGATTAAAACTAGACCTATATCTGTCACCATAAACTAAACTAAAATCCAAATGGATTAAAAATCTTAAGATTAAAATAGAAACTCTGAACCATTTGGAACAGAGGTTAGGTAGAACCCTTGAAGACATCAGTGTAGGAAAAGTTTTTATGAACAAAACCTCAGTTGCCCGTGAACTAGCACAAACAATCAACAAGTGGGATCTCTTCTTATTCAAAGGCTTCTGTACAGCAAGAGAAACCACCAGCAGTGTGAAGAGACAACCCACAATGTGGGAAATTCTTCACCTGCTGTTCCTCAGACAAAGGTCTACTATTCTCAAATCTATAAAGAACTTAAAAAGATCAGACCTCCCAAATTTAAAGACCCAATCCAAAAATGGGCATCTGGAATGAACAGACATTTCTCAGACAAGGAAGTAGAAATGGCAAATAAATACATGAAAAAATGTTCAACATCACTGGTCTTTCGAGAGATGCAAATGAAAACAATGCTGAGATTCCACCTCACACCAGAAAGAATGGCTGCTATCATGAAATTAACCAATAACAAATGCTTGCAGGGCTATGGGGAAAGACAAACCCTGCTCCACTGCTGGTGGGAGTGTAGACTGGTGCAAGCACTGTGGAAATCAGTATGGAGATACCTCAAAGAACTAGGAGTAGAAGTCCCATTTGACCCTGCTATTCCACTGCTGGGGATCTTCCCCAAAGAATTAAAAGAATCATACTACTGTGATATATGTGCACCCATGTTCATAGCAGCACAGTTTGTGATAGCTAAAACTTGGAAACAGCCCCAATGCCCATCAACTGGAGACTGGATAAAGAAAATGTGGTTTTTTAATAAAATGGAGTACTATCAGCTATAAAAAATGAGAAATTAGAGACATTTGTAGCTAAATGGATGCACATTGAGGCAATACTCTTAAGTGAAATAAATAGGACACACATGTATAAATACCAAATAGTTTCTCTGGTGTGAGAAACTGAAAGTGTAAATAAGGACTAAAATGTATAACAGGTAATGTGAAATAGGAAGAAAAGGGGCAAAGGGGAAGGAAGTGGGAGGGCTAGGGGAAAGGAAAGAAGGGTATGGAATTAATACGAGAAAATGGAAAAATAGGAACAAAATCTTTGTAAATAGGGAGGAATGGAGGGGTTGAAGGGAGGGCTGGGCAAGGGTGAAAAATAAGAACAAAGATTATGTAATGGTGCAAATTTCCAATGATGAATGTCATTATATTGTATACCTAAAATGTACCAATGATTAGAATGAATAATCAATAATGCAAAATAGTAAGAAAATTTCCAAAGGGGTAGGGGTAGTGGGAGGGGCAGGGGAAAGGAAAGAAGAGAAAGGAAAAATGATGAGAAATGGAAAAAATGGAAATAAGACCTTTGTAAATAGGGAAGGGTGGACGGGGTGAAGGGAGGGCTAGGAATGGGGAAAAAATAAGAACCAAGATGCATCATGTAAAGGTACAAGTTCCCAATGAGAAATGTAATTGTGTGTATACCTAAAATGTACCAATAAATGAATTTTAAAAAATACACATTTGTAGTAGCTGTTAAAGATGAATTTCAGCACAGTAAGATTTTAAAGAATTGATGTAAGAAGCAATTTATGAGTTGGGGAACAATAGACTGAAGCGTTTATTGTTCTGCTTACAGATCATTAGAGTTGAGTTTTTGTGAGGAAGCAAAGTATACAAATTATTGGTTGATTTTCAAAATGGCCTTTTTTGGTTTACCTGATTGAAAAGTCCCTAGTTACATAGACATATATTAGGTCGTTGCTTGTAATTGGTTGAGGTTAAGTTTTGCTTCTGTCTGACATAAATATTTACCTACAATGACCCAGGTTCAGTTTCACTTATTTTTGCAAATCAAGTAATGTTGAGGTCACTTGTGAGTTCTCATTTGTGTTATATGCTCAGGTATTCTTTATACCCGCTGTCCATTTTAATTTGATGTAATATAGTTCAGACACCTCTCCTGAGCTTCCAACTCTCACATCCAACTCCTTGGGAATCTTCACTTGGAAGTACCACACATACTACCAACCTGTCCAAAACTGAATCGAATTCTTTATCTACCACAAAAATCTTTGTTCTTTTGTCTTTCCTAATGATGATGCCAGCTGTCTTATCAAGAAAACTCATTGTGATGGTTGAACTTAATTGCCAACTTGATTAGCTTAGAAACCACCAAAGGATTTATTTAGTAAAGCATGCTCCTGCCTGTGTCTGGGATGGTTATGGGGGTGTAGCCTATGGAACTAGATAGTTGCTTGCCCTTTCCGTTCTAGTACTGTTTCCCAGCTCTGCTTCCCGGCTTCCATGAACTAAGCAGCTTTGCTTCATTATGCCCTTCCACCATGATGTTCCCACCCTGGAGCGAGCCAACCATGGATTAACCTTTGAAACCGGGAAAGAGATTAAACCTCTTCTCCTTTAAGGTGTGAGTATTAGGTACTTTGTACCAGGGACAAGAAAGCTGACAATTTCATTGGTATCTGTCATTTTCTCCTCTTTAATGTTAAGCATTTGTATCTAATCAGTTTCTGTGTTGTATTGACCCTTCACCCAGATTTGCTTTCTCTAGCATCACTGTACTATTACCCTTTAGCAGATCATCATTTTCATTATCTTGGACAATTAAAACAACAGCTTCTTGACTTGTCTTCATGCCTCCCACTTTCACCTGCCACTTATTTTCTACATTTCAAACTAGATAATTTTTCTAAATATTTTACCAGTCTATTTCTCTTCTCTTTTGAACACCTTTAAATGTTTGGTTTTTTACTTTAGAATAAACTCCCTTAATCAAGCATAGATCTCCACAAAGAAAAGGAAGTAAGAGGGACGTATTTCTTCTCTTCCTACACAGACCTATTTTTAGCCTAATGTGTTTGTCTGAATGGCTAGATTCCATGGAGATCAGTGCTGCAGAAATAGAGACCAGACTGTGTAGGAGATGGCACAGGCATGCAAAAGATGAGGTGGGGAGGAGGAGGAGGAAGCGGAGGAGGAGGGGGGAGAGAGAGAGAGAAAGAGAGAGAGAGAGGCTTTAAGGGTGAAGGGCCAAAGCGAACGGTCAGTGGGGAGCAGTCTTCTTGGCTCCCAGCACGCCCTAACAGTGCTGCTTATGGCCCTACTCATTCCTCTGGGGAAATTGCAATCTCCCTTAGAGTGTCTGCACAAACCTCTAACAGATAGTCAGAGGCACAAGCAATTTCCTGTCAGAAATGGAGCCATGATAACACAGGTGTGATGAAAACATATGGTGTGTGTTTAAATAAAAAATTACTGTAAAAGACATATTGTAATTGATCTCCTTCAAAATACCTCCTCTCTACTACACTTATCCTATTGTTCTTATCTCTTTCTGAAGCAGTCCTGAAAGTCCTCTTTCATGAGTGTCTTTATTTGCAATGTCATGGCTGCCTTGATGTCCCAAATCCATTCAAAATGTTTACCTTTCAAGATTATTTTGACTTTGAGGAGTCACGGGATGCTACAGCTAATGAATGGGGTAGATGAGGATACACCATAATGTTTTCATGAGCCTGCCTTTCCATTAGGTGTCATTTGGCTGGAGCATTCACATATTTTTTATCACAGTTTGTAAAGACATTTATGAAAGAGGGCCTCCAAACTGCTTCAGAAAGTGGCAAGAATGGTGGGATAAGAGTGTTCAAAGTGAAGAAGCATACTTTGAGGAGCATATGGTAAAGTTCTTTTACTGTAATAAAATTTTTAAGAATTTAAACATTGATCTATTTATTTTGGCCATCCTTTGTATTCCAGACTGACACAAACTGTAGCATTGAGTAGGGAGATATCCAAGTAGGAAATTGCAATTTTACTTTCACAAAAGTAAATAAAATCTGAAATGAAGTAACAAATATAGTTAACAGTTGAGATTATTTCATTTATAAATGGTACAAGTTTCAGACTATAAACACAAATTTCAAGAGTATAATATATATGGATATAGGAGTATAAACATTTTTCCTTCCAATTAACTCCTTTTCACAGAAACAGATAACCAAAGCAATGCAATTTACTTGGTTTTCTCAAAGCCTGGGAGAAAAAGAAAAGACCAATAGTTTTCATTTGTCCATTTTCTACAAAAATTTGCCAGAAACTGAAAATTTGGCTTCCACATAGTCTTATTTCATAAAAGGTATCTGAAATTAAATATGTCGACTCTTTACTGATTCCTCATCTGAAGATGAATCACTAAAGGAATGAGAGGTAGGGGATAAGGAGAAAATATTTTAAGCAGCAAGAGAAATTCAGTTCTGAAACTGCACACTTTTAATTCTGACTCCACATAGTAACTGAATGGCTAATAAAAATTATAGGTATTGAAAGGCATGTTGCAAAGGTTCTTATTATTATTTGGATTAAATCTTAAATAATACTAGTAAAAACAGCAACAGTTTTCCAAGTGCTTACTATGTACAAGCAGTTTGTTCAGTAGTACAAGTCATGATTCTATTTGATCCTCTCAACAAACACTTCATTTTACCAACAGAGACTCAATACTCAGTGAGGTTGAATAGCTTATACAAGTACAGAACAGTGGGAAATAATAGAGCTGGATTTTCAGTGTCAGTAGCTCCACACCAGAACCTTCATTTGTTATACCATACCTCTTTACCACTTCACCCCAAAATATACTATGTCCAGAAAAGTTTCATGTTTATATAAATTTACACAAACTATATATATATATATATATATATATATATATATATAGTTTAATCAGTTGTATTACCTTAAACCTATGAAATAAGTTCCATTTTTCAAAGAAATGTTTTTGAACTTAAAACTGTAGGATGGGAACAATAAATATGGCAGATGAGAAAGAGTATACAAAGAATTACATGCAAGACATATTGTTGTGTCTTTGTCTTTTTAACTCAGTCCCAGTAATGTGTTAGCACAGCTTTTTGCTAAGAAAGTCTTCCACATCTCTTCTCTTCCTAGGACTATCACTAAAAGGAATATTTGGATATTGACTGAAAATATAAACAGAGGCTCATTATGTCCACTGCCCTTTTTCCAAGCCAAATGACCTGCCATTATGGCAATTCAGATGGGTTGTAGACTGTTTGAGGATGAAAATGTTCACAGGCCAGATTTTATGCTTTCTCTGGATGTCAGTGCCATTGATTGTAGGTCGCCAGTACTTGGACATACCTATATAGTCATAACCACCAATGATTTGCCTTGGTTTTGCCTGTGATGAAGTGATGAGGTCTGCTATTGGCAATGCTAAGAATTAGACCATCTCTTAGAAAGCAGTTTGGTATCTTTGTCAAACCACATACTAGAATGATACCAAGCACCTCAGTATGGGTCCTTATAGATACTGGGTTAAAACAAATGCTAAAGAAATTATGGTAGTTATTATGATTTATTGAATCCCTACTAAGTGTACTATGTCATATATTTCACAAATATCTCCAAATATCATAGGAGTCATGAAAAGAAAGCAATATTATATATATTTTGATGTGAAAACTGAAATTTTTTTTAAATTCACTGTTTTAATTTACACTTGGACAGCTGGGAGTTAAAGCCTGTGTGTTAGTCACTTCTCTCATTGCTGAGGCAAAATACTGACACCCAATGTTAAAGGAGGAAAGGTTTATTTACCTCACAGTTTATAGAGGTTTCAGTCCATAATCAGCTGGCTCCAAGGCAGGGTGTCACATGGCAGAGGGGAAACAGTTCATAGTGGTGGAACAGCAAAACCAGGCAAGCAAGGGAACTTTAACAGTGTCTTCCTGCCCCTTTTATCTTATCCAGTCTCCTGGGATTATGGCAGTGCCAAATCAGTCAGTGTGCTGGTTTAGTAATCACATGCCCTGAACCCCAGCATCCCATGCTCTAGTTTCAGCCACCTCTGAAAAAGCCACCTATGTGACCACATGAGGCTTTGGGAGGACATCCAGACACAAACCATAACAACCTGTCTAGGTTGATTCCAAAATCTCTCTTTTTTTTCTTTTTTTTGGTACCAGGGATCGAACTCGGGACCTTGCACTTGCAAGGCAGGCACCAGAACCACTGAGCTAAATCCCCAGCCCTCCAAAATCTCTTTATTTCTATTGTGGAAATAAAAGGAAGAGAGCGAAGGAAAGAGGGAAGGAAGGGAGGAAGGAAGGGAGGGAGGGAGGGAGGAAGGAAGGAAGGAAGGAAGGAAGGAAGAGAAAAATCTAAAAACTTTCTCTGAACTTCCACAACCTCAAGATCCAGCGTCTGACATTCATTGTGACAACATTTGTATACAAAAACAAAATCATAATTTGTAGGTTTTCAGCTAATCAAATCATCTGCATGATATATAAACCATTGATCAGACATGCCCACAGGGAGTGGAAAGAAACATTGCAGACAAATGGTTTACAAAAGGCAAAATAAGGGTAAGCAAAGCATTAAAGATATTAATTTTCGGGCCAGGGATTTACCTCAGTGGTTTCACCACCTGCTGCACAATCACAAGGACATGAGTTCAATCCCCGGTACCAAAAAAAAAAGATATTAATTTTCATGATTGTTGACTTTGTTATTTTGTTTTGTTGTCCTTCACCCTTCCTGTTCCAAAAAGACAAAGTAATATGAGAGAAAATTAGTTTCCACACCTAGTTATTGTTTTCAAAAGACATTTTAAAAATGAGAATCAAGGACAGAATTTCTAGAAACTTCCCTTCCTCCCAAATTCTCCCCTCTTGCCTCACAATATGCACACATCACTCTGTATCAGCTTGTTTCACCTTCAGGTCATAGTAATAGAATTCAAAGACTAAGGGATAAATTCTTGAAAAGAAGGCAGCCTTGGAGAAAACAGCTTGATTTTTCTCTGTATTCCAAATTGGTTTCTCTCTTATAAAATGACCTCCACATGTTTCTTTTTTTCAATGAGCAATAAATAACTTTTAGGAAAATAAATGTGAGCCAGACTTGGTCAAGTGATTAGGATGAAGAAAAGGCTTTACCATCTGTTAGGAGTACATAGGAATGAAATCACTCTGGAAAAGTTTATTTGTGCTGCCTGTCTTTAAAAGACAGCATTTTAAAAAAAGTACTGGTTCACTTTTTATTGACCCCTATACATTAAAAACAACTTGGGGGAAGTATGATGTGAATAGCTGACTCATGTGCTATTTGCAGAAATGGAAAGCCTTGCAGGCGAGTGTGCCCATCAATGGTACTGTAAACAATTTAAAGAAATTTGTACCCTGGGGTTTATCCCATCACACAAAAATTCAACACATGGATGTGTAAACATTTCCATAGACCCTTTATTTTATTATCTCAAAAATCAGTTCCAGAGTATTATGGGAAGAAAGAAACAGTGAAGAGAAAAAGAGGTGGTAGGGATAGGGTCAGCTACAAATGCTCCAACCACTCTTCAAAACTCTGTCTAGGAAAAAAAAAGGGAGAAAAGACAGATACATTGAAAAAGGTCCTTGAATGCAAAGGATTTTGTTCTAATTTTTGTTTGTACCCATGGGAGATTTTATCTCACATGCTATCCATACCCACCTCCAATCCTCTCTACCCTGCAGGAAGGAGAGAGAATGAGAAAATGGCCCATTTCTGAGAATCATTTCTTTAGACTGTTATCAAATGAAGAGATAGAATGTTATGACTGTTAATTGTTCTATATCAACTTGAACTGATAGCAGATTAGTAAAGCATACTCCTGGGCGAGTCTGTGTGGGTTGTGGACACATGACCTTGGAGTCCATATATGATCCCTTGCCCATTTCATTCTAGCACTAGCCCCATGCTCTTCTTCCAAGCCACCATGAACTGAGAAGGTTTGCTCCAAACACACCATTATGCCATGTATTCCTTTCTTGGACCATGGGTTGAATTTCTTGAAACTACGTGCCAAATTAAACAAATCTACCTTTAAGTTGTGGGTGTTGGGTACTAATCTCCACATTAAGACAATATCGAGTTTATAGTTCCTGCTAACATAATACAACTATTCCACACACAACTAGAAACACAGCAGTCTCTTCCCAGAAGTCTCAACAGTTCCAGCATTTTTCAAAAGTTCAAGTCTAAGTCTCCTTTGAGACTCAAGGCAAGCTCTTGACTGTGAAGTTTTGTAAAAATTTTTTTTTTTTACATATCCCAAGATACAATGGTAAGCAGTAAAGGTTCCCATTGCAAAAGAGAGGAAAAGGGAGATAGAAATTAATCAGACCAAAGAAAGACTAAAACCCATCAAGGCAAATATTAAGTCCTATAACTCCTGTTTCACATCCAGGACACATGGTAGTAAAATATGTGCTCCAAAGCAGTTGTATGGCCCCAACCCTATTCTCTTACTATTTGTAGCCCTCAAAGCCTCCCTTTTGGGCTGCCTCCATCTTGGTCTGCACCTTTCCTCAGCAGGGATTCTATACTCCTGGTAACTCCAAATTTCTGGAGCCTCCACTGCACCTTTGGCTTCATTCACTGTTATGTACACTGCCCTCTCAAGGTCTTCTTGCTGGTACTTCTAGACCCTTCTTTTAAATCTGGGTGGAAGATTCCCTGGCCTCACAACTCTTGCATTCTCCATACCAATAAAACCAGCATCACATGAAAGATGCTTAAGTCTTCTACCAGCCTGAGCAGTAACTAGGCCCCCTTAGACTATGGCAACAGCAGTCTCTGAGTGTCCAAATGGCTGAGCATGGTGAAATGTATCCCAGGGAACTAATTTTCTAGGAGGACCTCCTTGAGCAAGGAACTCTTTTCTCAAGTGACAGGTTGACATTTTTTTGTACCCTGGAGCCTGCAGTGCATAGGATATTTCCCTTTGTTGGAATCCCCTCAAGGCATCTTTCTTCTTGTCCCTGAACAAAGTACTTGTTTTCTTTATAGTGGCACTAATCTTTTTGCACCCTCACCTCCTTTTGCCCCAAGTTTACACTTGGGTTTTCTAGGCCAAAGTTTTTAAAATTTTTCTGTTCTGGTCTTTTGTCCCTGATTCCCACTATAAATTTGGCTGAAAAAAGCCAGCAGTACCCATGTCACAGCCAAATCTTTCCTAACTTTCCCCACAAACCAAATTCAAAGGCTTCTAAGTTGCAGGATCAGTTACATTTACAGCAACAATCCCACTTCTGGTACCAACTTTCTGTATTAGTCAGCTTTCCTATCGCTGAAACACAATACTGAGACCTACAATTTAAAGTAGGAAAAGTTTAATTTTTCAGTTTCAGAAGATTCATTGCATAGTCAGCAGACTTCAAGACAAAAATGTCATAGAAGAATGTATGGCAGACCAAAGCTACTCAGCTCATGGCAGCTGAGAAGAAGAGCACTTGTCTTGGACGAGTAATTATATATAGAATTCAATGTTATATCTCCGTCAAGACATACCTAGGATGATAGTTTACTAACATGCTAGACATTTCTTAGTCCAATGAAACTGACATATCAGCATTAACAATCACACTTCTTTTGCTCAAAAAACTTCAGTAGTACCTCTTCAGACAGCAGAAATAAGAATGAATAGCTTGTAGGCTAAATCTAAGTCATATAAATGCTTTATGTTACCTGTACATTACTTAAATATTTAAACCATTTAACAACATTTAGAAATAGAGAGATTTCTTCAAAAAACTCAAGATATTTGACCTTACAATCTTGGATGATTTCACACTTTTAGGCTTATAACTTACCTGGAAACCATGGGGATTGGGCAGCAACTTCTCCTCACGTGTGCACAAGCTCCCTTCCCACCTCAGCCTGCCTCGTTGTCTTTTGCGGTCTATAGTGCGCATGCCTGTCTCATTCATTCACTTCCTTTCCTGCATTTCTCTACACATTCTAGTTCACAAATCCAACAACTGGGTTTTTATGATTTATTTCTTCTACAAGTGGCCTGTGTATTTCAGCTGTGTCTCTTTAACCTTGACTCCAGTCACCCAACGGTACAAAGATCTACTTCCTATTTATGCCTCCCAGAGGTCCTACAATATCAACTTTGTGGAGTGGGTTCAGGTGCTTCTATTGATTCTGAATTCATTCTCTCCTCCCCAATTATTATTTTTAATTCTAAAAGTCCAGGTCCCAGATTATTGCATATCTAGTGACTGTTTTTTATAATTGAGTAGTAGAAACAAAGTATCACCATTAAGAAAGGGACTAGAATATCATTTGCATGGGAGTTACAAGTAATGCCTTAAAACATAGCACAGAACAGCTTCTCAGCATCTTCTTCCAATACCTATAATCACTTTCCATGCTCCCAATTTTCCACTAAATAACTAAGAGAAGGGTTAAATAAGAAGAACCTATCTACCCAATGGCTTCTTAGCCAAGATGCCTCCCCTTGTTCATTCATAATTTTAACAATGACATTTTAGATGAACTCTTTTATTCCTTTCTTTTCTCATATGTGGAAATAAAGCTCATCCTTGAGATTTATAACAAAGTATAATAAATTGTCAGGGGAAAAATTTCCTTTGAAAAATGTAATTCTTTCCAAGCAAAGAAATATCTCTAATAACTTAAATAGAAGTTATCATCCTTTCAAGAGATTAAAGATAAAAGAAATCAAAATGACAAATCTTTTCACTGGTTATAATAAATGAATAAATAAATCTAACCCATGAAACAAGAGTCTTTGCTCTTCTAAAGTGCCTCAAACAATATCTGTAATTGAAATGAGGAATATTTTTGCAAGCAGAGGCAAAGTGCTACAGAGACTAAAGAGACTGTCCCCATGCTGGGGGTGGGGTGGGGTGGGATGGAGACTCTGGCTCTCTTGTGCCAAAGGTGAAAGTCACATATCTATAATGTGCAGAGTACCACATAATTACTATATAAATTAAGATAGAGGGTAACCAAACAGAGAAAGACAAATATATGGAGACACAAAGAATAGATAAGCCCCCAAGAATACAGGGTTTGTTCAAATCTCTATTCAATGTACATTTATTTTCTTTCTGACATCTGTGTAAATGTTGTACAGACATTTTGGTATCCTCAGATCATATGTCCATTGACAAAAAATAAGCAACAATAACAGCAATGTAGACAATAAGAATATTACAATAAGAATATACAATAAGAATTAGGTATAAGGGCAATCCTCTTCCCTTCCTGAATTCTAACCTGGGTCCTAAAAATAAAGTTTTTAACATTTGTACTCTCTCAAGGAAGTATTGGGAACATAATTGGCACGTTATTCTGTCCCCATAGAAGGGTAAGAAACCCTTCTAAAAAATCACTGAGAGGCTAAAATCATTGAGTTCGTATTTCACCTCTAGGCAGGCATACATTAGTGATCACTGTTCCTGTGTCACTTTGCCTTATGCAATATAGTTTTTGCTTCTTTTCCTGTGGATCAGCAAAGCCACAGCTCTCCAAAGCCTGTCACTTTCCATACAATAATCAGAGGCTTATGTCTCCCCAATAAGAGTCCAGTTTCAGCTTTTTACCATTTATATCCACACTACACATAGAACAGCTATTTTGATCTTATAGTCTTTTGTGTCTCATCTCAATTAGTTCAGAACCCCAAAATAGAGATGTTATTGGACTTCTAAATAAACAAAACTATGAAACAAAATCTCCATTTTCTTCTTGCAAACAACGAAAAATTTTATATTTTCAGTATTCTAATTTCTTTTGAATATACTTCCAGATATAAAACCAGATAGGTTAAGCCTTTCATTCATTCATGCATTCATTCAGTCATTCAGCCTATGTCAATTCCTATGCTAGATTTTCTTTAGAAAGATCCACAAATGAGCTGCCAGGAAGGGCATATGAATCACTCAAATGCTGAGTAAATGTAATCTGTTCCGTAGTGTGGGACTATTTTTTTAACTGAATTCCAAATAATTTTATAGTATAAAATTGTTTTCATGGGACACCCAGATGAGAAAAGAGGTCATCGCAATATAGGGTGGAGATTCCTAAACTTTCTTGCCCCTAGTGTCTGTCTCAGTATTTTCATATGCTGCTGGGTATCAAAGAGGACTCCATGGAGGATATGTTTGGTAAGGTACATACTGAGGGATAATTCAGGAATAGGAAATACAGGTGTGAAGATCTGGTGTGGAAAGGGTTTGATTTGAAAAGAACGACATGAGCAAAAGTAGAGGTCGTGTGTGTGGTAAGAGAGGAGACTACAAAGTAAGCATGGCACAGTGAATGTGGGACCTTTAACTTTGCTGCATAATTCAAACTTTATCTGTTGATCAGAGAATTCTTTGAAGTGGTCTGCAAAGTACAGTGACATGATCAGATTTGAGCATAAGCAAGCTCCTTCCCAGCTGCCAAGCAGAAAGTAGATTCAGAGCAGCAAGACTGATGATAGCAAAGCCAGTTTGTCTCTGAATACAAAAAACAACACCAAAGGAGGAACAAAAGATGAGTACTAATTTTTCCTCCTCTCTGTCTTCAAACGATTCTATCTTCTAGTAATGCTAATAAAATTGCCTAGATGGAACCTCACCTACATTGCTACATCTGGGCAAGTATTTTACATGCATTATGGCCAATTCTTACAACAACAACATAAAATGATATTATACCCAGTCAGTTGGTGAGGACGTTAAATCTGAAACAGTTTTGGGGTTTTTTGTGTAAATTCTTTTATTGGCACATTCTAGGTATACAATACATTTACATTTATCATTGGGTGCTTGTACCTGTACATGATGTATCTTAGTTCTTATTTTTTCCCCATTACCTGGGCTCCCTTCCCTATTTAAAAAGACTTTGTTTCTATTTTTTCCTTTTCTCATAATTTTTCCTTTCCCCTTCCTCTCCCACTTCCCCTACCCCTTTGGACCTTTTCTTCCTATTTCAAATTATCAATTGTAAATCAGTATGGAGACACCTCAAAGAATTAGGACTAAAGGTCCCATTTGACCCAGCTATTCCCCTGCTGGGTATCTTCCCAAAAGAATTAAAAGAACCATTCCATAGTGATATATGTGCACCCTTGTTCATAGTTGCACAGTTTTTAATAGCTAAAACTTGGAAACAGCCCATTTGCCCATCAACTGGAGACTGCATAAAGAAGATGTGTTTTTTTTATAAAATGGAGTCCTGCTCTGCCATAAAGAATGAGAAACTGGAGACATTTATAGCTAAATGGATGCATACTGAGGCCATACTCAAGTGAAATAAATAGGACGCACATGTGTAAATACCGAATAGTTTCTCTAGTGTGAGAAACTGAAAGTGTAAATAAGGATTGAAACAGTTTATTTTTATCTCCAATTTTAATTTTTATTAGTACATGTATGCAGCGCATAATGATTGAATTCTTCACTGAGAGTTGGTACATGTACACAACACACCTTAATTCCCTTTTTCATGCCCCCACTTGGTCTTCTTACCATTTACGTAAGATCTATCACCCTATTTCCTATTATCTATCTCTCTTTTTTCTATTTTTTTATATTTTGAATTTTTCATATAAAAGAAACCATGTGATATTTAAGCTTGTGGATATGATTTATTTCACTTAATATTATGGTTTCAAGGTGCATCCATTTTCCTACAAATTTCTCAAGTTCATTCTTCATTATGGCAGAGTAGTATTCCATTGTGTATAAATCCCACATTTTCTTCAAATGGGTATTCATTTGTTGATGGACATACAAGTTGCTTCCAAGATTTAGCTATTATAAATTGTGCTGCTACAAAAGTCTTCTGTATATATAACAGCAGGTGAAATATCTTTCTGTTCTGTAGGGTGTCTCTTTTCTCTGTCAGTTGTTTCCTTTGCTGTATAGAACTTTTTAATTTTACATATTCCCATTTGTTGATTTGTGATGTTATTTCTTGTGCAATTGAGAGTCTGTTCAGGGATTCCTTGACTATTCTTATGTCTTCAATAATCTTACCTATTTTATCTTCCAGGAGATTAAGTGTTTCTGTTTTAACATTTAGATATTTAATTCATTTTTATTTTAATTGAATTCATGGTGAGAGATATGGATCTAGACTCAATCTTCTGCATGTGGATAGCCAGTTTTCCCAGCACCATTTATTTAAAAAGCTATCTTTCCTCTACTGTCTATGTTTGGTTCCTTTGTTAAAGATCAGATAGCTGAATGTACCTAGGATTTGTTTTTCCATCCTGTATTCTAGTCCACTGATCCATTTGTCTATTTCTGTACCAGTACCATGCTGCTTTTATCACTGTAGCTTTGTAATATAACTTGAAATCCAGAGTTGTAATGCCTCCTGCTTCACTCTTCTTTCCCAGGATTGCTTTTGCTATTCTTCATCTCTTCTGGTTCTACATGAGTTTTATATTGTTTTCTCTATTTCTGTTAGAAATGCTGTTGCTGAGTTTTTAAACTATTCCACTTATATTTCTAGAAAATAGTGAAGCCAGGATTTAAACAAAGCCTACCTAACTCTAAAATCTATTCCTATTCTAATAAACTACACTGCCTTTCAATAATATTCCTTATATATTCATTGCATCCCATTGGAATATAAGATAAATTAAGGCACTATTTTAGTTTGTTTGCTCACAACTATTGCCCAGGTTAGTGCCTGGGATATAGTAGGCACTTAGTAAATATGAGATCGGTAAATGAGTGTTTTTGATTCCCCTTTGATGAGCTGAGTTCTGCATACAATGATTGGTAGGTGCTCTGTCAATCTCTACTTCTCAATGAGGGTCTTCTAGCTTTTGCTGTCTTTCCTAAAGATATATTCTTTACTGTCCTGCCCAATAAACATACACCTAACTCCTTCCATCCAAGGTCACAGAAACTGACTTCTTATGTAAGCACTCTCTTTGATTCATTCACTAGACTATTATAATTTTTTATCAAACTTTTCCTTTATATACCTAGATAAATAGGGTTTGTTGCTCAAAAAATATATAAATAAGAATAGATAAGGATTTGCTAAAATAGTATTCTATTACCCAATCCTCCCCATATTTCCAGTTTCTGTGTCTCAAGCCCCAAAATAGGGAACTCTTACTGCCTCTTCATTAGGAACATTCAGTCTGGAAGTACACCAATCACTAAATGCTATGAGCAACGAGGTGTGCCCATGGAGCTGTGCTAGGTGACAACTCTAGATAATATTTTGCACTGTTTCCCTCTGCACCTACTGGCTTCTATTTGATCTAACTGGGAACTAGGGAAATATTGCTGTAAAAGGCAAAACACATTACACCCTAGGGATATCTATAGTGAGAAACTACATGGTATCCAGGACAGTTCATCTGTGCCAACAGATCAGGAGTATTCTTTGGTCTTGGTTATTTTTTACTCATTTTAGGCCTCAACCCTAAGGATCTTCTAGAGTCTTAAGGCCAATTTCCATTGCATTCTGAAGTCAAGTATTACAGGCTTATCAGTAGGAATGATGAATAGCAGTTCAGTTTGCACCCTGAGGGATAGGTTGTCACCACCCTGAATGAGAGGGATGCTGCACTAGCTCTGTGGATAGAGTTAACTGATGTACCAGTATTAGTTTTGAGATGAACAAGTGGAACCTGGAGGGAGGACAATGTTCTAGTGTGAGTCATTTGACCTTTGTAAGCCAGTGACCTGGCTATTCTAGGCTCAAATTTTCTCTTTATTCTAAATGCACACACACAAGCACACACACACACCACACACACCTACATGTACTACACAAATCTGTACTTACACACTCACATACATATACCACACATTCCCACACACACATACATATGCACAAACACAGAGACCAAGCTTTAGCTTTCAGAAGACTATGACAATATAATTAAAGAGGAAAATAAGAATTCACTTATCAAAACGTTTGTAATACACACTCATATCCATTACTCTGCTACTAGAATAGTTATCTAAATATGCACTTTCTGACTCTTCAGTCCTTCCCAAATCAGTAAAGCTTGTTATTGTGTGTAGCAACTTTGTCTAATTTAATAATCCAAATTAATTTTAGAGCTTCATTCACGCAAAGTTTCTAGTCTTTTTCTGACCAAATTGTCATGTTGTGCTTCTTATAAAACAATATATGAACATATTAGCATCTCACCTGTTGATTTTAAAGGATGAGAGCACAAGTCAACATTGCAGATATCCTTATCTTGGATTTTTTGCAGAGAACCATGTTGCGAACTTTGTATCCAAATTACTTACTTTCTTCAAATCATCATCTTGGGTCTTTAAGTTTATTAGAATATTAATTAAGGAATTACAATGATATAAGAATTTATTGCATATTGGACTTCAGACTGAATCCAAAAATTATTGGTAGCTTGTTGTCAGCTATGCTGTTTGTTTGCAGAAGTTGAAGTCTGGATACTGATGATCACATACTACCAGCTGCTGACCACCAAGTAATCACACACTCTCAGCCAACAAGGGAAACTTCAGACTGGCTTGATCTGGGGTGGGTGTCATGCTGACACTGGGACTTACTACAATCTTACTCTAATGATGAAAAACCCACCCAGTGTTTTCATGACAAATCTAATTATGCCCGAATTATAGGAGAAAAGAGATGGCACCCTGGGTTTTGGAAATCTACCCCCTTCTCCATGCAAAGTTCTAGTGATAGAAAGCATATCACACTTCTTCATAATCCAGATCTACTCAGGGATGTTTCTTTAGAGTGCTGGTTCCCCTTTTACAATCTTTTGTCATTGAATAAAATTTCCTGCTTACTCCTAGAACAGCTTGATTATTTGCAAATAGCATTGGGTAGGAAAATAACCTGCAGACTCAGTAATATTTTGGGAATTAACTTTGGGCTTGGATTTCAGGAAATAAAAGACCTAGGAAGTGGGGGATTTAGCTCAGTGGTTCTGCCCCACAAGCGCAAGGCCCCAAATTCGATCCCCAGTACAAAAAAAAAAAAAAAAAAAAAAGACCAAGGAAGAGTCTAGTTCAAAATTCCAGGAATTGTGATCATTTGTTTTTTACAAAAGGAAAGGTCCTGGGTACAATCTTCTCATAAGATACAAAGGTTTGAAGAGGATAAGTTCATATAGCTAGCTGGTTAGTAGCCATCCCAGTCTTTAAAGTCCTCCCAACACTAGTCTAAATACTAAAAATACTTAAAACAAGGAAGGTCCTGGCAGTGACAGGTGACATGCAGATGAGTGCCTGATAGAGCCCAAACAGGTACACTTCCAGTTCATATAAGCCCACCCTCCATCTTAGAGAAACTTAGGATTCTTTTTACTTAGATTTCAGAGGACACACCAGCCCACTGTTTCTCCACCCCCACCCCACCCCACTCAAAGCCTGCCAAAAAATGCTACTTTAAAAAAGTCTCAGCCTGTAACAGACACCTTCTCTGTTCTGCTCACACAGATAGGTCCCTCCCAGGTTTAGCAATAAACTTGCTTGGACTGTTGAGCTCATATTCCCTTCCCTCTTTCCTCCTCAGTGCCAGCTACAAATCATCTACATCCCACACTGGTACTCTATTTGCATCTCAGAACCCTGGTCCAAATGATGGTATCCCCGAAGAAGAACTACAGTAGCTAGTCTCCATTTGTCACCAGCATTGGAATCCTATAGTTCTAGAGAACTTCAAGACTAGGTCAGTTTTCTCAAAATGCTGAAAGAGCAACTACAAGGGTTTAACTTTGTTTGCCTGAATAAATTGCTTAATTGCATTTTCTTCTCCTCTAGTGTCTTTTGTTCAGTCCCAGCTTCTTAGTACTGAAGGAAGACTTCCTAAATTGGTCAATTCCTTACCATTAAAACCTCCTGGACTATTTTACAAATGAAGACTTCAAGGCACAATAATCCTAGTGGGTTAATGGAACCCCTGTAACAGACCTCAGTCTTTTCCTCTTGTCAATGCCCACATTGTTCCCTCTCCAAGGTTATCTAATGAAACATTTTTAAGTTTCATACAAAAAAAATAGCATGAGACTGTACTTTCTTTTCAACTCTCCATTTCCATTTTTGGGCTCCCTCCCTTTAACATGTTTTTTTCTTGAAAAGATAAAAGTCAATACCCATGTCAGTTGCCCATTAAGAAAAAATTTCCTCCTGATCTCTGCTGGGCTAATGAAGGGTAATTGCTGTCACCCACAGACCAGTGGCTTTAGTACCTAGAGCCATCAGGCTGATGCTTCCCCAGCATAACTTCCTTCTCTCAAAGGCTTCCCTAGGGATTCTATAGTGGCACTTGAAAAGCAAATAATTAAGAGCAATAAATAGCAAAGTCCCCTAGAGAAATATAAATTATGCATAATAATAACTACAGGCTGGCTGGGGGAGGGATGCTTTTATTACATTGAAGAATTTTTTTAAATCTATTCAAAGATTTTTTAAAAATCTTTGATTTAAAAGATATTTATTTCTCCAAACTGGTGGAGTTACTTTTCAAGATTTTAAAAAGCCAAAGTATTATTGCAGGTAGGTAAGTTAATTAGATATTTTGTAGGCAGTTAGAGGCCAGCCCAGGAGGAGCCAACATGGAGGACAATCCAGACACATTCAATGAAGGCCAGTATTGTAAAAGGAGAGAAACTACCACACCCTCACTCCCTCGTGCTTCCCCTAAGGATGAGTAGCAGTGATTGATATTCTACATAGGTATCAATCACCTAGGTGGGGAACCAAGATCTTCCAAGAAAGGTCCCTGACCCACCTCTTTCCACTGAAAATCCTTGCTCAGTTGCTTATACGCTTGCTATGTGACTTGTTTCCCAATTGGATCCCAATTTAATCAATATTACCTGGATAACTGTACTTGTAATCTTATTGGTTGGTCATGGTTTTGTCTCACTTCATGCCCACCTTGTTAATTTCCATTGGGTCTTATAGTTTTGTCTCACTTTGTACCTGCCTCACCATGACTTTGCTGTATAAAGCATCTTTGAAAAGTGGGGTGGGTGGGCAACCCACTTTCTGGTCCCCCTTCTGTCTCTCTTAGGCAGAAGCTTTTTTTCTCTCCATGAATTTTTCCTACTCTTAACCTCCATTGCTCCTAGAATTCATTATTTGATTTTAGAGAACACGAACTCACACTTTGGATACTTGGCAGGTTTGAGAGTTACATCTCTTCCCCCATATCAGTATCACATTAGGCACTGGTTTGATCATTCATTCTTTTTTATTAGTTCTCAAAATATTTTTTTCTTACTACAATATTCAGATTCTATATCAACAATTGTCATTCTTCAAGATCAGTAGCACATTTTAAGTTTAGGAAGAATAGTGTAGTTTGGAGTAAAGAAGTAGATAGTGTAATCCACTGATCTGAAATATAATTCAATTCCTATCTGTATACCCTTTAGCAAGGAACAACCTGCTGAGTTTCCATTCTGTCACTTATATCTCTGGCAGTAATACTCTATAAAAAGGCATTCTGAAAACTGAACAACTAGTTAAATAATTTACATCTCTTTTTTGTACTTCTTGTACTCTGTAGGTGCCACCAGATCACTTTTGACACTTAATTTTTCTCATCATTGAGATCCTCTGGGGAAGTCCTCTCAGAGATTCCCAATGGTTTAAAAGAATCTTTGAGACAAGAGTTTTGTATACAAATACCCTATCTTCTCTTGATGGAGTAGTAGCATATTTCTGGGATACAGGCAAAATGAAACCTTGGAGACTTTGTTTTTGGGGGTTTTTTTGGTACCGTTGATAGAACTCAAGTCCTTGCGCTTGCGCAGCAGGCAGTGAAACCACTGAGCTAAATCCCCACCCCAAACCTTGGAGACTTGAGAGGGCAGAAAGACAAAGATTTCTCTTCCATTTTTTCTTGGAATAGGCTTTACAACAGAAATATTAAAAGGTCTTTCTCAACAGTGTCCTAGAGACTGGCTCCCTTAGGCAATTATGCTATTCTGTGCACTGAAATGTTCTCCCTCTGGAAAGGTCCAGCCTGCTCCTGAGGAATAAAGCAGAACACATGTTCTCTGAAGCTGGACACTACTGGGGACCCCTGAAACATTACTGGAAACCTCTACAGTAGGCTCCAGTCTCCTGCCCAGTGTACAATGCAGGACTGAGAAAAAACCCTAAAAGATAGAACTAAGAGATACTTTAAGCAGGATGCCAGGATGACCATCGCTGGTGCAACCAACAAAGGTGCTGGCCAGTCCAAGCCACTGATTTTTATTGGTAATCAATTGGGTTAAGGTGAGCTATCTGGAGGGCAATACTACATGTGAATATGCACAGTCATGTGGTTTCTATGGAAATTAATGTAACCAAGCCTCATGAAGAACAAAACAAAGCATTCTTGAATTAGGAACAGAATAGACAAAATATATGGTTGCAATTAGAACATTGTCCTTCTAGTAAGAAGGTTTTAGTTGTTGGAATGGAATTTGGGTGTGAGTTACTCTGACCCAGGCAAGTAGGCTTTGGTCAAGACCCATTTCTCAAAATAAGCCAATTGGGGGGTTAACTCTTTACAGCCTGCACTGCTTACAGCCTGCTTTGGGCATAATCAATATTGCAGTCTCCTGCAGGACAAACTGCAACAACAAAGGAGAGAGGGAAAAACATAGGCACACTCAGATTTTTTCTTCATGTTTTCTAATCAAAGAATGCAATCCTCTTGCCTTAGGTAGGGCAGAGTAAGTAAAGAATATTAGGAGAAATAACCTCTTTCAAGGAAATCAAAAGTGAATAATAAGGACCCCTCCCCAAACTTGACCATGAATTCATATTGTACTACTCAGTGACTTTTCTCTAGGCACAGAGAAAGCAGAGCTTGAGTTTCATATAAGCTTTTGTTTTTAGCCAGGAACTGTGGCTCACACCTATAGTTCCAGCCTTTTGGGAGGCTGAGGGAAGAGGATTGGAAACTCAATGCCCATCTGAGCAACTATCTTGATTACTTTCTTGTCACTGGCACATAATAGCCAACACACACAACTTAAAGGAGGAAAGGTTTAATTGGGGGCACACTTTCACATCACAGCCAGATGGCTCCAATGCAAAAAGTCTAGGATAGAAAGTTCTGGTGGAGGAAATCTTCTCATGTCCGGGTGGTCAGGAAGTTAAGAGAGAGATGGGGGGGGGGGATATACACTCTTCCATTCATGCCGCAGTGACCTACCTCCAACCTCTTAACAGCACATTTAGCTCTGAGCACATCCATGGATTAATCTGTTGGAGGGCATTGCACCCCTAATCCATTCACCTTCCCAAACTTCCACCTCTGAAGATATGAGGCCTTTGCGGGACACCCCAGATTTAAACCATTAACAGCAACTTTATGAAGCCCTGTCTCTGAAACATTTTTTTTAAAGGCTGGGGATATAGCTCAGTGATAGAGGACTTGCCCCATATGCATAAGGCCCTTGGTTCAATTCCCACTACTAAAAATTAAAGAAAGAAAAATTTTGGTTTTGCCAAATAAGGTGACAGAAAAATGGGCACAGAAGTTTAGATTACTAGTAAATAGGCTATTGAAATTATGGTCAGTGAACTCTGGATTGGATAATGGAAGATAAATGCAGGGAAAAAAAAGTAGAGTCAATTGTCTGAAGGTCCTGATGAAGCACGAGAAAAACTTCATTGAATGCAGTTCAACAAACCAGCTGAAAGGAGAGGAGGCTTTATCCAGCATGCTAAATTAGTGATTATGAAGGCGGCAACAAAGTCCTAAAAATGACAGAGGAATTAGAACAAAGATGAGTGGTTGAATAGGCCACAGGTGAGGAGGCAGTCAAGGCCCGGTAAGTTTCATGGTATTTTTCTATCTGTATTTCTCACCTTTAATTTTATGTCATGGAACAAACTTTCCTGGAGTCTTTGGAACCAGGTAGAGGTTGGGTTTAACTACCATATTTTTGTTGAGGTCCATGTGGTACAAAATTATATGTAAATTCACTATATTAATATAAAAGCAATCCTTCATGGTAGACTTAACAATTTGAACTTTGAATTTGAACATTTTGAACAATTTGAACATTTGAACTTTGGAGTGCTATGAAATAAATAGCGGTTAATATTGTGAATTTTTTAGAACATTTGAAATATTGCCGATCCAATGATTGTAATGATGTAACATATCATAAGAATTAAAAGATTAAACTCTAATATTGACATTGAAAGCAATTTTTTCTTATTAAGTCAATGAGGATTCAGATTATAGTGAGTGGGAATCTGCATTTATGTGAGAGTATATTATGAAAAATCAGCTTCAGACAATTTTAATAAAATTATGATTACAAAGATGTTCTTTCACAGAAGGGATTTCTTAGGTTACCAAACCTCCTGAGAACTATAAAACATTGCTTGATGTAGACCTCTGGCAAAAAGAATACCAATCAAAAATCTCAAGAGATTCTACCAACCCTGAGATAAGAAAACATCACATAAGGCACAGATCTTCAGAAAAGTCCCTCTTTAGTTCTGCTAAACTCTATCACACCACAAGGGCATTCTGTCAAAACCACAAGTATAGATAGTACAAAGGTGCAAACCATGAAGGCAAAAATAGAGCTTCATTAAAATTAAATATTCTGCTTTAGAAAAGATACTGTCAAAGTGATAAAAAGACATGCCACCGGATGGCAGAAAATATTTGCAAAAGATATATCTGATAAAGGACTATTTTCTGAAATATTCAAAGAACTTTTAAAACTTAACCATAAAAAGGCAATTAAAAAAGGGACAAAGACCTTAATAAATATCTCAACAAAGAATATATAACAGATGATGAATAAAGATATGTAAAGATGCTCCATATCACATGACATCAGGAAAGAGAAAATTAAAAAATGAGACATCACTATACACCTATAAGAATGACCCAAAGTACAGAACACTGACAGCATCCTAGCTGGTGAGACTGTTTAGGAACAGGAGTTCCCATTCATCACAGTGGGAGATAATATATTATAACCATGTTGGAAAACAGTTTGGTGGTTTCTTACAAGACTAAACATAGTATTACCATAAGATCCAGAAATCGTGCTCGTTGGTATTTTTTCAAAGGAGTTGAATATTTGTAGCAGCTTTATTCACTATTGTCAAACTTGGAAGTCAATTAAGGCAACATTCAATAGATGAATATTTAAATAAATCGTGGCATATCCAAAAAATGCAAAATTATTCAGTGCAAAAAAGAATTATTATTAAGCATGAAAAGACAGAGAAATTTAAATACATATTATTATATGGAAGAAAAGGCATACTGTATGATCTCAGCTATATCCTGGATCCTGGAGAAGGCAAAATGATGGAAACAGTGGTTTCCAGCAGGTAGGCAGGAGGGAAGGATGAATAGACTGAGCATAAAAGATGTCTGGAGCAATGAGACTACTTTGCATAATACTATATGGTGAATACATGCTGCTATACAATTGTCCAAGCCCATGAAGTATAACATTAAGAGTGAACCCTAATGTAAACTGTAGATTTTGGGTGATGATGGGTCAATGCAAATTCATCAAATGTAACAAATGTACCTCTCTGTGTGTTATGTGTGGGGGCAATAGATATTCTATAAAATAAAGGAAGTATTTGAGAAGGAAAAAAAGCAGCTACTTAACTGCTTTTCTTACTCTAGAATATCTACTCATTCTAATTTTGAGCAAATCAAGTATTTGTTTTATTGTATTCTTATCAGCAGTGAGGTGATAGCTGAATATTTCAGGCAGTCCTCTGCTTCGGTGCCTTTCTCCATCTCCCTACCCTATCTTCTGCTGTCAGGCATGAAGCTGTTCTCTCCACCTTTTCCCACTACCTGCTACCAGCTCTCAAAGCTCAGGCCTTAGGATAATGCACAGCCCAGGGGTTCCTAGGGCAACTTAGAAACCCTCTGGCTTAAGAGCCAGTTGATCTCCAGACCAGATTTTTCAGAGTAGCTAAAAAATGGATTAAGTAGGATGTGACCTCATTGGCAAGACCATATATAAATATATATATATAAAATATATGTTATATAACATATATATAATATTGTTATATATGTTATAATTATTGAGTGCCAATGAATGCTTAGAACAGAGCTGTTACATATATTGGAAATCATTTCTTTCCACCTGCATTTATCAACTCTCTGAGAAAGAGAACTGTAGATGGACTCGGAGAAATCTAACTCAACCTAGTTTTAAAAATATGTATTAACAGTGTTGAATTTTAATACTCAAACATAATAAACTCTGAAGATGATCACAAGTAATTTCAAATCATCACTTTTTGCTTTTTGCTGTATATTTGATGTTAAACTAAGGTAAAATAGCTTGAATAAGAAGATTACATTTATACTTTTCTTCATTTAAAAAAAATCAAGTCACCTAATTTTGACTATCTCTGTTCCTCATCTGTAGATCTTTAATCCCCCCCAAAAATATGGACCTCACTCTACCATCTAAACAGTAGGCAATTGTGATTATGCCTGATTATGGCAACTGATTAGTTAACTGATTATGTCAACTTGAGAAAGAAATTCCCAACTAAATTGGATCACCATATGTCTGGGTATGGCTAAAGGGACTGAAGACAGAAGACCCATCCTGGGTGTGAGTGACAGCAACTAATAGGCTGCTGGGATAAAAAGGAAATGAAAAAGGAAGGCTTTCCAACAGGTTGAGGCTGCTGTGCAGGCTGCTCTGCCAGTGGGCCCATATGATCAAACAGATCCAATGGTACTTGAATTGTCAGTGGCAGGTAGAGATGCTGTTTGGAGTCTCTGGCAGGCCTCCATAGGTGAATTACAGCAGAGGCCTTATGGATTTTGGAGAAAGGCTCTGTCGTCATCTGCAGAAAACTACTCTCCCTTTGAAAAACAGCTCTTGTTCTGCTACTGGGCCTTAGTAGAAACTAAATTCTTTAAGAGTTTTTTGTTTTTTTTTTAATACCAGGGATTGAACTCGGGTCCTTGCACTTGTGTAGCAGGTGGCGAAAACACTGAGCTAAATCCCCATCCCTAGAAACTGAATTCTTGACCATGGTATAGCAGGTTCCCATGTGTCCATCATGCTGTCCATCATGAGCTGGGTATTATCTGATCCACTGAGTCATAAAGTTGGACATGAACAGCAATAATCTATCATTAAATGGAAACAGTACATACATGATCGAGCCAGAGCAGATTCAGAGGGCACAAGTAAATTACATGAAGAAGTTGCCCAGATGCCCATGGCTCCTGCTTCTGCTATATTGCCTTCTGTCTCCTAGCATGTACCTATGGCCTCATGGGATGTACCATAGTATCAGCTGTCAGAGGAAGAGAAGGCTGGGGCCTAGTTGTAGATGATTCTGCACATTATGTAGGCACTACCCACAAGTGGACAGCCATAGCATTACAGCCCCTTTCCAGGACATCCCTGAAGAACAGTAGTGAAGAGAAATTTTCACAGTGGGAAGAACTTTGGGCAGTGAACCTGGTAGTATGTTTTGCCTAGAAGGAAAAATGGCCAGACATGCAACTGTATACTGACTCATGGGCTGTAGCCAATGATCTGGCTGGATAGTCAGGAAGCTGAAGCAACATGATTGGAAAATTGGTGGAAAAGGTATTTGAGGAAGAAGTATGTGGATAGACCTCCCCATACGGGCAAGGGATATAAAAATATTTGTATCCCATGTAAATGTTCAACAAAAGGTGACCTTAGGAGAAAAGGACTTTATCAATCAAGTGTCTAGGATGACCCATTCTGTAGATAGTAGTCTATCTCTTTCTTTAGCCATCCTTGTCATTGCCCAATGAACAGAGAGGCCTTGGTGGCAGGGATGGAGGTTATACATAGTCTCAGAAACATGGATTTTCACTCACCAGGGATTATCTGGATACAACCACTGCTGAACGCCCAACATGCCAGCAGCAGAAACTGAATCCCTGAAATGGCACCATTCCCTAGAGTGATCAGTCTATGATCTGGTGGCAGGTTGATTACATTGGACTGCTTTCACCATGGAAAGGACAGTGCTTTGTTCATACTGGCATAAACATTTATTCTGGATATCGACTTGCCTTCCTTGCACATAATGCTTCTTCCAAAACTACCATCTGTGGACACACACAATGCCTTATCCACCATCATGGAATTCCACACAGTATTCCCTCTGACCAAGGAACACATTTTTATGGCCAAAAAAAGTGAGTCAGATGGCTCATGTTCATAGAATTCACTGACCTTACCATGTTCTTCATCATCTAGAAACAGCTGGATTGATAGAAAAGTGGACTGATCTTTTGAATACACAATTATAGTGCCAACTAGGTGGTAATAGCTTGCAAGGCTGGGGCCAAGGTTCTTCAAAAGGCTGTGTATTCTCTGAATCAGTATTCACTATGGTACTATGTTTCCCATAGCCAGGATTCATGGGTCCAGAAATAAGGGATGGAAGTGGGAATGGTATCACTCACTATTACTCCTAGTGATCTACTTGCAAACTTTTTGCTTCTTGTTCTTGCAACTTTAGGCTCTGCTGGCTTAGATTCTTAGTTCTCAAGGGGGGAAGGCTTGTACCAAGAAGCACAACAATGATACCATTGAACTGGAAGCTAAGATCCCCCTGCCATTTTGGTCTCCTCATGTCTCTGAGTAAACAAGCTAAAAAGGGAATTACTGTGTTGACAGGGGTAAATGACCCAGACTATCAAGGGGAAATTGGGCTATTATTCCATAATGGAGGAAAGGAAGTATATACTTGGAGTGCAGGAGATCCTTTAGGGCACCTTCTAGTGTTACCATGGCCTGTTATTAAGGTCAGTGAGAAATTATAACCCAATCCATGCAGGATGACAAATGTCCAGAACCTTCAGGAATGAAGGTGTGGGTCACCTCACCAGGGAAAGAACCAAGACCTACTGAGGTGCTTGCTGAAGGTCAGAATAGGTAGTAGAAGAAGGTATTCTAAATATGAGCTATGACCCCATGATGTTGCAAAAATGAGGGTTGTAATAGTTGTCTTCTAGTGTGCTTCCTATTAATATGGTGCAAGACTTAATAATGGTTCTTAAATATTGTTAAATCTTTTATGATGTTCATGTTATGAAATGTTAGGAGTAAGCATCACCCAAAGAAAATTTGCCTTCTATTCTAAGAGGGAATTAGTGTGCTTCCATTTGTATGTAGCATAGTTGTAACATGTAACAATTATGAACTGGTCTTTGTATCTGGAAACTATGGTTTAAGGAAATAAAATTCACTGACTGGTTTTTAAATTGAAAAGGGGTGGATTGTGATAGTTAACTGATTGTGTCAACTTGAGTAAGAAATTGCCCAACTAAATTGGATCAGCATAGTTCTAGATATAGCTGAAGGGATTTACTGAAGACAGAAGACCCATCCTGAGTGTGAGTCATACCAACCAACAGGCCACCTGAATGGAATAAAATGGAAATGAAGAAGGAAAGCTTGCTTCTGTCTTGTCAGAGGAGCTCCAGTCTTCACCTTAGATGTCATGTCCTGGCTTCCAGTGCAGATTCCTTCAGCCTTCCAATGCAGACTCTTCAGCCTCCAGTTCAGACCCTTCAGCCTTCTATTGTAGACCTGTCAGCCTCTTGGCATGGACTCTCATGGGTCACCACAGTTAACCCCAGGCCTTCAAGTGGATCCTTTAATCTGCAGTGCACAGGCATCCCTTTTGCACTTTTCCACACCTGATTCTACAGGCAGCCATTGTAAGCCAATCTTGTAAATTCTTATATATTTGTATATCTTACATTAAATCAGTTTCTCTAGTAAGCACTGACTGATACAGCAATTTTGGAAAATTGTGAATCCAATTTTAACTACTTAACAGTTTAGCCCTAGTGTCACTCAGTCAGTGCATTTGTTTATGTACTGACTATCCTAAGGATCACTCACGTAACTGTCATTTCAACCAGTTGATTCTCATATTTATAAATTTGATGAAATTACAGCTTTTATATTTCCTGTTACATTTTCTTATAAAAATTAATGAAAAAATTTGCAATTTTTGGTCATCTTGTATTTAAATAACTGTATTGGTAAGTGATTAATTTTACAAAGTGACGTTTATCATCAGTAAAGAAGATAGGAGGCTTCGAGAAAATGCATGTTACAAGCCCATCTTACTTAATATATTCTATTGTGAACTTGAGTCAAACATGCAAATGTGATATTTGGAGCATCACTTTCCTTTTTCCAAGCAGCTCCTTAATTTTCAGGACTCTTTAATTTTGAGGTTTATCTAGAACACAACAAAAGCCATATACAGACTGATGAAATATAAATATAGTACTTTCAGCATAGAGCACCTTATAATTTCTAGACCATCTTCCTTGACATTTTTGTTCTAATTTGAAACTCCAGAGTATCCATTCTGTCCTAAACCATGTTGGTAGTTTCAATTCTTTAATAATTGTTTGCATACCTGTAGTTTATGACATAGTCTTCTCTATCTGGTACCACTGACCACCACAAGCCCTTCTTAAATTTCTTCTTGTCTGAACTTCCAATCTCCAGCCTCTGAAGTGGTCAGTCCAGCTTCATGCTCTCAGTTCCCAACAGTATAAGTGCCAGAGGTTGTAAGTAGCACAGAATAATTACAGGTACTCCACAGCCTCTCCCTACAAGCTGCCATCTTGGATTCCTTTTCCTAGATTCACTCTCTTAGCTGAATGCTATTTCAAGCTTGTGAAAAGGCAACATTTTCTGTTGTTTCATCTTTGGTATTAAGGAGTGGTATACTTGGATCAAATGGTAGTTTTATTTTTAATTTTTGTGAGGAAATTTCATACTAATTTCCAAAGGGCTGTACTAACTTACCTTCCCCAAGCCACATCTTAATGAGTCTATAATTCTGTAGCAGCCCAATTCTAGGTGATGCTAGTATACTTACAAAGCCATATGTAAATAAAAATTTTCCTTTTTAGCAATTTTAGAGAATTTCCCATGTAGCAATAAGGGTGGGCCAAGGGAGAGTTGGTAATGCATCAGGATCAGGCGCACTAGAAGAATGACTACTTATCTATGTCCCTAAGACCTCTCCAAGCTTACTGATGTTTATATAACTTCTATTTCATAATGAAATGCGGCCAAATATGTTCAAATTAATAATAAATATTAGATACTATTTACTGTTGATGGGAAACTCAAGACAAATGATAATTTGCTACTTTACTGCCAACCATTCTATACCAAGATCTAGTAACAAACCAAGAAAATATTTTCTGAAGAAGGGAAGACAGTTCTAGAACTCTCAAACCTTGTGCTGTGATTCTCCTCTTAGGACTTCCAGTAGGCCCCAGATAGCTTGTTAAGTTACCTTAGACACTTTGAGCAACATTGACTCTACTGAGTCTTATGTGAAGCCTTCTTGTACTGCAAACTGGAGTAGTTGCAGAGCCTTTTCATGCTTAGAACAAACACACTCAAAGCTGCTATCTTATAGTTGACTGAGAAAGTGAATCAAATATATTTCAGAAAATGGAATATATTGCTCCCAAACTAAACATTCTTCAAAATAGTGCACTTCTTTCTTAGGTAAGTATAAGATGCAACAACTTATATTACAGGTTAGAGGTGATATTTTAATACATTCTAATAACTCTATATCCAGAAACTCTCCTGAAGTTGTAGGTCCTTGAATTCTCACAGAAGCAGTGGTGGTTGTTGTTATTGTTGTTTTTCCATATTCTGAACGTATTTTTTTTTAAAGATGTAGGAAAATCTTTCTAAGACCAGCTATGTCCTTTCCAACATATATTAGCAACATGATTTAATTGAAATTATCTGACAGTATTACATCCTGTGGTATTACAGAACACTCCTAGTTCCTGTGGAACTAAGCAAAGATTCATAGAGCTGATGTGGCAGTGAAGCAACATTGCATTACTGAACCTGAAAGGAAATGCAGCTGTATCTGATAATTCTCTGACTATTGGGTTAGAAGAAAATATTTGCCAGATGTACAGCTGCATAGTAATTGGCAAAAGATTTGTCTATTTGGGACATAATGGCATTACATCTAGACTTGGAATCATTCATTGTTAATCTTTTTGCACAGGTCAAATGAGTGAATAAAATGAGAACATGATGACAAGTCATCATTTTCACTGCTACTTTCTCCATATCTTTTCAATTTTTGGATGCAGTCAGGAGCTTCCATTTGACCTTTGTGGCCATGTTATCCTAAACTCCACAGATTAAGTAGCTAAACTAGAGATTATGCAGGTCAATGAGCATGATTATTTATTGTCTACCCAGAATCAAAAGATGGTTTGATGAACCTATTCAGTCTACTTTAAGATGCTTCTCATTTACAATTCTGGAAAGGGAGGTAAAGTAATTTTCCTAAAAATATAATTTACCTAAACAGTAATTTGCCAAAATGAGAGCCCATATTAAGGCCTCCCATAATAATTAAAAACAATGCCAAAGTGATTTCTGTAGTGCAAAATGGCCATCCTTTCAGAGTAGTTTATAGATTGTGTTATCAGTGTTTCAGTCTTTGTCCTGCCTCCAAGAAATAAATATTCCCCACAATTCTGACTGCTAGAAATTAGAAAAGTTTAGAATGGGATATCTTTTTTATTTATTACATACTTGGAAAACAACTCTATTGTCACTTGAAGTGATCTGTGATTTGTTTAGACTGCGTCACTTAATGCTTCTAAAGTTAATGTATTTGTCCTTGTCACTTTGCTCTCACATGTAGTTATTGTAGTCACTACAGCAACAATTGAGTATGACCTACCTTCTATTATACACTTGACATAACTAATATTTCACAGGGTTTTGAAGTCCTGAGTTTGCTAGTATGCATCAAAGATTAAATGAAGACCTTTTCTAGAGCCCAGTGTTATTTCCAGTTTGTGAAAAGGCAACATTTTCTGTTATCTTAGTGTGCAAGTCAGTCCTTTTACAAAGCCCTTTATTTTTCTTCATTGTCTTCATAATTTCAATCAAATATTATTTGTCCATCAATTTCCAGGTCTTCATCCAGTTTTCATTACAATAAATCCATACCACCAAAGTAGATAAGAGGCTGAAATTGCAAGAACTGCAATGACCAAGATTCATCTCTGGAGCAGAGAACAGCTTCTGAGACACATAGGAGATCACATAGGAGAAATGATGATGACGTTGCTTCAATATCCAATCCTACACCTGCCTCCCAGGGCTGTGACAGTGCATCACCCCTACAGTCTCAGTTTCTCTCTCTCTCTCTCTCTCTCTCTCTCTCTCTCTCTCTCTCTCTCTCTCTCTCTCTCCTTTGATACCAGGGATCAAACTAGGGACTTTGCACTTGCGAAGCAGGCAGTGGAACCACTGAGCTAAATCCCCAGCATGAGTCTCTTTTTTGACTTAGGAGTTGGAGACCTTATCTCAGTATCCATCAAAGTTTCATTCACCAGCTCATTGTATCTGTAGAAAAATAAGTTCATGAAAATCTCATAGAGGCAAGAACAAGTTTTGTATTCTGAGTCTTTAGCACTTTTATTTTTTGCATTTTACTGTTTTTTTCTTTTTATTCCCTCTACAAACCCCCTGCCAGTTTAAAAAGTTCCAATTATCCTAAGCCTGTGCTTCTCAAACTCTAATGTATAACTGACCTGGAAATCTTGTTCAAAAGCAGAATTTGACTCAGCAATTTGGGGTGTGGTCCAAAATGCTGCACAATAAACCATGAAGTTCTATGGGTGCTACAAGTCCACAGACCACAGACCAGACCTTGAGCAAAGAAGCCAAAGACAAGCTCCTGAAGGAGAAGATGCTTTGCCCACTGCTCTCTCCACTTTGCTGCTCACTCCCACCCCAGCCCATCCCTCACACCAACAAACAGCTCGGTTAGCATGTGATATCTCAGTCAATGGGAAGACAATGTCCAGTACCTTCTTCTATGGTGCCATGTCCAGCCCTGTGATTCATCAATGTAACTGCTTATTGTGTGCAATGTGTGTCCCACTGACCATCATGTATCAATTCTGCCTCCTAATTATGTTCCTTTGCAACATGACTGGTCTTCCTACTACTAGCCACTCTTCCCCCAAATCCACCCTCTTCACTTCTGGCAGAATTATAATACAAAAACCTCTCAGGTGAAAAGTAAGTTCCCCACCCACACAGCTTTCATGCTCCCTGCACCTTCTGGCTGATGTCCCAAGGTCACATTCCCAAGGAAATGTGATATCCTCACATTTCCTCATATAATCCTTGGCCCCTGCTGTACAGTGAAGCTCATGGCTCCCAGAAAGTCCCATATGTTTTCTACACATCCCTGCCTTGTACCTACTTTCTGGAAGGTTCTTCCCATCCCTTTTCCACATATGAAACACATCCATCAAAATTTAGCATACATATCATTTATTCAGTGAGGCTTTTTGGAATTCCATTCTACTTTCAGGCACATTTGTCTATTATGTCATGTATGCCCCTGTCAACGACATATGTTCCTCCATGCACACTCTCTTACCTAGTTGTCTATCCTCATTAACACTGTGGGATCTTTGAGACAGAAATAGTGTCTCAGTCACTTTTATTCCAGTAATGTACTGAGTAGAGCTTGCTGTGTAATAGCTGTTCAATAAATATTTGCTGCATGAATCAATGGTCAGTTTTCCAACTGAGAATCACATCCTATGCCTCAAGACTAGCAGCTATTGAGATAACCCTACAACCCTACCGTGATTTCTTCTCACATCACATTGTCTGACCTCCTGTGGAATACTCAAAGAGTATGGGAAGAGGAAAGAATATAAAAAAAGGGTTGAAAGGTTTAAGAAACCCTAGTCTTTGCATAAATGTTTGCATCTTACTTGGAAATATCACTGAGAACAATTTCAAAAATGATGCATCAATATTCTTTTCAGATTAAACCTAGTGGGAAGTAAGGGGAGGGAGAGAAATCATACAAAAGATAACAAATTTATGTTGTTTTTTTGCTAAACATAATATTTGAAATATGCATGTGGGAAGTGGGAGGCATTTCACAGGACTTATCTATGACTAATGAGCATGCTTTCCTCTAGGAAAAGTGTGATACATGCAGAGTGCATTCAGGCTCTTCTGAAACCATCACTTACAATTTGGACATAACTTGCCACCTTCCTAGTGGAGCCCCCTCCTAGCTTTATGCTCCACCGACTGGAGTGTGTGCTGGGTGCATTGCCGCAACTCTTTCCCATGTGGATCTGCCATAAATTCCTATTAGAAGGGACTTCACACTCTGTACCTAGAGGGATTTCTTTCTGTGAATCATGTATGCTAAGTGAGAAAGTCTGCTTGATGGTCTTGGGCCTTACCTGGGGGTCCCAAATTTTCCCCACCTCCCACAATCCAAGTATTTGACACATCTTCTAAAATGACCAGCATTGAAGCACAAATTTCTTTTCAATGTTACTCAGTTCCAACTGTTTTTCTTTATACCAATCATATTATTAAGAAGTGGAAGACAACTTAGAGTTGTTCTCTGGAATATCTTCTTTTAGCAGATAAAAGAAAGGGAAGAACTAAGACAAGTGATTCTGGATGGTGAAAGAGTTGAGTCACATTTCCTGAGTGCTGGGCCAACTCAGTTTTTGATATGTAGTATCTGACTATAAATTGCAGATTTTGTTAAATTTTGTAGAGTCTGAAGTCAGAAGACTTGGGTTCAAGTTCCAAACCTACAAAGTTTTAATTCTTTCTACTAAGACATAGAGCCCAGTATTCTCAACTGTAAAGGGAGTATAGTAATAATCACAACTATCACCAGGCTCTTATAAAAAACAAATGCAATTATGAATGTGAAAGTACTTTATAAAGATTAATGCATAATATAAACTTAATTATTTTTACCTTTTACAGTTTGCCATATATAGAATATATAGAATATAATTTAGTGCCACCCAGAAAATTAAGGAAAATCTGATTTTAAAAGTACTTAAAACTTTGGAAGTGTATCTATGAACTATACTAGATGCAGAAATTTCTTTTAGCTTTAAATTTGTCCTTAGTATTTCTTTTTTTACAGCTGGTTATGTCCCAACATTAATCAGTCTTAAGTATGCCAGATTTATTTTGAGAATTAGCAAGAATGTTCCAGTTACTAGGCCTCATCATTTACACTAAGTGACTTTTTTTCTTACTTTAGGACATCTAGTCCCAAGCTAAGGAATAAAATTTTGTCACTATATTGATCTATGGAAACTTCCCATTAGGTTTTCTTGAGGATTAATTGGAATTTAATGGAATCTTACTAGGTACAAACTATAACAATGATAATTAATACTTGCATAGACTCTCATGATACATTAATCTGCTTGGGCTTCTATAACAAAATAACAAACTTGGTGACTTAAACAAGAGAAATTGATTTTCTCACAGTTCTGGAGGCTGGAAATCCATAATCAAGATGCAAATTTGATTTCAGGTGAGGTCTCTCTTCCTGGCTTGTAGATGACCACCTTATTTAGACCCCCTCACAATGTTTCCTTGGTGTCTCCTATAAGGACAAGGACATTGATCCTCTTGGATCCAGGCCCAGTTTTGTGATTACATTTAACTTTATTTCCTGAGAGACTCTGTCACTAAATATTCTTACACTAAGGGTAAGGCCTGCAACACATGAATTGTGGAGGACATAATCATTCAGTCTATAACAACCGCTAATAAAGCAATCATCCCATAGAGTCTTCAGAGGCCAGAAATGTTTTTTCCACTTAACAGAAGAGGCCAGTAACCTTCATATGGGTTAGTGGCAAATTCTGATTCTAAGTGCAGTGTTTTCCACTTTTGCACACTGTTTCCTCTGGGTATGACTAAGGTTTAAATATTTTCATCAAAGGAAGAACAGATAAAGAAAACATGGTGTGTAAATACATACAATGCTGTACTGCTCAGGGATAGAGAGTGATACATGAGTCATTTTTAAGAAAATGAATGCACCTTGAGCTCATAATGTTAAATAAAATAAATCAGACACAGGAGGTTAAATATCACATGATTTCTTTTGTGTGAGAAACCCAAAATATAAATAATTTAAAGAGAAAAATAAAAGGTAGATAATAGAAAACAGGGAGGTAGACTATGTGGAGAAGGAAATAGGTCTGGGGATAAAGGGAGATGGGCGGTAGGAGAGGGAAATAGGAAAGTAAAAAAAGCATCAAAATGTGATATGTATATTTATCAATTTCCTACAATGAATGCAAAACATATACTAATTTTAAAGGGGGAAATATAAAAGAAGTTTGTATACCTTGAAGACACAGTATCCAGTATGCAAGTGCAAATGAGGATGGCAAGCAGGTGTGTGAGACCCCTTTAGCCTCTAAAGTTGATGAAAATCCTTATACAATAGACAAACAGAAAGATAGGTATTTGTAGGATGTTATTATCAATGCTAATGTACAACACTCAATAAAAGACACTAAGGTCAGTTAACTAGAGTAGCTGTTTTTGGATGAACACATGCCCCTCTTCCTGCTGGAGATGGGTTGGTACGGAGAAGGGAAGAATGTGATCCTTGGTATTTCTATCAGCCTCAGAGTAGCAGATGGGGGGAGGAAGCAAAGGGCAATCTGTGTGTGAATGTGAATCCCATTCTACTTGGCAGATGTGGGCAACAGAACTTTGAGGTTTAGATATGTTTTGTAATAATGCTTGCCAGCTACTGCTCAGACGGAGCTCAGATCCAGTTTCTTTTAACATCTTTGCTTTCCTATCTTACTGCATCCACACACTCCAGAGATTATATAGCAAAAACATTAGGATCTCTTATTGCTTAGACATCTGATGCAGACAAGTTTTTCCTCTGGGGTACTTAAAAACACATAAAACATGATTTGGTTGACCTCAAGAGTTTAGAATGTGAGTCTAGTAATGAACAAGTCCATCCTCACCCTATGTCAGGAAAAAAAATTGGCTGAGACATTGTACACACAGCTACTTGGTTCTTCTAGCTGCCAGCACTTGTCATTTCCTCTTCTATGGCTCCTTTTATTCCAGGAGCTCATAGAAACCACCTAAGGGCCAGAACACAGCCTAGAAACCTTCATTGGGAGTGACATCTGTCTGAGGCCAGTTAGTGTTTGTATCAATGCAGTTCCCCACTACCCACCTGGGCTCCAGGTACCCTTGCCTAGTTCTTACTTTAATGAGCATCCTCTAGTTTGTCAGTATCACTGACTCCCATTTTCTTCCCCATCACTATAGGCTTGCCCTGTGCTAAAGTTTTCTCTGTCCTATGTGGAAGAAGCAGGCCCAGCTAGTTTGTGAGACCCAGCAGAAACTCTTAGTTGAGAAGCAGAAAATAAAGGGTTGGAGAAAGTAGCAATATATATTTTTTCTCTTTCATGGCCTTCCTCTTGACTTGTCATGTCATTTTTATTTGATATTTAATGTCATTCCAAAACCATTAGCTTGAATTTTACCATTCATCTTTATATTGTGCAATGCCAGTTTTAACTGCAAAATATGAGCATTTACCTCACTTGCAGATAACAGAAATTATACAAATTGTATTTTATAATTGGTAAATGGGTATGTTTTTGTTTTTATCAAAGTAGTGGAAACTGCAAAAATAACATTTTTTTCTTTCACTATTTTATACATGCACATTCTTCTTAATGTTTCTTGCTTTGGCTTACTATAAAGAAAAAGAAGAATTGAAATGATATGAGGCTCTGGCTTACCCTATCAGTCCTTTTTTTTATGTCATCTTTTTCAGCATAAGTGATTGGCTAACAGAAGGAAGTAACAGGAGAAAGAAGGGATATGATAGAGTTCCTTGGTCACTCATGTGTCTTAGAATGCCATTACCTTCATTCTGAATTCAAAACAAGTTTGGGTTAGAAAGGAAGTGTGGCCTATTAGGACTGTCATTACCACCACTTAGTTGTAGACCTAATATGCTTACCTTGTCCTTTCTTTGAGTTTTACTGATCATCCATGTACCCAGTGCTCAGGCACTCTGTGCTTATGGGCACTCTGTGCTCATGAAGAGCTCATTGTGTATTTTGTGTTCATTGGGCACCCTGTGCTCATGGGGTAATCAGTACTCAGGAAGTTCCTCTACTGAAAAGAATCACATACTCATGGGTAACTTATGCTCATGGGGCACCATGTCTTCACAGGCCCAGGCCACATAGGCATCCTGTCTTCATGGGGCATCTTGTGTTCATGGAACATGATGAATGCTGTATGTGAATGAGAAGGAAAGGAATTGAGCACATACATATTGTATGTATTTCCTTTTTGCATATCTATCCCCCTTTGCTCCAAATGACTTCACTTAGGAAACAATGTAAAACAATGTAATTATCAATCAATTCAAAATGGTGACCACAAAACATTAAACCCCATTTGGGTTCTTTTTCAGCATGGGTCCTTGTGCAATTGCATAGGTGATGCCATCCTGGGACCCAATTTGCTGGATGTTTGTCCCCTATTGCTTAACTCTCATAGTAACCAGTCATGGGATCCTCACATTCTAACCCCTTCTCTCATTGTCTTCCTAATTTTCACTTATTTTACATCATAAAACTCATACCTGCGTGAGCCTCTCAGGCCACTAGTTTCCCTTCCTGATATTTTCTGTCCTGGCTCATCTTCCATAACTCTCAAGCAGGGCTCACAAGAGAATCAAATGCAGAGAGTTTCTAAGAAGTCACTTGGCAAATCCATTTCAGATGAGATCAGACATGTTCAGGGTGGTATGGCTATAGATGGCAAATGCATTTCAGAGTTTGAACATTCTAGTGTGCTACATGTTTTAAAAAAAAATCTAGTACTGCTTCCATAATGAATTACTAAGGCAACATAAATATAACTATGACTTACCATTTTTCAAAATAATAGTCTATAAGGTATCATTAAAATAAAGATGAATTTAAATTTAGTATGAACCAATAACCATTATAAATCAAGTGGTAGAAGTTTCCAGCACTGAGCAACTTAGCACCCTGGAGCTTTGATTTTCTCCTCCATAAAATGGATCTCTTAACTCACAGTACTACTTTGAGAGCTAAAAGTAGTAATGGCTATGAAAATACTTTGCAAACTCAAAAATGCTGCATAATTTGTATGATTATAATGCAATACTGAGACATGAGTTTGGAAATTAAAAATAAATCATTAACATTAAATCAAAATGCAAATTTTCTAAGCCAAAAGTGAAACGTTCAGAACACAGGATGGAAATCACCTGTTTTAACCCTGATCCCTCTGCTCCCCTCTAATCTTCATGTACCTAAGCAGAAATAGGGGGAAAAGAGACATTGGAAGTGAAAACTAGATAGGATATGATTGCATAAATAGGGGCATGTCTTTTTTACTAAATAATGAGCTGCATGGAGGCAGATCTTTTCTCTTCCTCACTGCTACCTATATCCTTAGAGCCCAGCACAATGCTGGGCATGTAGTAAATGTTCAGGAATTATTTGGGGGATGAATATATGAATGAAAGAATCAGTGAATGAGGGGTCTCCAAAACTTTTTTATGTTATGTAAACATACTCACTAAGATGAACATAAACTTCGTGAACAGCAAATCTTACTAATAGAATTTTTTAATGTGTAAAAACAAAAACAAAAAAATGGTATGTTTTTAGGGAATGTCTTTATGCCTAATCCTGAGGGTATAGTGAATTTCTGAACACATGATGTGGCATTTTCTATGGTAGCACTGAAGTCTAAATAGCTGGAATTATTAACATGACACAGCTACAAGTATTTTTCTCCTGTAACATAATGAAAGCTCTTTTACAATAGGCTGATGTGCCAAATTTGCACCCATTCTTGCTATTTTTTTTCTAATGAAGCTAAAAGAATTTGCCTTATGAGATTAAATCAACTCATTTATTCTGCACATTTTTCAAAACTTAGAGTTGAGAAATAAAATCCTTTCTTTTTTGATTGTCTTCTTAAGAGACTCTGAACTCTTTCTAGTTTCTACTTTCTGTTTCTGTTCCTACTGAATTAGCAGATTTTGATCTATATTCTTATAGATTCTATACAAAAAGTTTAAATTCAATTTTCTTTACATAAAAGTGAGCTTAGACACTGCCACTGGTTTTAAAACAATAAGTGAACAATTTGATTTCTAAAATAGTGACTCAAAATTCTACAATGGTAAAAGAGCTGAGTAGGTAGCCTTTATATAGTAGGTAGAATACAAGAACCTGGTAGGGTGAGAAACTTGGTAGCTTCCATCGTGTGATATAAATAAATACATACAAAATTTTTTTTAAAAAACAGCAAATTATTAACATGGAAAGGCAGGCCTTCATAGGTTATAAATGTTTGTATCCTAGTAATCATTATTTCTAAGTTCACTGAGGTGAATTTTCTGCTTTGTTCTCTAGATTCTCTAGATTCTTGTATCAATAAAAAACCCAATTTACTGTAATTGCTGCATTCCATGGGAGCAAGATCAAGGTTGGATAGCAACAACACTTGGTGGATGCCAGTTGATTTTTTTAATGTTGAAACTATTCTTTTTGGTCCACTAACATATCTATCTGGCTTGCACACCTTAGTTGTTTCTACTTTTCAATATTTAATAGACAGATAGTGAATTGCTCCATCCAGGTGAGTTCATGTTTTCTTCTGATTTTATTTACAGAAGGACTTCCAAATTGATGATCTTACTCTTTCCAATGGTGTGTTGGTAAATGTTTAACAATGAGTACTAGAGGCAAGGAGGGAAAGTTCAGGAACTGATTTGTACACTTTGCTGAGTTTCATGTTATAAATGATTCCCACCTCACTGTGGCTGATTCTGAGTTACCAGTTTATTATCACTGAATGGAAAGTTGGGAAGAAATCCTTGCAATCAGCTCTAATGAGCTGGTACAGGTTAACTCAGACATGCATTACTGCTACTTAGATTTTAGAAATTCACTAGGAAAATATTGACAATAAAAAAGTTGAATAAGTTATGTCAACCCTCTTTAAGAAATGGTAATGAATCTACCCACTATAATCTAAAAATTTATTCATTAGGATATTTGTTGCAATTTTAAATTTGTATTTTACTCAATTTGATGAATAGATGCTTCTATAGTAAAGTAGAATTCAAATTTTTTTTATCCTTAAGTTCTTTTATTGGTACATTTTAGATATACAATATGTTTACATTTATCCTTGGGTGTTTGTACCTGTACGTGATGTCATGATTCTTATTTTTTCCCCATTACCTGTGTGCCCTTCACCCCCTCCACCCTTCCCTATTTACATAGACATCATTTCCATTTTTTTCTTTTCTCATAACTTTTCCTTTCCCTTCTTTTTCAAGGGCTCTGTTTTATTTCTAAATTCTCTAATTTGGTATGTTTATTTCAGGTTTTTCTAACAGTTATTTTTCCTTCTGTTCTATTATAAATCAAGACATTACTAAACCTATAAAAATAAAATTTAATAAAGATAAAGGCAAAATGTTGAATTTGATCCAAAAATTCAATTTCTTGATTATAGAATTGGAACATCAGAATTCAGCAACAGCACCTATAGCAATAACTTGGGCTACCAGTTTAATATATTTATATTATGTGTGACTATTAATCATGATATATCAACTGGCATGATTTAAGAAACACTTTGGAGATTAGTGAAGCACAGTTCTGAGTATGTCTTCGGATGATTGATAAGTAGGCCAGTAATATGAATGGGGGTAGGGACCTTTTTCCAGACATGGACAGCACCAACCATTCTGCTTATAGACTCGATGAGATAAAAAGGGAAAGAAGAAGGAAACTTTCCTGTTTTGGAAACCCCAGTCTTTGCCAACACCCTTGAACATTTGTGTCCAGTTTTTTGTTTTTTGTTTGTTTTGTTTTGTTTTTACCCTTACAACATAGACTCACCCTGATGACACTACAGTGAGCTTGCAGGCCTTCAATTTGGACTGATGCTGCATCTTTGATGCTTCTTGTTCTTCGGCTTCCATCTTCTTCGGCTGAGCAGCTACTGGATTATCCAGATCTTCACTGCATAAATGGCCATTGTGGATTCTCCTGACTCTGATCCTGTAATCCTATCTAATAAAATCCCTTTGCATAATTACACATATATTTTTCTATTGATTCTGTTGCCCTAGAAAACTCTAACTCACTATGGAATAGTTGCTTATAACATAGATTTTAGCCTGGTTTAATTAAAGACTATTATCATACTCACAATGTTCTGAGGTATGACTGCAACCTTGAATTACCTTAGGAATTATGAATAATCTTCACTCCAATCCTGTACCTGAATTCCATCTCTCAAGATGGACCCAGGTATTAGTATTTTCTAAACTTTCCAAAATGATTCAGAGGTGCTGTTGACCTAATCTGAAAGTGTTTCTCAAACTGTAAAGTTAATGATTCGCTTAGGATCTTATTAATATACAAATTCTTTTGTTTTGTCCGCCCTCCACCCTTCCCTATTTACAAAGACTTTATTTACATTTTTTCCATTTCTCATCAATTTTCCTTTCCCTTCTTTACTTTCCCCTGGCCCTCCCACTACCACTACCCCTTTGGACCTTTTCTTCCTAGTTTACATTATCAATTATTCATTCTAATCATTGGTACATTTTAGGTATACAATATAATGACATTCATCATTGGAAATTTGCACCTTTACATAGTCTCTCTTGGTTCTTATTTTTAACCCTTGCCCAGCCCTCCCTTCAACACCTCCAGTCCTCCCTATTTACAAAGATTTTTGCTCCTATATTTCCATTGCCTCATACTAATCCCATTCCCTTCTGTCCTTTCCCCTAGCCCTCCCACTTCCTTCCCCTTTGCCCCTTTTCTTCCTATTTCACATGACCTATTATACATTTAGTCCTTATTTACACTTTCAGTTTCTCACACGAGAGAAACTATTCGGTATTTACACGTGTTTCCTATTTATTTCACTTCAGAGTATCACCTCAATGTGCATCCACTTAGCTATAAATGTCTCTAATTTCTCATTTTTTATGGCTGAGTAGTATTCCACTTTATAAAAAAAGCACATTTTCGTTAACCAGTCTCCAGTTGATGGGCATTTGGGCTGTTTCCAAGTATTAGCTATTATGAACTGTGCTGCTATGAACATGGGTTCACATATATCACTGCGGTACGATTCTTTTAATTCTTTGGGGAAGATCCCCAGCAGTGGAATAGTGGGGTCAAATGGGACTTCCAGTCCTAGTTCTTTGAGGTATCTCCATACTGATTTCCACAGCGCTTGCACCAGTCTACGCTCCCACCAGCAGTGGAGCACTGTTCCTCTTTCCCCACAGCCCCGCCAAAATTTGTTATTGGATGATTTCATGATAGCAACCATTCTTTCAGGAGTGAAGTGGAATCTCAGCATTATTTTCATTTGCATCTCTCAAATGACCAGTGATGTTGAACATTTTTTCATGTATTTATTTCTATTTCTACTACTTTGTCTGGGAAATGTCTATTCATTTCAGATGCCTATTTTCGGATTGGGTCTTTAAATTTGGGAGGTCTGATCTTTTTAAGTTCTTTATAGATTCGAGATAGTAGACCTTTGTCTGAGGAAGAGCAGGTGAAGATTTTTTCCCACATTGTGGGTTGTCTCTTCACGCTGCTGGTGGTTTCTCTTGCTGTGCAGAAGCCTTTTAATAAGAAGAGATCCCACTTGTTGATTGTTTGTGCTAGTTCATGGGAAACTGAGGTTTTGTTCATAAAATCTTTTCCTACACCGATGTCTTCAAGGGTTCTACCTAACCTCTGTTCCAACTGATTCAGAGTTTCTATTTTAATATTTAGATCTTTAATCCAATTCAATTTTAGTTTAGTGCATGGCCAGAGACATAGGTCTAGTTTTAATCTTTGGCAAGTTGAAGCCCAATTTTTCCAGCACCATTTATTAAAGAGGCTATCTTTCCTCCAGTGAGGGTGTTTGGCTCCTTTGTTGAAGATGAGATGGCTGAGTGTGTCTGGCATTGTTTCTGCATCTTCTAATCTCTTCCACTGGTCCTCAAGTCTGTTTCTTTGCCAGTACCATGCTGTTTTTATCACAGTAGCTTTGTAGTAGAGTTGCAGGTTGGGGATTGTGATACCCCCTGCCATATCTCTGTTACCTAGAATTGCTTTTGCTATTCTGGGTCTCTTCATGCTCAAAATGGATTTTGGGATTGTTTTCTCGAGGTCCATGAAGTGTGGTGCTGGGATCTCAATTGGAATTGCATTAAATCTATATAGCAGTTTTGGAAGTATGGCTGTTTTCACTATATTAATCCTTCCTACCCAGGAGCAGGGGATGTCTGTCCATTTTCTGATATCATCTTCAATCTCTCTTTTCAGAGTGCCATAGTTTTCAGACAAGAGGTCTTTGATTTCTTTCATTAGGATGATTCCTAGGTATTTCAGTTTTTTGGATACTATTGTGAAAGTAATTATTTGCCCTATTTCTCTCTCAGTGAGTCTGTCATTGGTGTAGAGGAAAGCTATTGATTTTTGTGCATTGACTTTGTAACCAGCTACTTGACTGAATTTGGTTATTAAGTCTAGAAGACATTTGGTGGAGTGCTTGGGGTCTTCTATATAGGGTATCATGTCATCTGCAGATAATGACAATTTGACTTCTTCATTACTTATCTTTGTTCCTTTTATTTCTTTCTCTTGTCTAATTGCCATGGCTAATATTTCCAGAAATATATTGAACAAGAGTGGTAAGAGTGGACATCCTTGTCTTGTTCCTGATTTTAGTGTGAAGGATTTCAGTTTTTGACCATTTAGTATGATATTGGCTGTTGGATTTTCATAGATGGCTTCTATCAGTTTGAGGTAGAGACCATCTATTCCAATTTTTTGTAGGGTTTTTATCATAAATGCATGTTGGATTTTGTCAAATGCTTTTTCTGTGTCTATGGAGATAATCAAGGTTTTTGTCCTTGGCTCTATTGATATAGTATATTACATTAATTGATTTTCATATATTGAACCATCCCTGCATCCCTGGGATGAATCCCACTTGATCAGAGTGTATGATCTTCTTGATAATCTTCTGCACTCTGTTTGCCAGTATCTTATTAGGGATTTTTACATCTATGTTCATTAGTGAGATTGGCCTATAGTTCTCTTTTTCGGTTGGGTCTTTCTCTGCTTTGGCGATCAAGGTGATGCTTGCTTCCAGGAATGAATTTGGGAGTATTGCTTCCCTTTCAAATGCATTGAAGAGTTTCAACAGTAGTGGCAACAGTTCCTCTCTAAATGTCTTATAGAATTCAGCAGTGAAGCCATCAGGGCCCGGGATTTTCTTAGTTGGTAAGTTTTTAATTATGTTTTCAATTTCATTGGATGATATTGGTTTGTTCAGAATTTTTAGGTCTTCTTTGTTCAACTTTGGTAATTCATATGTATCTAAGAATCTGTCCATTTCTTCTGTGTTGTCCATCTTATTGGGGTATAGGTTCTGGAAGTAGGTATTGATGATCCTCTGGATTTCTGCTGGGTCTGTTGTCATTTCACCCTTTTCATTCCTAATTGCATAGATTTGGGCCTTTTCTTTCCTTTTTCTGACAAGGTTGGCTAAAGGTTTGTCAATTTTGTTGATTCTTTTGAAGAACCAACTCTTGGCTTCATTGATTTTTTTTGTATCATTCTCTTAGTCTCCATTGCATTGATTTCTCCTCTGACCTTTATAATTTCTTCCTTATATGAGCTTTGGGGTTGTCCTGCTCTTCTTTTTCTAGAAGCTTGAGGTTCAGCATGAGGTTATTTAATTGGGCTCATTCTGTTTTCCTAATATGTGTATTCACTGCTACGAATTTCCCTCGTAACACTGCTTTCATTGTGTCCCATAGATTCCAATATGTTGTATTGTCATTGTCATTTAATTGAAGGAACTGTCTGATTTCTTCTTTAATTTCCTCTGTGACCCATTGGTTATTCAGAAGTGTCTTGTTCAATTTCCATGTGTTTATGAAACTTTTTGAGTTTCTTTTGCTATGGATCTCCGATTTCATCGCATGATGGTCTGATAATATACAGGGGATAATTTCAACTCCTTTGCACTTACTTAAACATGTTCTATGTGTGAGTATGTTGTGTATTTTGGAGAATGACCCATGTGCAGCTGAGAAAAATGTGTATTCTGATTTTGTGGGGTGGAAGACTCTGTAAACATCTGTTAAGTTCATTTGTTCAAGAGTTCGATTGAGTTCTAGCATTTCATTACTTATTTTTAGTATAATTGATCTATCTATTAGTGACAGTGGGGTGTTGAGGTCCCCCACTACAATTGTATTCATGCATATATGACTTTTCATGTCCATTAGTATTTGTTTTATATAGTTGGGTGCACTAGTGTTTGGTGCATAGATATTTATGATTGTCATCTCTTTCTCTTGGATTCTTCCCTTTACAAGGATGTAGTGTCCTTCTTCATCTCTCTTAATCAGTGTTGGTTTGAAATCTACTTGATCTGCCAAGAGGATAGCTACTCCTGGTTTTTTGGGGGTTCCTGTCACATGGAGTATTATTTTCCACCCTTTAACTTTCAGTCTATGAGTTTCCTTTTGAATTGTGTTTCTTGCATGCAGCATATTGTTCGATGTTGCTTCTTGACCCATTCTGCCAGTCTATTTCTTTTGATTGGTGAATTGAGACCATTAACATTGATGGTTATAACTGAAACGTATTGACTTGTCATTGCCATGACTTTTTCTTTTTGTTTGGCTCTCCCCCTTTACATTTAATTTCATGTCATGCCAGATGGGTTCATTCTGCTTTGCTTCCTAGGGTTGTGATCCTCAATGTCTGTTCCTAGGATATTGTGTAAAATTCTTTGGAGTGCTGGTTTGGTATTCACAAAGTTCCTAAGGTGCTCTTTGTCATGAAAGTATCTTTTTTCTCCATCCATTTTGAAAGATAGTTTTGCAGGGTACATCAATCTGGGTTGGAGGCTGTTTACTTTTAGGGCTTGAAATATGCCACTCCAAGCTCTTCTTGCCTTGATGGTTTGTGTTGAGAAGTCTGCTGTGATTCTGATGGACTTTCCTTTGTATGTGATTTGTTTCTTTTCTCTGACTGCTTGGAGAACTTTGTTCTTCTGTTGAGTTTCTGGAATCTTAACAATTATATGCCTATGTGTAGATTTTTTTTTGATCAAGGCTATTTGGAGTCCTATATGCCTCACTTATCTGTATGTCAAGCTCTTTTCCCCTGCTTGGGAAGTTTTTTGCCATTATTTCTGTGAAGAGATTTTTTATGTCATCTGCACTCTTCTTCTTCTGTTTCTTCATTGACTCCAATCAGTCTTCTGTTATTCTTCTTTGCATCATCTAGCAGCTGCTGGATTGATTTCTCATGTTCCCTCATAATTTTGAAGAAATTTTTCTTTTCCTGGTCACTAATTGCAATCTTATCTTCTGTATGTGAAATTCTATCCTCACATTGGCTCATTCTGCTGTGTAGATTTTCAATAGAGTTTTTCATGTCCTGGAAATCTATTTGCATCTGTTTTATGGATTCCATTTATTTCTTATGTTGGGATTCCATCATGTTCCTGAGCTCCTCTCTAGACTTATTAATCATGTCTTACACTAGGTGCACAATTTCTCCTGTTATCTGAGAAATTATTTCTGATTTCATTTTTTCCAGATCTCCTTTTGTTGCCAGTTCAGTGGGTCCAGGTGGTTGAGTATCAGAGTGTTCCATCTCATTTCCCTTTGTTGTTGCTGTAGGTGATCTGGAAGCCTGGTTTTGAGACTTATTTACATGTTTTCTCATTTCATCTGGAGTGGGGGGCTGTTAGCACCTGCATGGATTACCTCCTCTGAGCTGGGTTAGGTGGGACAGGGGCCAGGAGCAGTGGTAGGGATGGTGACTCAAAAGCCTTTTCCTGTGGGCTGGGAGCAGTGGGCGGGATGTTGGCCAGGAAGCCCCTTCCTCTGGACCAGGAACAGCTGGATGGTGGCTCAGAAGCCCCTTCTTCTGGGCTGGGAGCAGTGGGAGGGATGGTGGCCTGGAACCCCCTTCCTCTGGGCCAGGAGCAGTGGGACAGAAGTTGGCCCAAAAGCCCTTTCCTCTGGGCTGGGAGCAGCAGGAGGGATGGTGACTAGGAAGTCCCTTCCTCTGGACCAGGAGCAGCGGGATGGTGGCTCAGAAGCCCCTACCTCTGGACCGGGAACAGTGGGACTCTGTACCTTGGTCTGGTGGTCTGGTGTCCTCTGCATCTTTGTAGTGTGGAACCAGGTGGCTACCTGCCTGCAGCGGGGTGATTCAGTGTCTTCCGTGTGACTCAGGACCTTGGTAGGGTGTGCACAGACCTTCCTGTGTGGAGTAGGCTGATTCGGCATATTCCATGTGACTGGGGACCTTGGTAGGGTGTGGGCAAACCTGCCTGTCTGCAGCGGGCTGATTCGGCATGTTCGGTGTGACTCAGGACCTCGGTTGGGTGTGCACAGACCTGCCTATCTGCAGCGGGCTGATTCGGCATCTTCCGCGTGACTCTAATATACAAATTCTAATTTGATGGGTATGGGTCATCCTGCTAAACTACAGGATGTACATTTGTAGGCAAAGTTTTAGAATAAAGGAAGTATGCTCTGCTCAGGTAACATTTCACACCTGGATTATTGGATTACTTTCCTAAAATTACATACAGAAACTAGGAACTAAAGCACACTGATAGAAAAGACAGGGAAGATGAAGATATTTAACTTCTTGTCCTGTTTTGAGCAACTGAAAGATTTAAGCTATCCACTAGCTGAAGAAAAGACATCATGAAAATGTGGTAACCACCTTGAGAAAATTGAAGAATGGTTACATACAACCAAGATTGAGCTTGTCACTCTTTCTTAAGGCATAGAATTATAAGTAATGGGGAAAAGCTAAAAAACATTTTTTATATAGCAGATTATGTTAGATAGAGCTCATCAAAGAGGAAATAAACTGTCTTTGGAAGAAATAAGTGCTCTATAATAGGATGTAGATTTCGTTTAGAATGGTGATGACTTTGTGAGGCTTCTACAGAAACATGGGAAGAGAGATAGATCATTCCAGATGCCATTTATCATACTCTCTTTAAAACTTGATCTGTGATATTCTTTGTCTGATTTAGGACAGACAGTAACTGTACCCTATAACTACTGGTAGGTGAACAGTTCCTAAAAATACAGAGATATCTTTCTTTTACTATTTCTATTTCTTTTTTGGGGGGGGGGGGTACCGGGGATTAAACTCTGGTCCCTGTGCTTGCAAAACCACTGAGCTAAATCCCTGGCCCACTATTTCTATTTCTTAATTAAATTATAAAATTTTGTTTACCTGAATATTAATACAGACATTTTTCCTATCCAAGCTATCTTCTTGATTTGAACATGCATTATTTTCCTTTTGAACTCAACTGAAAAATTCTTAAAGGCAGAGTAGTTCTTCTTGTAGATTTCCAAGTATACAATATACTCAGAAAAGTTTAGCTTCATAAAGATGTTAGTACTCTATAAGTTAATCTATAAAAGGATTTTTTTATTTCACAAGTTGATTGTAAAGTACATGTGGCAAAATAAACAAACAGGAATAGTAAGAATAATTTTGAAAAATAAATAAAAGGAAATATTCTTAAATGAAAGAAAATAGACATTAAAACTCTACAAAATCTGAAATAAAGTGATAAAGAACTAAAACATAATCATTCTTGAAAAGACTGCTCACTTATTACTGATAATTCTAGTTTTAATAGAACTCTAATTTTACTGACAGTGATGCACCCATATTTCAAAAACAGATTTCCTACTTTTCCTTGCAGATATTAAGTGGCTGGATTACTACATTCTGATCATTGTGAAAAAAATAGAAATTGTTGGCTAGGTGTATTAGTTTTCTATTGCTGCTGTAATAAGCTGACAAACTGAATGTTTTAAAAGAACACAACATGTGTCTTATGGGGCTAAATCAAGTTGTCAGTAGTGCTGTGTTCCTTCTGGACACTCCAGGGAGGAGTCCATTGCCTTGCCTTTTTCAGCTCCAAGAAGCCACATGCATTCAGTCCTTCTATCATAAAGGCAAATCATTCCCACTTCCACTGTTGTCATCATGTGTGCCTTTCTAACTTAGATACTCTGAGCTCCCTATACGGACCTTTGTGATTACATAGCCCACCAGGTGATCCAGAATGGTCTTCTCATTTTAAGAACCTTTACTTAATCATATGTGCAAAGTTGCTTTTGCATGAAATATAGCAAGTTTACAATTTCCAAGAAATGGAATATGTGCATCTTTGCCAAATATTCACCTACCACAGCAGACTTTCTGGAAACCTTGTTCTGGAAAGTTAAGACATGATATGCCATGTGCATTTATTACTTGTTCTGAAGAGAATTATATACATTCACCACCTTCGATTCCTTTTTCCTTTGCCACAGGTGTTAGCCCCAGTAAAAATTAGCATTCCTTGTTGTTTTCTCTGATACTTTCTGCAAAATGCTAACAATTTGTCATAAATACCTTGATTTTGCTAACATTTAGTAGGCCCTGCCTATTAACCCTGCACCTACTCAAGAACAGTTCAGTTGAAATGACAAGGAGTGAGGTGACTCATCTAAAATACAAAAATGTGTGTGGGCCTTCCAGAAAGTGACCTTGTTCTCACTCAACACTTAGCAGGTATTGTTTTTTGATTAGTTCTTCTCAGATTCCTTTCCTGACACCTGTCCCACTCCCACTCCAGCACACACAATCACCCTCCCTCACACACTCTGCCACCAGCCTGGACCAACACTCCAGAGTGTGTTTTCAGAACTTTACTCTGAGTCTGTAATTTTTTATACAGTATTGTTATCTGTCTCCCACTCTAGGCAGATACCAATTACTTAAGTCAGGAACCCTATTTCAGTGTTTCTATAGGTTTGACACCTAGCACCCAATCTAGCAATTCTTTAATAAATGTTTAATATACTATAGGAAGGAAGTAATGATTCAGATGCCTTTTGAAAGGGAATTTCAGCCCCACAAGAAAGCATTTTGGCAGCACCCTGGAGAATTGAGTGGGTTAGATATTACCCTAAGTGAGGAGAAAAGTTAATCCAATGCATTTTTGTCAACTGCATTTTCTGAAGAAGCCACCATCAGTAGCAGAGGAGTAGAATCAAGATTCTGATAGAAAAGCAAGTCAGATTCAGCTGGAAGAAGAAGTGAAAGGTCAGGGCTCCACAGGAACAAGTCACATGTACAGTGTAAAACAGAGTAAGTTCAAACTGTTCAAGTGGTTGACTTTGAATTCACTCAGATTGCTTGGGTCTTACTTATCAGAGGCAGACCAGAAGCTCAAGGAAAGGCAGGATGACTAAAGTATAAAAAGGTAGCCTCAAGAAAGAGCTAGTTCTGAGTTTACAAAGATCACTGACCTTATTCTGCTCTCACACATGCCATCTGACCTGTACAAGAGATTGTTATTTCCCCATTCAGCTCACTAATCAACACCAGCTGAGTTGTAGGTGCATTAATGACAGTATAGAAGGACTGAACACGTGGATTTCAACTGCTGAAGCTTGAGTCAATACAGTGTTACAATGCAGTGTTGCACTTAATTGCTCTTATTTTGTAGGCATTAGTTGTTCCTCATAACCACATTAAAATTTCCCTGGGAGAAGAGTGCTTTCTTGGCATCCATCATGAGGCCTTGTATTGTCCTGGCACATAGAGTGCTCAATGATCACTTGCTGATTGAATAAAGGAATATACATCCTACCCACAGGCAAGATTCAAAGTAGTGTGCAGTGTTCCTATTCAGATAATAAATCCTGTTTGAATCCTGTCATCTGCAAATTGTTTTTACTCTGCTACAAGAATGTTCCTATTTAGGTAAATGTACACATGTACCCAAAATAATGTTAGGTTAGTTTTGCTTGACAGACATTTACATTAACATCATTGTTTTGGAATATTATTTATATAAACACCACACATGGTAGAAATTTATTCTGGATTTCAGTTTAAATCTCTAAATTGAAAGTATTCTGATAAAAAAAAAAAAGAGCTACAGGACCCAGGCCCTAGCTCAGCTTTCCTGCCAGCTAACGATGAGATCCAACCAGGCTCTCTACTCTCCTCCCTGAGCCTCTGTTTTTCTTGAGTGAGGCTCGAGACTAAAAGTCTGTCCATGTCCCTTCCAGTACTGGCCTACTCTAAAATTATGTTATAATGGTTTTACCTATAGCTTTTCTCTGCAGTTAACATTATACTCTGCTGGAGTCCCACAGAACACACCGAATCAGCCCGGTGCAGACAGGCAGGTCTGTGCATGCCCTACCGAGGTCCTGAGTCACACGGAAGACACTGAATCACCCCACTGCAGACAGGCAGCCACCTGATTCCACACTACAAAGATGCAGAGGACACGAGGCCACCAGACCAAGGTACTGAGTTCCACAATTCCTGGCCCAGAGGTAGGGGATTCTGAGCCACCATCCCACTGCTCCTGGTCCAGAGGAAGGGGCTTCCCAGTCACCATCCCTCCCGCTGCTCCCAGCCCAGAGGAAAGGGCTTTTGGGCCAACTTCTGTCCCACTGCTTCTGGTCCAGTGGAAGGGGTTTCCCAGCCACCATTCCTCCAGCTGCTCCCAGGCCACAGGAAAGGGCTTTTGGGTCACCATCCCTAACGCTGCTCCTGGTCCATGTCCCACCTCACCCAGCTCACAGGAGGTAATCCGTGCAGGCGCTAACAGCCCCCCACCCAAGTCAAAATGAGAAAACATGTAAATAAGTCTCAAAACCAGACTTCCAGATCACCTACAGCAACCCCAAAGGGAAATGAAATGGAACACTCTGATACTCAACCACCTGGACCCACTGAACTGGCAACAAAAGGGGTTCTGGAAAAAATGAAATCAGAAATAATTTCTCAGATAACAGGAGAAATTGTGCCCCTAGTGAAAGACATGATTAATAAATCTAGAGAGGAGCTCAGGAACATGATGGAAGCCCAACATAAGAAACAAATGGAATCCATAAAACAGATGCAAATAGATTTCCAGGACATAAAAACTTCTTTGAAAGTCTACACAGCAGAATGAGCCAATGTGAGGATAGAATTTCAGATATAGAAAATGAGATTGCAATTAGTGACCAGGAAAAGAAAAATTTCTTCAAAATTATAAGGGAACATGAGAAATAAATCCAGCAGCTGCTAGATGATGAAAAGTAGAATAACATAAGACTGATTGGGCTCAATGAAGAAACAGGAGAGAGTGCAGATGACATAAAAAATCTCTTCACAGAAATAATGGCAGAAAACTTCCCAAGGAGGGGAAAAGAGCTTGACATACAGATAAGTGAAGCATATAGGACTCCAAATAGCCTTGATCAAAAAAAAATCTACACATAGGCATATAATTGTTAAGATTCCAGAAACACAACAGAAGAACAAAGTTCTCCAAGCAGTCAGAGAAAAGAAACAAATCACATACAAAGGAAAGTCCATCAGAATCACAGCAGACTTCTCAACACAAACCATTAAGGCAAGAAGAGCTTGGAGTGGCATATTTCAAGCCCTAAAAGAAAACAGCCTCCAACCCAGATTGATGTACCCTGCAAAACTATCTTTCAAAATGGATGGAGAAAAAAGATACTTTCATGACAAAGAGCACCTGAGGAACTTTGTGAATACCAAACCAGCACTCCAAAAAAAATTTAGACAATATCCTAGGAACAGATATTGAGGATCAAAACCTCAGGAAGCAAAGCAAAATGAACCTATCTGGCATGACACAAAATTGAATGTAGAAGGGGAGAACCCAACAAAAAGAAAAAGTCATGGCAATGACAAGTCAATACGTTTCAGTTATAACCATCAATGTTAATGGTCTCAATTCACCAATCAAAAGAAATAGACTGGCAGAATGGGTCAAGAAGCAAAACCGAACAATATGCTGCATGCAAGAAACACAATTCAAAAGGAAACTCATAGACCGAAAGTTAAAGGGTGGAAAACAATACTGCATGCAACGGGAACCTGAAAAAAAACAAGAGTAGCTATCCTCTTGGCAGATCAAGTAGATTTCAAACCAACACTGATTAAGAGAGATGAAGAAGGACACAACATCCTTGTAAAGGGAAGAATCCAAGAGAAAGAGATGACAATCATAAATATCTATGCACCAAACACTAGTGCACCCAACTATATAAAAAAAATACTAACGGACATGAAAAGTCATATATGCACTAATACAATTGTAGTAGGGGACCTCAAAACCCCACTGTCACAAATAGATCAACTAGACAAAAAATAAGTAATGAAATACTAGAGCTCAATTGAACTGTTGAACAAATGAACTAAACAGATGTTTACAGAGTCTTCCACCCCACAAAATCAGAATACACATTTTTCTCAGCTGCACATGGGTCATTCTCCAAAATACACAACATACTCACACATAGAACATGTTTAAGTAAGTGCAAAGGAATTGAAGTTATCCCCTATATATTATCAGACCAGAGCGCAATGAAATTGGAGGTCCATAGCAAAAGAAACTCAAAAAATTTCATAAACACATGGAAATTGAACAACACACTTCTGAATAACCAATGGGTCACAGAGGAAATTAAAGAAGAAATCAGACAGTTCCTTCAATTAAATGACAATGACAATACAACATATTGGAATCTATGGGACACAATGAAAGCAGTGTTATGAGGGAAATTCATAGCAGTGAATACACATAATAGGAAAACAGAATGAGCCCAATTAAACAACCTCATGCTGAACCTCAAGCTTCTAGAAAAAGAAGAGCAGGACAATCCTAAAGCTCATATAAGGGAGGAAATTATAAAGATCAGAGGAGAAATCAATGCAATGGAGGCTAAGAGAATGATACAAAAAAATCAATGAAGCCAAGAGTTGGTTCTTCAAAAGAATCAACAAAATTGACAAACCTTTAGCCAACCTTGTCAGAAAAAGGAAAGAAAAGGCCCAAATCTATGCAATTAGGAATGAAAAGGGTGAAATGACAACAGACCCAGCAGAAATCCAGAGGATCATCAGTACCTACTTCCAGAACCTATACCCCAATAAGATGGACAACACAGAAGAAATGGACAGATTCCTAGATACATATGAATTACCAAAGTTGAACGAAGAAGACCTAAAAATTCTGAACAACCCAATATCATCCAATGAAACTGAAAATGTAATTAAAAACTTATCAACTAAGAAAAGCCTGGGCCCTGATGGCTTCACTGCTGAATTCTACAAGACATTTAGAGAGGAACTGCTGCCACTACTGTTTAAACTCTTCAATGAAATTGAAAGGGAAGCAATACTCCCAAATTCATTCCTGGAAGTAAGCATCACCTTGATCCCCAAAGCAGAGAAAGACCCAACCAAAAAAGAGAACTACAGGACAATCTCACTAATGAACATAGATGTAAAAATCCTTCATAAGATAATGGCAAACAGAATGCAGAAGATCATCAAGAAGATCATACACCCTGAACAAGTGGGATTCATCCCAGGGATGTAGGGATGGTTCAATATATGAAAATCCATCAATGTAATACACTATATCAATAGAGCAAAGGACAAAAACCATACGATTATCTCCATAGATGCAGAAAAAGCTTTTGACAAAATCCAACATGCATTTATGATAAAAACCCTACAAAAAATTGGAATAGATGGTCTCTACCTCAAACTGATAGAAGCCATCTATGAAAAACCAACAGCCAATAGCATACTAAATGGTCAAAAACTGAAATCCTTCACACTAAAATCAGGAACAAGACAAAGATGTCCACTATCACCACTCTTGTTCAATATAGTTCTGGAAACATTATCCATGACAATTAGACAAGAGAAAGAAATGAAAGGAATAAAGATAGGTAATGAAGAAGTCAAATTGTCATTATTTGCAGATGACATGATACTCTATATAGAAAACCCCAAGAACTCCACCAAAAGTCTTCTAGACTTAATAACCAAATTCAGTCAAGTAGCTGGTTACAAGCTCAACACACAAAAATCAATAGCTTTCCTCTACACCAATGACAGACTCACTGAGAGAGAAATAGGGCAAATAATTCCTTTCACAATAGTATCCAAAAAACTGAGATACCTAGGAATCATCCTAACGAAAGATATCAAAGACCTCTTCTCTGAAAACTATGGCACTCTGAAAAGAGAGATTGAAGATGATATCAGAAAATGGACAGACATCCCCTGCTCCTGGGTAGGAAGGATTAATATAGTGAAAATGGCCATACTTCCAAAACTGCTATATAGTTTTAATGCAATTCCAATTGAAATCCCAGCAGCATACTTCATAGACCTTGAGAAAATAATCCCAATATCCATTTGGAGCAAGAAGAGACCCAGAAAAGCAAAAGCAGTTCTAGGTAAAAAAGACATGGTAGGGGGTATCACAATCCCAAACCTGCAACTATCCTACAAAGCTACTGTGATAAAAACAGCATGGTACTGGCAAAGAAACAGACTTGAGGACCAGTGGAAGAGATTAGAAGATGCAGAAACAATGCCAGACACACTCAGCCATCTCATCTTTGACAAAGGAGCCAAACACCCTCACTGGAGGAAAGATAGCCTCTTTAATAAATGGTGCTGGAAAAATTGGGCTTCAACTGGCCAAAGATTAAAACTAGACCTATATATCTGGCCATGCACTAAACTAAAATTGAATTGGATTAAAGATCTAAATATTAAAATAGAAACTCTGAATCAGTTGGAACAGAGGTTAGGTAGAACCCTTGAAGACATCGGTGTAGGAAAAGATTTTATGAACAAAACCTCAGTTTCCCATGAACTAGCACAAACAATCAACAAGTGGGATCTCTTCTTATTAAAAGGCTTCTGCACAGCAAGAGAAACCACCAGCAGTGTGAAGAGATAATCCACAATGTGGGAAAAAATCTTCACCTGCTCTTCCTCAGACAAAGGTCTACTATCTCGAATCTATAAAGAACTTAAAAAGATCAGACCTCCCAAATTTAAAGACCCAATCCAAAAATGAGCTTCTGAAATGAACAGACATTTCTCAGACAAAGTAGTAAAAATAGCAAATAAATACCTGAAAAAATGTTCCATATCACTGGTCATTAGAGAGATGCAAATGAAAACAATGCTGAGATTCCACTTCACTCCTGAAAGAATGGCTGCTATCATGAAATCAACCAGTAACAAATGCTGGCGGGGCTGTGGGGAAAGAGGAATCCTGCTCCACTGCTGGTGGGAGTGTAGGCTGGTGCAACCACTGTGGAAATCAGTATTTAGATACCTCAAAGAACTAGGACTGGAAGTCCCATTTGACCCCACTATTCCACTGCTGGGGATCTTCCCCAAAGAATTAAAAGAGTCATACCACAGTGATATATGTGCACCCATGTTCATAGCAGCACAGTTTGTAATAGCTAAAACTTGGAAACAACCCAAATGCCCATCAACTGGAGACTGGATAAAGAAAATGTGGTTTTTTTATAAAATGGAGTATTACTCAGCCATAAAATTGAGAAATTAGAGACATTTATAGCTAAGTGGATGCACATTGAGGTGATACTCTGAAGTGAAATAAATAGGACACACATGTTTAAATACCGAATAGTTTCTCTCGTGTGAGAAACTGAAAGTGTAAATAAGGACTAAATGTATAATAGGTCATGTGAAATAGGAAGAAAAGGGGCAAAGGGGAAGGAAGTGGGAGGGCTAGGCGAAAGGACAGAAGGGAATGGGATTAATATGAGAAAATGGAAAAATAGGAACAAAATCTTTGTAAATAGGGAGGACTGGAGGTGTTGAAGGGAGGGCTGGGCAAGGGTGAAAAATAAGAACCAAGAGAGACTATGTAAAGGTGCAAATTTCCAATGATGAATGTCATTATATTGTATACCTAAAATGTACCAATCATTAGAATGAATAATCGATAATGTAAAATAGGAAGAAAAGGTCCAACGGGGTAGTGGTAGTGGGAGGGGCAGGGGAAAGGAAAGAAGGGAAAGGAAAAATGATGAGAAGTGGAAAAAATGGAAATAAAGTCTTTGTAAGTAGGGAAGGGTGGAGGGCATGAAGGGAGGGTAGGAATGGGGAAAAAATAAGAACCAAGATGCATTATATAAAGGTACAGTTCCCAGTGAGAAATGTAACTGTGTTGTATGCCTACAATGTACCAATAAACTAATTTATTCCCCAAAAAACCCAAAAAACAATAAAAAATACATTATACTCTGCCACCAAAGACCTGGAAGAATTTGGGACAGTACATATGTAGCTTTTCTTGCAATCATTGAAACAAATCAATTTTAAATGCTGGGGTAGCAAACAGGATTTTCCTTACTTGTATGATGCCTTTCATTGTGTAGCTTCTGAAATTTTTCAGTATCATATCTACCACATTTAATAGGCCAGGGCATTTGTAAAATATGCCAATTTTTCAATAGGATGGAATATAGACTATTTTGTTATGGAGGTATATACGTTAGGACAGCATGTGGCAATCATCTCTGGAAAATACAATTAACCATGGAATTGATATTATGAGTGATTAAATAAGTATTTTCTTCTATTACTTCCTAACATTACTAGGAAAAACCTTTTAATATGTTGTTCAATGTTTTGTATATGCAGATTTTTGTGGTAAAATTCTTTCAAAGTTTATTGTTAGGAAAATCCTTGTTCTTCCTGATATTTATGTATTTCCTCCTATCAATAAAAATTATACAATTGTTGGGAGCCATTCTACATAATTTTGGGGAACAATAATTTCAATTCAATTATGATTAGGCCTAGTCTTCTTGCCTATAGGTCAGCTATGGCATGCCAAAACATAAGTCCATTTTTGTCTCCAGTCACACCTGAGACCTCACTGGTCCCATGATGCTTTGACACTCAAGGGCAAGGCAAGATTACATCAGCTGAAGATATCCTGGTTCCTTGAGAACAAAGAAGAGAAAAATTTCACTTGGGAAGAGAAAAACTCCTTATCAGCTTAATTCATCCCACCTACTGTTGTAAGAATGTCTTTGCTCATCTTACCATCCTAATCAGCATAAGCTTTTCATCCAAAAGACAAGTGCCCATCAACTGGAAACTGGATAAGGAAGATGTGTTTTTTTTTTATAAAATGGAGTACTACTCACCCATAAAGAACAAGAAGCTAGAGACATTTATGGATAAATGGATGCGCATTGAGGCCATACCCTTAAGTGAAATAAATAGGACACACATGTTTAAATACCAGGTAGTTTCTCTGGTGTGAAAAACTAAAAGTGTAAATGAAGGACCCTAGTTAACAAGACAGACTCCATATTGCTGCTTGACCCACCTGCCTGCCCTTTAGATGAACTCATAAAGAGGACGCTTAGAAACTTCCTCCCCTTAAAAGGTCCCTTTAGAAATAACAATTAATCAACTATTGTTTTACAAATGTTCTAATGACAGGACATTCTGCTTCTGTACCTTTTGCTTGCTTCACTAGTTCTATCGCATAGGGGGGCCTAGAAATTATTAGCCTTAAAGGTATATAAAACATGTTTGTCTCCCCCGAGTTGGGGCTCGAGTCCAATGCTTGGCTTGGGTCCTGGCTGGTAATAAACTGCTGTGTGGATTTAATATTGGTCTCTGGTTGGTTCTTTCTCATTGGGTCTAACATTCTTGGAGGCCCCAGTGAGATAGCCAGCTGCTCTGGAGCTTATTATCTTGGAACCATTGTTTCTTTTTAGGAGAGACTGGGATTGGACATCGGTGGTGTTTGGCCTCTCTGGGCAATGGTCTGCAGAAGGAGAGGCCACCCTGATGGTATTCCAGGACTCTGGGTAGGCCGGTCCCAGTCGGGCCCTATTGCCGATCAATCAACCTGCAGGAGTTTATCGGGAAAGCCTTTAGAGGTAAGAATTGAATTATTCTTAGTGCACTGTGGGTAGGTAGGAGGAAGCCGGATGCAGCACAGGTTCCCCTACCTAGAGCCTCTTTGCAACAGCAAGCAGACTCACTGGGTTGGAGTCCTCAGAAGAGTGACTCCCTGGGTGGGGTCCGAATCCATTTGGCCCCAGAGGTTTTACTTGGCCAAAGTTTGTCTTCGTCTGTTTATTGTTGTCTGTCTGCTTGCTCTGTGTGCCTTTTGCATTTTCACAGGATAAAATTATGGGTTCCTCACAGCCCACAGAAGGAACTCCACTTGATTGTGTCTTGAATAACTTCAAAAAAATTTATTCCACAGACAGGGGAGATGAATATGGCATAAAATTTTCTAAAGGCAAATTACGAACTCTGTGTCAATTAGAATGGCCCAGTTTTGGAGTTAGTTGGCCCCTGGTGGGAACTTATTCTATCCACATTGCTTGCAAGGTTTGGAATGTGGTCACAGGAGTCAGGGCCCCATGGCATCTGGATCAATTCCCATATATCTACATTTGGATTGATATGTTGGAAGATCCCCCAAATATTTTATACAATGTGCAGGTCCCAATCGACCTTTGGCAACCCTGAATTGGAGGAGAAGGGGAAATCGAAACCTACTGGAAAAGAGCCCCTCTCTGATGGTTGTGTCAACCAGTAAAGGTGTTCTCCAGTCTGACCCTGAGGATGATTTGCGGCGACCTCCCCCTTATCACACAGGTGGAATTAGCGCCTAGGGTAGGGGCCCTGACTCTCCCACTGGAGGCCTCCTGGTTCTGGATTCCTCCTTGGACCAGATCCACTCACCTCCCCATACTCAGCTGGGACAGTACTAAGGTCCATCAGCCCCATCTTCCTCCTCCCTTTTTCCTTTAAAACAAACAGAGCCTGGGGGAGGACTGATTTATGTCCCTTTTACTAGTGATCTTTACAACTGGAAACATCGAAGTCCCCCATTCTCTGAAAAACCCCAGGCATTAATCTCTCTTCTTGAGTCTGTTTTTCATACCTATCAGCCAACTTGGGATGATTGCCAGCAGCTTTTACAGATCCTGTTCACCACTGAAGAACGGGACCACATTTATCAACAGGCAGTCAGAGTCCCTGGGGCCAAACCCTGGCATCACTTCTGGAACCCTGGGGTATTTGGCTAGGACTGAAGCTGCAGTTCTGTCATGGTGCCCCAAATGGGATCCCAATGACGATGATGGTAGGAGGAGGCTGGGGACCTACTGGCAGCACTTATTAGGGGGAATCTGGGAAGCTGCCAGAAAGCCCACTAATTTGAGTAAGGTAAGTGAGGTTCACCAGCGAAAAATGGAGTCTCCAGCTGTGTTTTTAGAGAGACTCTTGGAAGCCTATAGAGTTTTCACTCCTATTGACCCAGAGACTCCCAAAAATACAGCAGTTTTAAATTGGCCTTTGTTTCCAAGTCATCCCCAGACATTAGAAAGAAATTAGAGAAACTGGAGGGATTTGAGTGAAATAATAGGACTGAACTCCTGAACATAGCCCAGAAAGTTTATGATAACTGTGATGCCCCCCAAGGAAGCCCTAGCCTAGAAACAGGGTAAAGTCACTATTGCTGCACTCCAGGCACAAGAGACAGTCCCTCTGGACAGAAAAGGAGAAAGCTGCCTTTTTGGCTTTAAAGAAAGCCTTAGTGTCAGCACCAGCCCTGGCCCTACCTGATGTCACCAAGCCCTTTCAGTTGTTTGTGGCTGAACAAGGGGGCATAGCCAAAGGAGTGCTAGCCCAGGAATTAGGGCATTGGAACAGACCTGTGGCCTACCTGTCTAAAAGACTTAATCCTGTGGCAAGTGGATGGCCTACCTGTTTGAGGGCAGTTGTGGCCACCACCCTCCTGGTCAAAGAGGCAGATAAGCTCAGCCTGGGGCAGGACCTGGCCATCACCACATCCCATGCAGTGGAGGCATTGCTGAGAGAAGCCCCAGAATGATGGCTCTCCAACAGCCACCTGACTCAGTACCAGGCCCTGTTGCTGGATGCACCATGCATCAAATTCACCAGAGAAACAGCCCTTTATCCAGCCACCTTACTCCCAGACTCTGACCCATGCATGCCCCTCCATGACTGTCTGGACACTCTGACAACTTCTACCACCAACAGCCCAGGCCTCACTGACATTCCCTTGCAACACCTGGATGAGACCTACTTCACCAATGGTAGCAGTTTTGTGGAAGACAGAGTCAGGTATGTGGGGGTGGCCATAGTCAGTCCAGAGGACAAGTACACTGTGCACAGGCATTAAGCTGGGGGGCATCAGCACAGAGGGCTGAACTAATAGCCTTAACTCAAGCCCTAAGGTTAGGTCAAGACAAGGCTGTAAACATGTACACTGACAGCCAGTATGCATTTGCCACTGCCCATGTGCATGGAGACATTTACAGGCAGAGAGGGCTATTGACATCAGAAGGGAAAGCTATCAAAAATAAAGAAGAAATTTTAGCCTTATTGAAGGCAATTTGGGAACCCATTGGCCATCATTCATTGCAAAAGCCACCAAAAAGGAGACAGCTTCAAGGCCCACGGTAACTGAGAGGATGATAATGTGGCCCAAAAAGTGGCCAAAGAACCAGTGGGGCCAATAGACATTCTGCCCATCCGACCCTTTGACTACCTGCCGGAAAGACCCACATATACCCAGAAGTGGAAGAGGAAAACCAAAAGTGAGGAGATACAAAACTGGACTCAGGCTGGTGGAAAGGGACAAATGAATGAATTTGTCTCCCTTGAGCCCTGGGGCTACAACTTGTTCATCAGTTACATCACTTAACTCACCTGAGTGAATCAAAGTTAAAAAGACTAATGAGCTATAAGTTTTCAATCCCAGCACTGACCTCTATGGTCCAGGACATCAGTTCCAGGTGTCAGGTGTGTGCACAGGTAAACTCCAAGATGAGACCAAGGAACAAAGGTAATTAACTACAGGGAAGAGAACCAGGGGAACATTGGGAACTTGATTTCACTAAAACAAAACCCAACGATAGGTTCAAATATTTACTGATATTGGTTGACACCTACTCAGGTTGGGTAGAAGATTTCCCCACTCATGGAGAATCAGCCAACATAGTAACTAAGGTTTTGCTCCAGGAGATAGTTCCCCGATTTGGCATCCTTCATTACCTGGGGTCCAACAATGGGCCTGCCTTCATGGCACAGATATCCAAATTGTTGGCATAGGCACTACATATCGATTGAAACTTACACTGTGACTATCACCCACAAAGTTCAGGGCAAGTGGAAAAGATAAATAAAACCCTGAAAAAGAAAACCCTGACTAAATATGTTCTAGAAACTGATGGTAAGTGGCCCGATCTGCTTCCTCTAGCCTTGTTAAGAGTTAGATGTACCCCATATGTTGACAAGTTTACCCCTTTTGAAATCTTGTATGGGAGGCCACCGCCACTCCTCCCTAAGTTAAACCTTGAACAGATAACAGAGAGTTCTTGTGTCTCTTTACTTCAGTCTCTTCAAGCCTTACAGATTCTTCAGAGTGAGATCCAGGCTACAATACAGCAGGCTCAAGAAAAACCCTTTGCAACCTTCCAGCCCCACAGTTTCAAGCCAGGAGACCTGGTCCTGATATGCTTGGTTTGCTTGCACCAAGGACTTGACTAAATGCATTCCCAAATCAGTCTTGGCTACCCAAACTTCCACTTTATTTTGTGCCACCATGTATGTTGTTCCGCAAGTCTTGTATTATAATGAAAAAGGTGTGCATAGGTAATGGGGGAAAAAATAAGAATGAAGATACATCATGTTCAGGTACAAACACCCAATGATAAATGTAAATGTATTGTATAACTAAAATGTACCAATTAATATATAAATTTTAAAAAAGAAAAAGAAAAAGGGGGCTGTGAACATCTGGGATTAACCACTAAACACTATAGGAGTAAAAGGGCTGGCCCTGTTTTAGTGCCTATACTGGTGGGATTAGGAATAGCCAGGTCAGCAGCTATTGGAACTTCCTCCCTGATCCTTCAGGACACAAATTTTAAAGCCCTAAGCCACCAAGTAGCCAGAGATTTGGGTCACCTGGAAGACTCGATCTCCAGATGAGAGAACCAGGTTGATTCCCCAGCTGAGATGGTCCTGCAAAATCAAAGGGGATTTGACCTCCTGTTCATAAAACAAGGAGGGTTCTGTGTGTAAGACCGAGGGCCTTACCAAATGCTCCGTGGAGCTGACTGCAGTGAAGAACACCCAGGAAGGAACACACCAGACAAGTTGGAAAGTAAAACAGATCTTAGTCTGGCCAGATGACACTCCCAAAGCAAAGTAGTTTAGAGAGGGAACTAGCCCAGAGTCTGAGGCTCTTTTTATAGAGGGTTGCAGGGGACATTAACAGGCCAAATTTACAGAAGAGGAACAAAGGTTAGTGGTCAGCTGACACGTACTGATGGTCAGCAGATGTTTGTAGATTGTTCTGTAGATAGCGGTGTTCCGAACATCAGTTTTGAAGGAAGAGTTGAGTAATTTACTTTGGGATCTTATGGCTGATACAGATCTTATCTAGTGTCCCAGGACTAACAATATCTTTATCTATTTACTCACATTCAATCACAGTTGGGGCTAGGGGAGTTTTATGATTACAGAGTTATGCAGTCCCACATGTGTAGCCCTAGGAAAAACCTGTTGCTTCTATGCTAATCAGGCCGGTGTCATTAGAGATACCCTAGCTATGGTCAGGGAAAATTTAAAGACTAAATATGCTCAACAAAAGGATCAAAATTGGTTTCAAAATCTATTTGACTGGTCCCCATGGTTAACTCTCCTAGTTTCTGCTGTAGCAGGCCCCCTAGTTATCTTACTTCTGCTTTTGCTCCTGGAACCTTGCATTATAAATGCTCTGACTAAACATGTTAGACAGAGGGTTGATGTAGTTAAACTGATGGTGTCAAGACAAAATTAAGAGATTTTAGAAGACGTTTTAGAAGAAGAGTCCGAAGAGTAAATACAGGAATCAAAGACTTAATTAATTTACAAGAACCAGTGGGGAATGAAGGACCCTAGTTAACAAGACAGACCCCATATTGCTGCTTGACCCACCTGCCTGTCCTTTAGATGAACTCAGAAGGAGGAAGCTTAGAAACCTCCTCCCCTTAAAAGGTCCCTTTAGAAATAACAATCAACTATTGTTTTACAAATGTTCTAACAGCAGGACATTCTGTTTCTGTACCTTTTGCTTGCTTTGCTAGTTTTATCCCTTAGGGGGGCCTAGAAACTGTTGGCCTCAGAGGTGTATAAAACATGTTTGTCTCCCCCCAGTTGGGGTTTGAGTCCAATGCTGGGCTCGTGTCCCGGCCGGTAATAAACTCTTGTGTGAATTTAATATCAGTCTCTGGTTGGTTCTTTCTCTCTGGGTCTAACATAAATAAGCATCAAAATGTATAATTGATAATGTGAAATAGGAAGAAAAGATCTAAAGGAGTAAGGGAAGTGGGGGGGGTAGGGGAAAGGCAAGAAGGGAAAGAAAAAAAATGAGAAAAGGAAAAAAAATGGAAACAAAGTCTATGTAAAGAGGGAAGGGTGGAGGGGTTGAAGGAAGGGCAGGGAAATTGGAAAAAAATAAGAACCAAGATATATCATGTAAAGATACAAGTTCCCAGTGATGAATGTAACTGTATTGTATACTTAAAATGTACAAATAAACTTAATGGAAAAAAAAAAACAAAGACAAAGAGTGAATACTGAAAACAAGAGAGAAGTGACTCATCACATATATAAGATCCTTAGTAAGATTGTCTGCAATTTTCTCATCAGAAACTTTGAAGGCCAAAAGGTAGTGTGCCTGCTAGTACATTTTTAAAAATACTGTCAAAAAGAATCCTATATCTAGCAAAACTGCCTTTCAAAGATGAAGAAAGATAAACAAAAACAGAGAAAAATGAAGACATTCCATGAGAAATAAAACTTGGGGGTTTAAATACTACTATACTAGATCTGGCTTGCAAGAAAGGTTAAAGGAGTTCTGAAAGTTGAAATGAAAATATTTTACACATTATATCAAAGCCAAATGAAGATGCAAAATTGTCAGTGAATGTAATACATGGGTAATTGTAAGAGATAGTATTATTATAAAAATTATTTGTAATTCTACTTCTTGTTTTTATATGACTTGAGAGGCTAATATATTTTTAAATACACATTATTCTAAAAGCCAGTATTATTTAATATTGACTTGTAACTCCATATTCTGTATTTCCACAAAATTTATAATGCTAGTATATTACTTTCAAAATTGTTAGTTTATACTTTACACACAGAATATATAAAAATATAATTTTGTGATAATTATAACTAAAAAGTATGGTGCATGGAACTGTATTGGAGAGGGGAGTCTGTATGTTATTGAAATTAAGTTGCTAAAAATTCAAATTGGAATGTTATAACTTTTATGATGTTTAATGTAATCCCCATGATAACCACAAACAAAAATGAGGAGGGAAGTAAAATGTTTCATTTAAAAATCAGCTACACATATAATAATGCAATAACACAGGAAATGAGGAACAAAAAGCTATCAGGCACATAGAAAATAAATAGCAAAATGACAGAAGTTAGTCATTTCTTATCAGCAATTACTTTAGATAGACACAATAAGCTGAAAGTGAAATGATGTAAAAAGACATTCCATGTAAATAGTAACCAAAAGAGTTATGGAGTAGACAAAGTAATATTAGACAAAAAAAACTTTAAATGAAAAATATAAGATAAGGAAAAGCATTATATATTAAGAAAAATCTCAAAACATTAAAAAATAATGATAAACATGTGTGCACCTAATAACAGACCATCAAAATAAATAGAGCAAAAACAAACAGAATTGAAAGGAACAATAGACATTTAGACAATTGTATTTGGAGTCTTTAATGTTCCCTGCTTAATACTGAATAAAATAACCATGTGAAAAATCAATCAGGAAATAGAAGACATGAAGAAAACCTTAAACCAACTAGTTTTAATAGACTTTGAGGGTAATATGCTTGATAGGTCTTCCACTACCTCAGCAGCTATTATGTATAGTAGCTGCCCTCTTCCTATGGTGCCTTGCCCCTCCCCTGGGTGATGTCATGCCAAGATGGTTGCTCCCACCAAAGAATAAACCCTTCCTCCCAGCATGCCCCTGGTCCCACCTAGAGAGTAACCTAATACTCGCTCACCCCTTACCACCTAGTGACGTCACCAGCTCCTCCACTCCCTGATCACTACCTCACTCAACCCCACCTCAGCCCCTACAAGCCCCACCCCAGTCTCTATAAAAGACTCTCCCTGCCCCAGCCATATTGCTTTTGTCTCTCCTTTGTTCAGAGACAGCCCGGCAGATCTATTCCCCTAATAAAGGCTTGTTGTGGCCTGGTCTGGTCTTGGTCTTCGGCACTTTTACCTGACAATGCTAAATAATGTTAGCCAGCCTCAAAAAGACAAATGCTGCATGATTCTGCTTATGTAGGGTACCCAAAGCAGTGAAGTTTATGCAGACAGAAAGTTGGATGGCAACTGCTGGGGACTGGGAAGAAAGAAGACTGGGAGTTACTGTTTAGTGGATGCTATAGTTTGAATGATGATGTCTTATAAAAGTTCATGTTGAAATTTAATCCCCAATGCAGCAGTGCTAAGAAGTGTGAACATGGGACATGATTAAGTCCCAAGGGTAAGTTTACTCTTGTGGTCATATTAGGACTTTCATAAAAATGTTTAAGTTTGAAAAGACTACTTCCTTGCCTTTCCACTTTTTACCATAAGAGAACAAACCAGCAAGGTCCCCTCTTGGAGGCAGAAGGCAGACCTCAAAAGACGCCAATGCTGAAAACTTCATCTTGGATTTTGCAGTCTTTAGGATTATAGGAAGTGAATATCTGTTCTTAATAAATTATCCAGTCCTGTGTATTTTGTTAGAGCAACCTGAACAGAAAAAGATGAATATAGTTTCCATTTTACAGGATGAAGAGTTCTGAAGATGTACAATGGTGGTAGTGGTTGTACACTAATATGAATGTACTTGATGTCATTGAATTATACATTTAAAAAGAGTTAAGTTAGTTAATTTAATTCTATATGTAGAATAATTTAAATAGTATTGATCACAACAAATAACAGTATTTCCCCTAATTAATCAAATACACTGATGGCATCAAGAGGCAGACTGCTGGGGGAAGTGGGTCTCCACTGTAGGATTCAAATGTTACTGCAGTATCAACCTTAGGATTCATGGAGGATGGAGGTCTGTCAGGATTAGCTATACAATTTCAAGAATTTTGTCTTATAGTCAGGTGGATGTTATGGAAGATATATAGGTTGATAAGTAAATGGCTATTTAAAAGGAAAATTTTAAAAGAATTGTGTAAGATCACAGGAACCATAGGGTGTCCCCTCCTCATGGTAGAAGCAGTAGCAGCAACAGCGGAGGCTGAGCTACAAGTTCAAACCTGTGCCAAGCAAATGCAGGCAGAAGAGAACTGTGAGAAATCTGTAAAGGTGACAGTACTGGGATGAACACTGCCAGGAAAGTAGAAATGGCTCAAACCAGGCCATCTGACTGAGCTCACGGTGGAGTCCAAACCTGCTCAGTAAGGGGAAACAAGTCATGCTAACATAGCTAGACATCACGTGGAAAGATCGGCTTCAGGGCCATCTGCAGCCCACACCAGGTCCCAGTGAGTAGCAAGGCTGAGGCTGACTCCTGTCTCAGGATGGCAAAGGAGGAGGAATCAGCCTTCCTGGCAACCTTTTCAGACAAAGGGAAGAGATAAAGGGGACAATTATAGGAAAGGAAGAAATCAAATTATCATTATTTACATATGATATGATCCTTTACATAGAAGATGCCAAAAATTCCAGAAAAGGACTTCTAGAATTAATAATCACATTTAGCAATGAAATAGGATAAAAATCAATACATAAAAATCAATAGTGTTCCTGTACATCAACAATGAAATCACCTAGAAAGAAATTAGGAAAATAATATCATTTACAATAGCATCAATAAAAATTAAATACTTAGGAATTAGCCTAAGGAAGTGAAAGAATTCTGCAATGAAAACTATAGAACTCTGAAAAAGGAGATCAAAGAGTCTACCAAAATATGGAAAGGTATCCCTTGTTCCTCGGTAGGCAGAACCAATATTGTCAAAATGGCCATACTTCTAAAATTGATACACAGATTTAATGCAAACACAATCAAAATACCAATAACATTTCTCACAGAACTAGAGAAAACAATCCTAAAACTCATATGAAAAGAAAAGACCAAGAGAAGCAAAAGCAATCTTGGAAAACAGGAAGAATCACAGTATCTGACTTCAAGTTATACTCTAAAGGAACAATGATAAAACCAGCATGATATTGGCACAAACAGACATGTGGATCAATGGAACAGAATAGAGGATGCAGAAACAATCCCAGGCACACTTAGCTACCTGATCTTTGACAAAGGAGCCAAAAACATATGCTGGAGGAAAGATAGCCTCTTTAGCAAATGGTGCTGGAAAAACTACCTATCCACATGCAGAAGGCTGAATCTAGAACCATATATCTCACCATATACCAAACAAATGAAAAAATGGGTCAAAAATCTAAATATTAAAACCTGCTGGAAGATAAAATAGGTAAAACTCTTGAAGACATAGGCGTAGGCAAGAACTTTCTGAACACAATTCCAGTTGCAGAACTAACAACAGTAGACAATAAACAGGACTATATCAAGTTTTAAAGTTTCTGCACAGCAAAGGCAACAACAAATAGAATAAAGAGACAACCTAAAATAATGGGAAAAATATTTTTCCAGCTACTCCTCAGACAGATCATTAAGATCCAGATACATAAAGAACTAAAAAAAATTAATTTCCCAAAATAAAAGAGCCAGTTAAAAAAAATGGGCAAAGGAGTGTAGACACTTCTCAAAGAAGAATGATAAATGATCAATAAATAAATGAAAAATTTTCAGCATTACTGACCATTAGAGAAATGCAAATTAAAACAACCCTGAGATTTCATTTAATGTCAGAAAGAATGTTGATCATAAAAAATTCAAATAACATATGCTGATGACATTTCAGTGAAAAAGGAATCCTTTTACATTGCTGCTGGGAATATAAACTAGTTCAATTACCATGAAAATCAGAATAGATATTCCTCAAAAAACCAAAAATATGGGACTGGGGATTTAGCTCAGTGGCACCATGCTTGCCTCACAAGCGCAAGGTCCTGAGTTTGATCCTCAGTATCAGGAAAAAAAATAGTGAAAAAAACAAAAATAGATTTCTCACAGAAGAGAAACAATGCAATATTTAAACATATGTTTCTGATTTATTTCACTTAAAAGTACAGTCTCAAGGTGCTTCTATTTACCTAAAAATGTCGCATGTTTATCTTTCTTCATGGTACAGTAGTACTCCATTGTATACAAAAACCACAGGTACAAATTTCCTATGATAAATATGATCAATATGTATGACAAATATGTACTAATAAAAAATAAAGTTAAAAATAAATGAAATTCAAGAAAACTAAAAGAAATTCCATTTGACCCAGCTATTACCCTTCCATCTTCTCAAAAGAGTTAAAGACAACATATTACAGTGATACATGCATATCAATTTTTATAGCAGCAAATTCACAACAGTTAAAATCTTGGAATCAGCCTGTATTTCCATCAACAGACAAATGGATAAAGAAAATATGGTATCTGTACATAATGGAATACTACTTTGCTATAAAGAAAACCAGATGATAGACCTTTTACAAATATGAGTGAAGCAAGAGAGGAAAATTGGGGGTAAAAGGGTATGGATGGGGGATGTGGAAAGAGTTAAGATGTGTCATGTCCATGTACCAATTACTCACAATGAATGTATCCATTATGTGTCACAAACATGAATTAAAAAAAGAAATGAAAATGTGGCAAGTGGATCTAGAGATAGAGAGAGGGAACAGAAGGAAAAGAGGTTAAAAAGGATTAAGATATGTTAAATACATGGACCTACTTCCTAAGGTGAATGTAAACATTATATACTGCAAACAGTTACTAATAAAAAAAACCCTTCAAAAAGTAGTCTGGAGCAAAGGAGTGAATGTCTTTGCTCAAAGACACAGAAACACAAAAGGCTCACATAGAACTGCTCTCAATTGTCATTTTAAGGGAGAGTTTCTTTGATACATATTCTTAACTATAGAAAAAGTTTTAGAAGACTAATTTGTGAATGTTTTGTTTTGGAGAGAGGACTTGGATAGTGGTGAATTAGCAAGCCAAAACTAATAAAATTCTTAGACAAACAAGATTACATAATTTTTTTCTCTCTGGAGAATAACAACTTTACTTACTTGCACAATTTCAAAATTTTCTTTTCTAAAAAAGTTTTGTTGCAAAGAGATTTGTACATTCTGATTGTAAAAGAGAAATTTCCCTTAAACCTAAAATTTGAGAAAATAGTAATTTAATGCTGTTAATGCTCTCTCTCCCTTTTAGAAACATTCTCTTCACTTTGTTACCAGGACAACAAGCTCTTATCTGGATTTCCTCCTACTCTCTGGATCTCCTTCTCAATCTCCTTCGCTGGTTCCTGCCCTTCTCCCTAAAGTCCTAACCTTAGAGTAACAACACATGGATCAGTTCTGGAACCAGTTCTCTTCTTTATTTAAACTTTCTTTCTTGATTCTTTCATCTAAATTCTTGTGTTGTTCAGCTCAAAGTATATATCTACGGCCTGACAATCTCTTTCCTTCACAACTTATTTGTTCAGTTGTCCAGTTGCTTACTCAAGAACTACCTTAGATGTCTAATAGGCATATTAAACTTATGCCTCAAATTGAACTGCTGATCTTTACCTAAATCTTTTCCACCCATGAACTCTTATCTCTGTTAATGGCAACTTTAGCTTTCTGGTAGCTCAGTCCTCAGAAGTTACAGTCATTTTTGTATCTTCACTTTCTCTAATATAACATCTGATCCATCCATAAATCAATCTTTTTTTCCTCTGGAATATACCCAGAATTACTTACAACTTCACGTACTGCAAGCACTTCTGTTCAAACCATTCCATTTTTCTTTCACCAGAGTTAATACAAAAGCATCTCTGCTGACCTCACTGCTTCCAATCTTTATCCCTATTGTCTGTTCTCCACATAGCAGCTGGACTAATGCAGATAAAGGTCCATCAGGTATCCTCTCTGTTAAAAATTGTTTGGTGTCTCCTGATAGCTCTCAGATTAAAAGCAAAAGCTGTGTGATTATCTACAAAACCCTAGGTGATATAGTCTCTCATTATCTTTGGAGCCAAATCCTTTCATTCACTCTGCTCCAGCTACACTGGCCTCCTTCAGTTTTCCAATAGACCAGATGTTATCTACCCTGAGAACCTTCACACTATGCATTCTCTTCATGTGGAGCCCCCAAAAGGCTAACATGGCTAACTTCATTGTCTTTGCCCACTTGTTTAACAATAGCATCTTGATGATGCCCACCCTGGTGGCATCATTTAAAATGTAACCGCTGGTCTTCTACAGTCATTCAATTTCCCTAATTCTGTTCTATTTCTTCCCATTGCATGTATTTCCTTCTGATATACTACAAAATTGAATTATTTATTAAGTTCACATAATTATTACACTCTGTAATTATCATAGCACACAACGTTGTGACTACCCATGAAGCTACATAATTTCCCTATCATAATGATTTTGCTTATTGTCTGTCTCCCTCAGCTAAAATGTAAAATCCACTGGGGTGGGGATTTTTTTCCTGCTTATATTTTAATATGACCTCTGAACTTAGAATATTTCTTGGAAAATACAGGTGAACACAGAGATACAAACAAATATTTGTTGAACTTATGAAGAAATTTCTTAATTTTCATATTTGAGGGACTTAGTTTTAGTGTTTTAATGTTATATTTTTATTTATTTGTGTAACATCTTTAGCTATTAGGGAAGTGCAAATCAACACAACTCTAAAGAATCTTTTTTTTTTTTTTGCTTAAATTCTTTTATTGGTACATTTTAGGTGCACAATACATTTGCATTTATAATTTGGTGCTTGTACCTGTACAGGATGTATCTTGGTTCTTATTTTTTCCCCATTACCTGTGTGCCCTTCACCCCCTAGACCCTTCCCTATTTACATAGACTTTGTTTCCATTTTTTTCTTTTCTCATAATTTTTCCTCTCCCTTCTTTTCTTTCCCCTTCCCCTCCCACTTCCCCTACCCCTTTGGACCTTTTCTTCTTATTTCAAATTATCAATTATTCATTTTAATTGTTTTAATCCTTGTTCACACTTTTAGTTTCTCACACTAGAGAAACTATTCAGTATTAACATATGTGTGTCCTATTTATTTCACTTAAGAGTATGGCCTCAATATGCAGCCATTTAGCTATAAATGTCTCTAGTTTGTCATTTTTTATGGCTGAGTAGTACTCCATTTTATAAAAAAAAAAGCACACCTAAAGAATCTTATTCCAGTCTGAATGGCTATCATGAAGAGCACAAAAAACAACAAATGTTAGCAAGGATGTTGGGGAATAAACAATATATTTTTGGTGGGATTGTAAACTAGTGAAATCACTATGGAAATCAGTATGAAATTCCTCAGAAATATAAAATCAGAAATTCTTTTTGAACAAGCTATACCTCTTCTAGTTATTTTCTTGAAAGAGTTAAAGTCATCATCACAATTCCTGAACTATGGAAACAGACTCAATACTCATCAACAGATAAATGGATAAAAAAAAAACCCTGGTCTATATACACAGCAAAATTTTACCCAGCCATAAAAACTTATTCATTTGCAGGAAAATGGATGGATCTTGAGACCATAATGTTAAGTGAAATAACTAAGCGATAGAAGGTTAAATATTTCATTGTGATGTTTATATGAGGAATCTAAATATAAATAAATGGAAGGACAAAATAAAGAAGAGATCATGAGAAACAGGCAAACTTTTTGGAGATGGGAAAAAGGATCAGGGGAAGTTGGGAAAAGCATCAAAAATTATCAAGATTATACATATATATCAATTCATATATATATATTCCCCAAATGAATGCAATTATACTTTTAATATAAATTTATAGTCTAATAACTTTTACAAGAAAGCATATAGCCAGAGAATAACTTCACAAATGAAGATAAACATTGAAATATGAAGATATGTTTTGTATGCAATGTTTTTCTTATCAATAAAAATTTGAAATATAAAATTCAGTGAATAAACGAGTGATTTCAGGAAAATGGATGCACTTTGGGACCAAAATGTTAAGTGATATAGATCAGCCACACAAGCTTAAATATCACACGATTTTTATATGACAAATCCAAAATGTATATAAATGAAAGAGCAAAATAAAAAATAAATAATAGGAAATGAGATAGATCTTCTGCAAAAGGGAAGGGCATAGAGAGATGGGGGGAGGAGCAAGGGAGGGGAAAGGATTGGCATGAAAAATCAGAATTAGAATATGTTATGTACATGTAGCAACTCCCATGATGAACATAATCATTACGTACTGCAAAAAAGTACTAATAAAAATTTAAAAAGACATAAAAATTCAGTGCAATAAGTCAGACACAAAAACTTAAATATCACATAGTTTGTCTTATATGAGAAGCATAAAAATAAATTAGAGAATGAAATAAAGGAGAGGTTGTAGGAAACAAAAAGGCAGACTTTGTAGACATGAAGAAAAGGGTCAAGGAGAGGAAGGAGATTATGAAGGGGGGTAAAGGGATTGAAAATTATCAAGATATGATACATACATGTATCAAGTCCCCAAAACTAATGTAAGTATCATGTATCACAAGCATACATAAATTAAAAAAGGAAAAATTTCAACACTAAGAGCAGGCATCATGCACCTTTGATAAGCCACTTGAAGATACTCAACAGGTACACAGATGCATGAAGAGATAAGAGGACCACAGGAAATTGCTGGATTGAAACTTCAGCAGGCAAGCAACCAGGTAAAACCCCAAAATATCAGTATTTAGAAAGACAAGTAACAGAAGTTATACATAATGGCCCTGAACAAAAAGCAGCTCACCTCCAGAGGGGAACCTTCTTTTTAGTGGAGTAGTAAAAAATAATTTCAGCATACAGTTTTGAATGTTGACTTTACTAATGGACAGATATACAATCTGAGCCAAAAGATGACCTGAGTCCAGCCAAGCAACTGATGATGTGAGTGACAATTACCAGTATTTTCCTACAGACATAAGCAATACTGAGACAGAGAGCTATCTTAAGTAACTTCCTTTGCCTTGGTAAGCAGCATAGCAAAACAGAAACCCCCACATTTTTGTATTTGTTGCATATCACCAATATGCAACAGCCACTTCTTTCACTGAGGCAGTGGGCACCCTCCCTAGGAGTCAGCCTGGACCCTGGAAAATGTTAACTGTGACACATAAAGACTAAAACCATGGGGGTGGGAGAAATGCCTCAATGAGTACATCATGTTAGACTGGGCTCCAGGCTGGGGAAAAAAAGAAAGAAAAAGAATGGCAATTTGAACACTGTGACAAGAAAGGAGGTCAATTGGATGAGATTTTGCAGGGAATGGGATCTGAGACTGGGAGAATTGCTGCAGGGATCAAAGGAAGCCTGGGTATTCCTGGTTTCTTATCCCATCCCAGACCCACCCATTCAGAAATACTCAGGGTAAATGTGGTGCCATAGACTCTCACCAGCCATTCTTCCACACAGGTTGTGGAATCTGGATCTGGGATCTAGATCATGGAATATTTATTTGCCCTGAATAGCACAAAAGACTAAATTCATAAAACTTAATCTTAATCCTCATCTCTATATCAATAGTATTTAAAACAAATTACCACTCCATCCTTCAAACATTTATTCAGTTCGCCAGGAGAACAGTGTTCTCTTGGTTGTCTTCCATGTCTCAATCTCTTTTGCCAGGTACTCTTTTTTTTTTTTTTTTTTTTTGGTACTGGGGATCAAACTTGGGTCCTTACACTTGCACAGCAGGTGACAAAACCACTGAGCTAAATCCCTAGCCCTGCCAGTTACTCTTTACTTTCTCTATCCTTGAATTTTGTCAAGACCCTGGGTGCTGTCCTTAAATATTTTCTTTTCTCTGTTGACAGAGAACACCCAACATCATAACATCCATTTGCATTGTTTTAAAACACCATATTGTCAAAATATTTATCTCTATCCTGCTCACCACCCTTGAACTCAACCACGTGCTTTCAGCTATCTACTCATTAACTTCACTGTGATGTCTAATAGGAACCTCATATTCAACATAATCAAACCAAAACTTCTGCTCTTTCCCAATCTGTTCCTCCTTCAAAATTTTCACATTTATTAAATTTCAACTCACTCTTCCAGATTCTCAGGCCATTAATCTTGAAGTTATCTTTCCATTTTTCTTTCTTTCCAACCCATTTTCAAACCCTACTTGTTTTGCCTTCAAATAAGCCAGACAGTAAGCTTATACTACAGCCTTCACTGGGCTCTATTCAGGTTTAGAAATCAGAAAGCATCTCTCACTTGAACCAATGCAATCTCCCCTCAACTGGCCTCCTAAATATTACCCCTTTAAAATATATCAAGTTATGTCACTGAAAATCATTCATTGGCTTCCTATGATGCCAAAACCCAACCATGGCTAACATGGCTCTGTGTAAGAACAGGAAAATAGAACTTGTGCCTAGAACTAGACATGTCTCTTCTTCTGTTGATCATTTGTGTCAGTGATTGAGTCAGTCTGGTCAGGAGTTGAACTTGGTTTTGTTGTCTCTAAGGTTACTCTCAGGGTCCTTTTCAGATTTCATTTATTTGCCCATTCTAAACTTAGAGTGACAGCTTTTTCAGTGCTCCTGCTTCTCCATCAGCTTTAGGTCTTCCCAGTACACATATACCAACAGCAGAGTCACTCTCTGTATTGTTCCTTTTCCTTACTTTTTGCTATTTGTTGGAATCATGGGATGGTGACCAGGAGGGAGAAAATCTTTGCTCTCCTGGTTCAACCTCAGACCTATTCGCACCCAATGACCTTGGTCTTAGGATGTAGCTTTCTAGGTGACCTTTCCCTCTCCCAGCAGAAAGAGACCTGTCTTGATCTGGTCCCCTCCACAGAAAGAAGATCCCTCCAACCCCCTTTCCTTCACTATAGCGGTTCTTCCACTGGCCCCTTAGGTAACAACCTTTACTGTTTCTTACCCTAGCAGGATAAAGTGTTTATTCATGAGGAAAGAGGAAACAGGTGGAATTTTATGTTTTTCTTGCAATAGGAACTATCTTTGTCTCTAGGACAACACCATGGAGGAAGCATTTCTCCAATAGCACCCCCTCCAATCACCCATTCTTTGTTATGAGCATCCAGGAGGTCCATGGAGAAGAGTCTACAAGTGGACAGAAACATCTGTCAGTACACAGTTCTAAAAGTTCTATACTCCCCTGCTAGCTCATGCACACCCATTGACAATTTGACACATCCTGGCTGAATGCCTCTCATGCCTTCACTTATGTGGAAGGAAATCCTATCTTCCTTGTCTGACTTGTCAGGTGGGACAGGGCTGGTGTCTTGTCTTTCCAAGAAAATGCCCAGCTTTCCTTGCCTTCTAGCCCAGTTAGTTTTCTGTGACTTCAGCTCTGTGATGGTTTCAAGAAAAATTATAATTTAATAGATAGTCTAACTTTTCCTTATTGCTAAAGATAAAAATAATGCTTTTTCCAGCTTTCTAGTTCCTAGGTAGGATAGAAGTCAGAAGTCCCACCCAACTATATCTTAAAGGAATTTATCCCAAATTAAGAGATATACATACAATGATATTTGCATAAAGATGAGCTTTGGTGTATTTAAAAGTTGAATGAAATTAGAAAACTCAAACTTTGACTTTATTCAATATAAATAATGTTAGCTCATGAAAGAAGCAACATTCAGTTCCTAGAAGCTTAACATGAATAACATTTATTTCTTATTTATATCAAAGTTTGATCCAGGCTGAAGGATTTTCTTGTGTGATTTCTCCATGTGATGACATTGAGAAGTGGTTTCCTACATATACTCTACTCTCTGAGTCCTTCTGGCTCTTCAAAGAATGAAAGAAAAGAAGAAGATTGAAAGGTATATTTTAATATCAGCCCTGATATTCCTGGCCCATATTTCATTGGCCAAAAATCAATTGTGGCTCTAACCTGACTGTAAGAAAGACTGAAAAATATCATCTTTTTCTGTGTGGTACCCAGGAAAAAGAAATGGAGTTAATAACCATGTAACCAGTTTCTGCCATAGTGCTATCAACAGAAAAACTATAGTATGGTATACCTGTATGTTGGAATATTATGTATTTATTAAAACTATACTGTTGTAAAAAATTTTATGTCAATGAAAAATACCTAGAGCAAAACACTAAATAATAAATGACTGTAAATATAAAATGGAATATATAGTATGATCCTAATTATGTTTGTAGATGGACATATATATGTATATATATAGACATATCATGCATCTATGCTAATAAAAAGACTAAAAGAACATTCAGATATATGGAAGGAAGTCCTACCTTCCTCGTCTCACTTGTCAGGTGGAACATTTACATGATAGGATGATAAGTGATTTAATTTTCCCTTTATGGTATTGATATTTTCCAGATTTTTATAATGAACTTATTTTATGATATAATTGTTTAAGTACTGTTTATTTTAGGGTGTAACAAAAAATATATTGGGAGCTTTTTGAGAGAACTAGGTCATTGAAACTGCAGGGAGCAAATTCCTATAAAAGCTTTGTGAATTACACATATTTTATATTTACAGCCTAGAAATGATTCTCATTTCCATGATATGACTTCATCCTCATTTAATTAGCTAAAGACAACATTTGTGCTCCTAATAGTGAAATTCTGATTAATATAGGTAACTTTCTAAGTGCTGTTTCAGTTGGTCTTACATGTGAAACCAGAAAAAAAGAGAAATGTTTCACTTAATGATAAATTTGGACAAATAGTAGTTAATAGGATTAAATAAAAATACATTGAATCATGCAGACAGAGCCCTTTTCAACTTCTCTTTCATACTGAATAATACATGCTTCATGTATTCTCTAACTTCTTAATTTGTATAAAACCTTCCTCTTCCTTCCTTCCCTAACTGCTTGTATTTTCCCTATTGATATACCTACTGCTTAGTAAGCTCCTAGTCTTCCATTCTCAAAACCATTGTCAAGATGATATGCCCTGAATGCAAATCTGATAGGAGATTTCAGTGCATGCAAAGCACCTGGGAAAGACCTCAAGGCTGGCTGAGCAACCCCTAGTGTGCACTCAATGAACAGGGAGATTGGAAAATCCAGCTGCAGGATGCTTCAGGGAGGTTGTTTGTGCTGAAGAAGAAGGTTCTTAAAGGGTGCTGAAGGACATAACAGCAGGCAAAAAAAGGTGAGCCACATGTGAAATTGTAAAGACAGTGACTAGAAATTTTCATTTATTATGTGGAGCAAAAGTGAGAAACTACTCAGAGATTCTGAAAATTGCAGTGACAAGAATAGAAAATGAGATCTATTTTCTCTCCCCAATTTTCTTAATATCACAATGACAGCTATCATCCACTCATAGAAGATTTGGATGAAAGCAGGCATTTGAATTGTCCACTGGGATCTTAGGTCACTATATTTAATATTTAGCCAGATTAGTTATCTTGTCTAAGAAGAAGAGTTCTTATTTTTTACTATTTAAATGAATTCACATTTAACAATCAAATGACTGGTTTCAAGGTTACTGTGTTGCTCAAGTATCAGGCCTTGACCAGCTCTTCTGTTCCCACCTTCTGTGATCACAGAATAGGAGCCTTTCCCCCTGTTGCCTGTATTCTCAGGGCACATCTACAGGAGTATTTCTCTCCCTTCTCCCTTCTTATCCAGGGCAGGGACCTGGGACATAAATACAGGGACCACAAAAAAATATTCTAGAAAAAACACAAACCATTAAGATTCAAGTAATGAATCTTTGATCTGTAATAGAATTTTTTAAAAGTATATTAATAGCAATAAGACATTCTATTTCTCTATTTAGTATTACTTTTCAAAAATAAGTCTTCAATGTCAGGTAATTGAATAGCAGGAGAGATGTAATTTGATAAGGAAGAAATGATGCTACCTCCAACTTTGCTAAGTACCAGTAATCTTACTTATGTTCTCTCTTCATTACACACATGAAAAATCTTCCCAGATTATATTCCACACTCTCATTACTGTATATTCCATATCTGTTTTCATATTTAATTACTATCACATTAAAAGTTTTCTAATAAAATATCCTTTAGGGGTAGGAAAAATTATGAGAAATGGAAAAAATGGAAACAAAGACTTTGTAAATAGGGAAGGGTGGAGGGGGTGAAGGGAGGGCTAGGAATGGGGAAAAATAAGAACTAAGATGGATCATTTAAAGGTACAAGTTCCCAATGAGAAATGTAAATGTGTTGTATACCTAAAATGTACCAATAAAAGAATTAAAAAGAAAACAAAAAAAATAAAAGATACTTTATAGAATAGAAACAATACAATGAATGTGTTACCTTGGAATGGAATAGTCTGCAAATCAACATTAGTGAGGGTTAGGGGCAGGACTTTGAAACAAGCTTCATTTGCACACTAAAAGTTATTGTTTGGCTGAATACATAGAGAATGTTTAAAAAATGATTTCACAGGAGTGAAAGAAACAGAAATGGGGAAGTGGAAGCTCTCTGCTGAGACCAAAATAGAGCTAAGTTATATTCTTCTATGTGTCCTGTGTGTTACTTGTCTAAAATCAAGACTTATTTTTCCTTCTTTTTATTGGCAGACACCTCCCTTTTCTAGAAATCCCTTTACACCATGCTTTAAACAGGTGCTAAATAAGAAAAATGTTTAGTACAGCTCTTCTGCTGGTCCCTGTGGGGCTCTTCAAGAGTTTGCTAAAGGTGAACTTAGTGTGGGTGAAGAGGCAACGAGTCTCCTGCTGTTATTTGAGAGCTCTTACAATGTCATTCTGCAACCCCACACACATACATGTTGGTTGTATGCCTACAATGCTGTCCCCAAATTAGAACACCTTCCTGTCACCTTCTTGTGTTAAGATGTGAAGTTTTACTGGGCTTGAAACAGGGGCAAAGACCACCATGAAGCAGAGAGTGCATGGAAGTGAGAGTGAGAAAATCTGGGTGAACATCCTGCCATGTACCTTCCAAGCTCTGAGAATGAAGGCAAGTGCCGCAGACCTTTGTGTCCTTCATATATAAGAGAACTGTAGCAGCACAATAGTTTGAATGTGTCCAAAGTTCATAAGTTGGAAACTTCATCTCCACATTCATACATTGATGGTGTCTGAAGCTTTTGGTTAGTAATTAGGTTTTCATGAGCTCATGAAAATGAGGATGCCCTAGTGTTATTAGTGCTTCATAAGAAGAGGAAGGGAAATCTGAGTGTGCATGCTCCCACTCTCTTGCCATATGATGGTATACCATGTTATGATGTACCTTCTGTCATGTTGTGACATACCATGAAGGCCCTCCCCTGATGCGGTGCCATGCTCTTGGATTTCTTATCCACCAGAACTGAGAAATAAATCTGTTTTCTTAATAAATTATTCAGTCTGTGGTATTGTTATAGCAGCAGAAAATGGGCAACTGGGTTATTTCACTGGCTTTTTTCAGTACAGTATTTTATTATCCCGTACTCTCTCATCTTATATTCCTCTTCCAGATTAAGAAGCAGAAAGTTTATTGGAGACTACATTGGCTTAGGAGTTGAGAGTCCAGCTGGGTCCTAACCCTAGTCTGCCACTTTAGAGTTGAGCATCTTAGTTATGCCACTTAACTTATATTCCCTGTTGGACTCTTAATTCTGTAGGGACTAGAAAACTTCACACAGACCTTTCTCACCTTGTCAGTAACACTGGTTTGTCTGAATATGCCAGTAACAATATAAGATAACATCAGTCAACCTGTGGTATATAACAAAACATGCTGAAATTTAGTGGGTTAAATAAGCTTAACAACTATTTTCCATGGTTCTACAGGTTCTCTGGGTGGTTTTCCTGAGCTGGAATGTTACAGATGGTCTCTCAATCTGAAGATGGCAAGTTGGGCATTGTGTCACATGCCTATAATCCCAGTACTCAGGAGGATGAGGCAGAAAGATCATTGCAAGTTCAAGGCCAGCCTGAACTACATAGTGAGACCTTGCCTCAAAAAATAAATAAGAATAAAAGTTAAAATTAAAATAAATCTGAAGGTGGCATGGCTGGGGCTAGATGATCTAAGACATCTTTACACAGATCTGACAGATGCCAGGCTGCTTGCCCAGGGGTTTGACTGAGACTTTTCATGTCTGCTCTATGCATCCCTTATCCTCTTGAAAGTTGGCCTTACCTTCTTTATAAGTGGTCTCAGGATTCCAAAGGACAAAAGGAAGACTTCACGCACAAGTGGTTTTTAAGATGCTACTGGCATCACATTTGCAAATGTCTCATTGACTAACACAAGTTAAATGTCTAAGCTCAGATTCAACAGAAAAGCTTGATGGGAGATGCCTCAAAAGTTTTGTGTCCAATTTCCAATTTAACAAAATAACTGGAAGGATCTTTGAAAGTTATAAAATATATTTCAAATTTTAATGTGGCATTTGCTGTGCTTGTAAATATATCATTTGGATTTTTTCCAACTTTAAAAATAATTTTATTGCAGCATTCTACCAAGGAACCTTTGATTCTACCTATCTAAAATTCAGTTACAGGTTTGTCTGAGTAACCCATTGTCAAAGCCACCAACTGAGCTCTACAGTGTGAGGGAGAAGACGGAATGGAAGGATAAGAGAGTGAGTGTATGTGGACAATGTGAGGGTACCAGGAACCAAGGCAAGGTAAGCTTCCAAAATACCCCAAGTGGTGCAAAAACCCATCAACCTAACAATCTTCCCAGCTAGTCCTGGTAGTGAAGGCATCAGAACTTAGATTAGTGGCAAGAACTGGTAGAACCTATGGCAGAAAGATCTGCATAAAGGGATTAATGTCCTAATTCAGGCATTCCATGGGAAAGTATGCTGTGACAAAAGCAATTCAGCTGCAGTCAAATCCAGAATAGTTGTGCTGGTACAAGCCAGTGGCCATGGAGTTAGTCCTGAATGTCCATTATTATGAGTCATAGCATTGCCTTTCCCCAGTCTTAGCTGTATGGACCCACTTCATCAAGTGAACCTTTAGCTCAATTTTCCAACCTTCACATTCCATCCCTGACTGCTCTGATGGTCACTTAGCTCCTCTGTGGTCTTAAGATTGATCTAGCCTTTTCTTGTCATCCCAGGAGGGAAGATTAGACTCAAGATCCTCAGGCATTTACTGAAATTTTGCTATAAATAGCTCAGAACTTTGGTACTGATGCTTACCTTTAATTATCCCAGCTCCATTTGGCCCTGTTGACTAGTCAATTAACTCCTCTTTATAATATCTAACAGATGAATGCCATTAAGAAGCCCTGTATAACTTGGATGAAATTTTCCACTGTACTTATTTTCAGTTCCCTCTTTCCTCTCAGCTTTTGTCAGAGACTCTGAAAGGGGAATTGTTTAGTAGTTCTTATTGAAGTTTTTTCTTTCTCCTTGATAGTTCTAGCCAAGTCTGTCTGTCACTGCAAAATGAAGAGAAAAAGAACATATAAGCACAAAGTTTTGAATTCATTTGGAGATGCCTCCTGTTGTCTCCTTCTGGAAGATCAGTCAAGGACAACAGATCATCTATGAGACAGCACAATACAGCCATTAAAATGTAGCCTGCAAAAATGGCAAATTATACAGTATAGTTCAATTATTAAAAGAAACAGTGATATTTTTAAATTTCATAAGTTTTTATATCCTGATTTTTCTGTGAAGATTGTACACCTTCAGTTCTTTCCCTAAAGAGAAATATATCTTCAGCAGCTATGCACAACTGACCAAATACGGCAAAATACCTAAAGAATCCCATGAAAAGGGACCATCTGCTGTGCATCTGTCCCTAAATCCTTCTTTAGAAAGTCTCCATCATTTCTAAGTTTACCTACAGCTTTAGGGCATTACCTTAAAAGCATTTCTATATTTGGCATGTGCTCTCAAAATCAAACTTCTCAGTGTAATCTGTAGCAAATGGCTACAAAGAGCAATACAGAGAGCTAAGAGGTGCAGGGTGGTCACAAAATATCTTCAACAATAGTTGTGTAAAGTCTGCTTTTTGTATAAGCCTAGCTTTTGCCCCACAGCATATAAAGATAGAAGAAAATCAGAGAAGACAAAAATGTTTTCTCTGGAGAAATACACAAAATCAGAGAATAGTGTAAAAATAGAACAACATCTTGCACATCTTGCAGCAATGTACTATTCCAAAGTCCACAAAATTTTTTCCTATATATTATATTGTATAATTCTCAAAAATCTATGACTTTCTGCATTAATATCTATGATAAAAGAGAGAAGTATGATTTAGGGGCAGACCATTGACTTGGTCAAGCTCATACTGCCAGTTAAGAGTTGATGCTTAAAGAAAGAGACCCAAGGATCAGTGGAACTGATTAGAAGATGCAGAAACAACTCCAGACATCCTCAGCCACCTCATCTTCAACAAAGGAGCCAAACACCTGCACTGGAAGAAAGACAGCCTCTTTAATAAATAGGGCTGGAAAAATTGGGTTTCAACTTGCCAAAGATTAAAACTATACCTATATCTCTCACCATGCACTAAACTAAAATTAAAATGGATTAAAGATCTAAAATATAAACACTAAACCAGCTGGAAGAGAGATTAGGTAGAACTCTTGAAGACACTGGCATAGGAAAAGATTTCATGAAAAAAACCTCAGGCACATGGGAACTAGCACAAAGAATCAATAAGTGGGAGCTTTTCTTATTAAAAACCTTAAGAGTTTATTCACTATAAACATATTTTGGGCTAGTCCTTGATTTTGATTTAATTCACACAGTTACAGGTAATAGATTAATAATTACCACAAATTGTTATTTTCTAAGATGTGCTTGATATTATTGTTACTGATTGTATCACTTAGGCTAAGGTGTTGTGATTGATCTAATCAGTTATCCTTCCTTGTATAATGAAAATGAGATTGCCCCAGAGTTATTAGAGACTCAAAAACCTAAAGACCAGCTATATCTGGAAGACACCTCTGAGAAGCAAGCATTCCATAATGGTTCTAAATACAAGCAACAAAGATACCTACAATAGCCAATATCAAAGTTTCAACTGAGGAATTAAACCAAGGACAGCACCAACAACAAAAATAGAAATGAGAAGACATTTAAGCAAGGCAAAAACCCAGTCTTCCAGCTCACCAAAGGCAAATGCTGGGGGAAATGAGGAGGTGGAAAAGTCTGATAATCAACCACTTGGACACCCTGAACTGATAGCACAGGAAGTAACAAAACTGATGGATGAGGCTCTAGAAAAATTCAAAACAGAAATATTTTCCGAGATAACTACAGAGATGATGAGCAAAATAAGACATGATTAGAGACTCTAGAACAAAAAATGGAAATGAAATCTATGAAAATAAGAGAGGATGGAGAGGGTGAAGAGTGCACAAGTAATGGGGAAAAAAATAAGAACCAAGATACACCATGTACAGGTACAAGCACCCAGTGATAAGTGTAAATGTATTGTTTACCTAAAATGTACCAATAAAAGAATTTTTAAAAAATACATAGATGAATTCAGGACCATGATGGAAACCATAAATCTCAAGTATAGGAAAGAAATGGAAACCATGAACACCCAATATAGGAAAGAAATGGAAACCATGAACACCCAATATAGGAAAGAAATGGAATCCATGAAAAAGATTCAGACAAATATCCATGATATTAAAAACTCTTTTGAAAGTATGCACAGGAGACTGAGCCAATCTGAAAACAGAGTATCAGATATAGAAGACAGGATGGAGGCCAGTGACTGCAGAAGACAGCTCTTAAAAGTAGTCAGGGACCATGAGAAATTAATCCAACAGCTCCTAGATGATGCAAAGAAGAATAATATAAGACTGATAGGAGTTCATGAAAAACCAGGAGAAAGTACAAATGACAAAAATAACTGTTCACAGAATTAATGACAGAAGACTTCCCAAACAGAGTAAAAGAATTTGACATAGATAATTGAGGCATATAAGACTTCAACTAGCCATGAACAAAAAAAATCTACACCTAGATATATAATAATCAAGATCCCAGAAACCCACAGAAGAACAAAATATTACAAGCAGTTAGAGAAAAGAAACAAATCGCATGCAAAGGAAAGCCCATCAGAGTCACAGCAGACTTTTCAACAGAAACCCTCAAGTCAAGGAGAGCATGTAGTGAAGTATTTCAAACCCTAAAAGAAAACAACCTCCAACCTAGACTGATGTATCCTGCAAAACTGTTTTTCAAAATTGATGGGAAAATAAGATACTTCCATGACAAAGAACAACTGAGAAACTTCATGAATACCAAGCCAGCACTTCAAACAATCCTAAAAAATATCCTACAAAAAGACAATGAAATTCACAACTCCATGAGGCCCAACAGGACAAATCCAAAATATTTCATCAGGCAAGGCAAGAAATTAAAAGGAGAGGGGAAAAATTAAAAAAGATACAACAACAGTAAAATAAATGACAATGATAAGTCACTACACATCAGTTATAACCATCAATGTTAATGGCTTTGATTCACCAAACAATAGAAACAGACTGGCAGAATGGATTAAGAAGCAAAATCCAACAATATGCTGTATACAAGAAACACCAAGTTCAAAAATTAACTCACAGACTGAAAGTAAAAAAATGGAAAACAGTTCTCCATACAACAGGAATCCAGAAAAAAAGCAGGGGTAGCTATCTTATTTGCAGACAAAGTGAATTTCAAAACAAAGCTAAGAGAGCCAAAAAGGTCACTATCTCCTTGTAAAGGAAATAATCCAAGAAGAAGAGATGATAATCATAAATATATATGCACCAAAATACTAATGACCACAACCATACAAAACAAATATTAAGGGACATGAAAAAACAAATAAGCACAATACAATTGAAGTGGGGGACCTCAGTAATACAATTGCAGTGGGGGACTTCAGTAACCCACTGTCACAAAGAGACAGATCATCTAGACTAAAATTCAACAACAGAATACTAGAACTGAACTTTTGAACAAATGGACTTAATAGACATCTACAGACTGTGCCACTGCACAAAATCAGAATATACATTCTTTTCAGCTGCACACAGGTCATTCTCCAAAATAGAGCACATACTAGTTCATTGAACATGTTTAAGTAAATGCAAGGGAATTAAAGTTATCAGACCATATTATCAGACCATAGTACAATTAAACTGGGGATCAATAGCATAATAAACTACAAAAATTTCACAAACAATGAAATTGAATAACACTCTCCTGAACAGCCAATGGGTCACAGATAAATTAAACAGGAGAGAGCTCTCAGTGCAAAGGAGGCCTCTGGGTCAATGTTCCAGAGCTCCCAGCACAGAGGAGGTGAGCCATGTGGGCACCACCAGTTGTCAAAATGAGAAGACACATAAACAAGCCTCAGAACCAGACTTCCAGATCACCTACAGCAACCCCAAAGGGAAATGAGATGGAACCCTCTGATACTCAAGAACCTGGACTCCCTGAACTGCCAACTAAAAAGGATCTGGAAAAAATGAAATCAGAAATAACTTCTCAGATAACAGCAGAGATTGTGCTCATAGTACAAGACATGGTTAATAAATCTAGAGAGAGGTTGAGGAACATGATGGAATCCCAACATAGGAAACAAATGGAATCTATAAAACAGATGCAAAGAGATTTCCAGGAGATGAAAAACTCTACCAAAAGTCTATGCAGCAGAATGAGCCAATGTGAGGACAGAATTTCAGACATAGAAGATAAGATTGCAATCAGTGACCAGGAAAAGAAAAATTTCTTTAAAATAGTAAGGGACCATGAGAAATCAATCCAGCAGCTGCTAGATGATGCAAAAAAGAATAACATGAGACTGATCAGAGTCAATTAAGAAACAGGAGAGCAGATGACATAAAACAAACTGTTCACAGAAGTGATGGAAGAATACTTCCAAAGCAGGGAAAAAGAACTTCACATACAGATAAGAGAGGCATATAGGACTCCAATTAGTCTCGATCAAAAAAAAGTACACATAGGCATATATTTATTAAGATTCTACAAATCCAACAGAAGAACAAAGTTCTACAAGCAGTTAGAGAAAAGAAACAAATCACATTCAAAGGAAAACCTATCAGAATCACAGAAGACTTCACAACACAAACCCTCAGGGCAAGAAGAGGTTGGAATGATATATTTCAAGCCCTAAAGGAAAACAGCCACCAACCCAAATTGATGTACCCTGCCAAACTATGCTTCAGAATTGATGGTGAAATAAGATACTTTCATGACAAAGAGCCCCTTAGGAACTTAATAAATACCAAACCAGTACTCCAAAAAATTTAGACAAAATAATAGGAAAAGACAATGAGGATCACAACTCCAGGAAGCCCAGCAGAATGACTCCAATGGGCATGAGAAGAAACTAAAAGCAAAAGGGGAGAATACGACAAAAAGAAAAAGACAATGATAACTCAATGCATATCAGTTATAACTATCAATGTTAATGGTGTCAACTCACAAATCAAAAGAAATAGACTAGCAGAATGGGTAAAGAAGCAAGATCCAACAATATGCTGCATACAAGAAACACACTTACTTCAAAATGAAACTCATAGAATGAAAATTAAAGAGTAGAAAACAATACTCCATGTGATGGGAATTCCAAAAAGAGCAGAAGTAGTTATCCTCTTTGCAGACCAAGTGGATTTCAAACCAACACTGATTAAGAGAGATGAAGAAGGACACTACATACTTGTTAAGGGAACAATCCAAGAGAAAGAGATGACAATCATAAATATGCACTAAACACTAGACCATGCAAGTATATAAAACAAATACTAACAGACATGAAAAATCACATAAGCACTAATACAAGAGTAGTGGGGGAACAAAATACCACAATGTCACAAATAGATAGCTCAACTAGACTAAAAACAAGAAATGAAATACTAGAACTCAATCAAACTCTTGAACAAATAAGTTTAACAGATGTTTACAGAGTGTTCCAACTCACAAAATCAGAATACACATTCTATCAGCTGCACACAGGTCATTCTCCAAAATCGACCACATGTTCACTCATAGAATATGTTTAGGTAACTGAAAAGGAATTGAAATTATCCCTGTATATTATTAGACCAGAGTGTGATGAAATTGGAGATCCATAGAAATAGAAACTGCAAAAATTTCATAAAAACATGGTAATTGCACAACACACTTCTGAATAACCAGAGGGTCACAGAGGAAACTAAAGAGGAAATGAGACAGTTCCTTCAATTAAATGACTGTGACAATACAACATACCAGAATCTATGGGACACAATGAAAGCAGTCTTATGAGGGAAATTCATAGCAGTGAATATTCATACTAGGAAAACAGAACAAGCCCAATTAAACAAGCTGATGCTGAACTTCAAGCTTCTAGAAAAGAAGAGTAGGACAAACCCAAAGCCCATAGAAAGGAGGAAATTATAAAGACCAGGGCAGAAATCAATGCAATGGAGACTAAGAGGACAATACAAAAAATCAAAGAAGCCAAGAGTTGGTTCTTCGAAAGAACAAACAAAATTGACAAACCCTTAGCCAACCTTATCAGAAAAAAGGAAAGAAAAGGCCCAAATCCATGCAATTAGGAATAAAAAGGGTGAAATGACAACAGACCCAGCAGAAATCCAGAGGATCATCAATACCTACTTCCAGAATCTATACACCAATAAGATGGACAACACAGAAGAAATGGACAAATTCTTAGATACGTATGAATTACCAAAGTTGGACGAAGAAGACCTAAAAATTCTAAACAACCCAATATCAACCAATGAAATTGTAAACATAATGAAAAACTTATCAACTAAGAAAATCCTAGGCCCTGATGGCTTCACTGCTGAATTCTGTAAGACATTTAGAGGGGAACTATTGCCACTACTGTTTAAACTCTTCAATGAGATTGAAAGGGAAGCAATACTCCCAAATTCATTCCTGGAAGCAAGCATCACTTTGATCCCCAAAGCAGAGAAAGACCCAACCGAAAAGGAGAACTATAGGCCAATCTCACTAATGAACATAGATGCAAAAATCCTTAATAAGGTACTGGCAAATAGAATGCAGAAGATCATTAAGAAGATCTTACACCCTGATCAAGTGAGATTCATCCCAGGGATGCAGGGATGGTTCAACATACTCAAATCAATCAAAGTAATGCACTATATCAATAGAGCCAAGGACAAAAACCATATGATTATCTCCATAGACACAGGAAAAGCATTTGAAAAACTCCAACATGCATTTACGATAAAAATGCTACAAAAAATTGGAATAGATGGTCTCTACCTCAGAATGGTAAAAGCCATCTATGAAAAACCAACAGCCAGTCTCATACTAAATCATCAAAAACTGAAATCCTCCACACCGAACTCAGGAACAAGACATGGATGTCCACTATCACCACTCTTGTTTAATATAGCTTTGGAAACATTAGTCATGGCAATTAGACAAGAGAAGGAAATAAAAGGAATAAAGATAGAAAATGAAGGAGTCAAATTGTCATTATTTGCAGATGACATGATACTCTATATAGAAGACCCCAAGATCTCCACCAAATATCTTCTACACTTAATAAGCTAATTCAGTAAAGTAGCCAGTTACAAGGTCAACACAGAAAAAGCAATAGCTTTCCTCTACACGAATAACAGAATCAGTGAGAGAGAAATAGGGCAAACAATTCCTTTCACAATAGCATCCTAAAAACTGAAATACCTGGGAATCAACCTAATGAAAGACATCAAAGACCTCTTCTCTGAAAACTATAGCACTCTGAAAAGAGAGATTGAAGCTGATATGAGAAAATGGACAGGCATCTCCTGGTCCTGGGTAGGAAGAATTAATATAGTGAAAATGGCCATACTTCCAAAACTGCTATGTAGAGTCAATGCAATTCCAAATGAAATCCTAGCACCATACTTCATGGACCTTGAGAAAACAATCCAAAAATTGATTTGGAACTAGAAGAGACCTAGAATAGCAAAAGCTATTCTAGGCAACACAGACATGGCAGGGGGTATCAAAATCCTTAATTTGAAACTACAGTACAAAGCTATTGTGATAAAAACAGCATGGTACTGTCAAAGAAACAGACCTGAGGACTACTGGAACAGACTAGAAGATACAGAAACAACTCCAGACACACTCAGCCACCTCATCTTGAAAAAGGAGTCAAACACCCTCACCAGAGGAAAGGTATCCTCTTTAATAAATGGTGCTGCAAAAATTGGATTTCAACTTGCCAAAGATTAAATCTAGACCTATATCTCTCACCATGCACTAAACTAAAATTGAAATAGATTAAAGATCTAAATATTAAAAAAGAAATGCTGAACCGGCTGGAACAGAGGTTAGGTAGAACTCTTGAAGACACTGGTGCAGGAAAAAATTTTATGTACAAAACCTCAGTTGCCCGTGAATTAGCACAAACAATCAAGTGGGATCTCTTCTTATTAAAAAGCTTCTGCACAGCAAGAGAAACCACCAGCAGTGTGAAGAGACAACCCACAATCTGGGAAAAAATCTTCACCTGCTCTTCCTCAGACAAAGGTCTACTATCCCGAATCTATAAAGAACTTAACAAAATCAGACCTCCCAAATTTAAAAGCCCAATCTGAAAATGGTCATCTGAAATGAACAGACATTTCTCAGACAAAGAATTAGAAATAGCAAATAAATATATGAGAAAATATTCAATATCACTTGTCATTCTAGAGATGCAAATGAAAACACTGCTGAGATTCCACCTCACTCCAGAAAGAATAGCTGCTATCATGAAATCAACCAATAGCAAATGCTGGCAGGGCTCTGGGAAAAAAAGGAACCCTGCTCCACTGCTGGTGGGAGTGTAGACTGGAGCAACCACTGTGGAAATCATTATAGAGATACCTCAAAGTACTAGGACTGGAAGTCCCATTTTACACAGCTCTTCCCATGCTGGGGATCTTCCCCAAAGAATTAAAAGAATCATACCACAGTGATATATGTGCACCCATGTTCATAGCAGCACAATTTGTAATAGCTAAAACTTGAAAACAGCCCAAATGCCCATCAACTGGAGACTGGATAAAGAAAATGTTTTTTATTTTATAAAATGAACTACTACTCACCCATAAAAAATTAAGAAATTAGAGACATTTATAGCTAAATGGATACACATTGAGTTGATACTCTTAAGTGAAATAAATAGGACACACATGTATAAATATGGAATAGTTTCTCTGGTGTGAGAAACTGAAAGTGTAAATAAGGACTAAAATGTATAATAGATAATGTGAAATAGGAAGAAAAGGGGCAAAGGGTAGGGGGAGGTGGGAGTGGTAGGGGAAAGGAAAGAAAGGAATGAAATTAATATGACAAAATGGAAACAAAATCTTTGTAAACAGGGAGGCATGGATGGGTTGAAGGGAGCACTGGGCAATTGTGAAAAATAAGAACTAAGAGAGATTATGTAAAGGTGCAAATTTCCAATGATGAATGTCATTTTATTGTATACCTAAAATGTACCAATGATAAGAATGAATAATTGATAATGAGAAACAGGAAGAAAAGGTCCAAAGGGGTAGGGATAGTGGGAGGGTCAGGGGAAAGGAAAGAAGGGAAAGAAAAAATGATGAGAAATGGAAAAAATGTAAATAAATTCTTTGTAAATATGGAAGAGTGGAAGGGGTGAAGGGAGGGCTACAAATGGGGAAAGAATAAGAACCAAGATGCATCATGTAAAGGTACAAGTTCCCAATAAGAAATGTAAATGTGTTGTATACCTAAAATGTACCAATAAAAGAATTTAAGCAAAAAAAAAGAGTCTATTGTCTAGAATATATAGAGAACCAAAAAAAAACACAGACCCCGCCAAATATAAAGACCCAATTCATAAATGGGCACCTGAAATGAACAGATGTTTCTTAGACAAAGAAGTAAAAGCAGGGAATAAACATATGAAAACATGTTCAACATCACTTTTCATTTGAGCGATGCAGCTGAAAACAACACTGAGATTCCACCTCATCCAGAAAGAATGGCTGCTATCAAGAAATCAACCAACAACAAATGCTGGTGGGGTTGTGGGAAGAAAGGAACCCTTCTTCAGTATTGATGGGAGTGTAGATTGGTGCAACCAATGTGGAAATCAATATGGAGATACCTCAGAAAATTAGGATTAGAGGTCCCATTTGACCCAGCTATTCCTTTGGTAGGTATCTTCCCAAAAGTATTAAAAGAATCATACCACAGCAATATATGTGCACCCATGTTCATAGTGGCACAGTTTGTAATAGCTAAAAGTTGGAAACAGCCCAATTGTCCAACTCATGGAAACTGGATAAAGAAAATGTGTTTTATTTTTAAATGGAGTATGACTCAGCCATAAAGGAGAAATTAGAGACATTTATAGCTAAATGGATGCACATTGAGGTGATACTCTTAAGTGAAATAAATAGGACACACATGTGTAAATACCAAATACTTTCTCTGGTATGAGAAACTGAAAGTGTAAATAAGGATCAAAATGTATAACAGATAATGTGAAATAGGAAGAAATGGTCCAAAGGGTAAAGGGAAGAGGGAAGGGTTGGGGAAAGGAAAGCAGAGAATGAAATTAACATGAGAAAAGGAAAAAATGGTAACAAAGTCTTTGTAAAAAGGCAGGAGTGGGGGGCTTGAAGGGAGGGCAGGGGAAGGGGGAAAAATTAAGAACCAAGATAGATCATGTAAAGGTACAAATTTCCAATCATGAATGTCATTATATTATATACCTAGGTACCAATAAAATTAATTTTTTAAAAAGAGTTGATGTTTAGATTGATGGCAGTTTGGTGAGGTTTCTTCTGACTCCCTGCCCCAGGGTTCTCTCACTAAATCACTTTTACATTCAGTTTTTGCCTAGTTTTGGAGAAACAGAGAGTTCAGCCCAAAGTGTATTTGGGCTGGAATAGAAAATCATGTTGGAAATCCTGGGAAAATAAATCAATGTAACTATAGGAATACTATGTGGCAGTCAGTCGTGGTGGTCCCTGAACCTGAGTCCCCCAGATGTAATTAGTTCTGAGGATAACCCCTACCCCGAAAATGAGGTCTAGTGTAATATAGAAACTTGAGTGGACACTTGTATTACCCATTCTTCAGTGATAGTTCAGAATGAGCTACAAATTAGTTCTGCTTGCAAATTCCTCAGTAACTTTTCCCTCACCACTGGAAGCTATGTGACAGCCTTATTAGATTAATTTCAAATATAAACTACAGAAAATTTTACTGAATTCTCTTCACATTCTGTTCTCTTCACATTCTTTTTTTATAACTTGGAAAACTTGTTTGAGCCAGGTGCACAGGTATGCACCTGTAGTTGCAGAAACTTAGGCAATGGAGGCAGGAGGATCACTTCACATCAGTAGTTCAAGGACAGCCCAGGCAAGATAATAAGATCTCCCTCTAATTGTTTTAAAAAAAATTTAATGGGGCTGGGAGTATAGCTCAGTGGTAGAGCACTTGGCTAGCATATGGGAGGCACTGGATTTGACCACTGAAGTCCCCAAAAAAGAAACCTTAGAAGTCATTTAGCAAATATAGGAATTTAAGAGTCAAGTTTAAGTTTACTTGACCCAGAAGGAAGCTCCCCCGCTGCCATCACAGGCTCCTAGAGCCAAGAAGGTGAGCCAGTTCAAGCACCCTGAAGGAAGCTCCCCTGGCCCCATCCCAGCCTCCTAGGGCAGTGAAGCTCAGCCTGTCCCAGCACCCCAGAAGGAAGCTCCCCTCCTCCATCCCAGGTTCCTAGGGCAGAGAAGCTCAGCCTGTCCCAGCACCCAGAAGGAAGCTCCCCCCCCCGACATCCCAGGCTCCTAAGGCCAGGAAGGTGAGCCGGTTCCAGCACCTGGAAGGAAGCTCCCTGGCTGCCATCTCAAGTTCCTAGGGCAGAGAAGGTGAGACGTGTTGGCGCCAGAAGCACCCCTCCCCCACCGTGGAAATGAGAAGGCACATAAACAAGCCTCAAAAACAGACTTCCAGATCACCTACAGCAACCCCAAAGGGAAACAAGATGGAACACTCTGATACTCAACCACCTGGACTCTCTGAACTGGCAACAAAAGAGGATCTGGGAAAAATGAAATCAGAAATAATTACTCAGATAACAGCAAAGATTTTGGTCATGGTGCAAGACATGATTAATAAATCTAGAGAGGACCCAGATAAAAAAATAGAGGATCTGAGGAACATGTTGGAATCCCAACATAGGAAACAAATGGAATCCATAAAACAGATGCAAACAGATTTCCAGGAGATTAAAAACTCCATTGCAAGTCTACACAGCAGAATGAGCCAATGTGAGGACAGAATTTCAGATATAAAAGATAAGATTGCAATTAGTGACCAGGAAAAGAAAAATTGGTTCAAAGTTGTAAGGGACCATAAGAAATCAATCCAGCAGCTGATAGATGATGCAAAGAAGAACAACATAGGACTGACTGGAGTCAATGAAGACACAGGAGAGAGTGCAGTTGACATAAAAAAAACTCTTCACAGAAGTGATGGCAGAAAACTTCCCAAGCAGGGGAAAAGAACTTGACATATAGATAAGTGAGGCATATAGGACTCCAGCTAGCCTTAATCAAAAAAAATCTATACATAGGCATATAATAGTTAGGATTCCAGAAATCCAACAGAAGAAAATAATTCTACAAGCAGTGAGAGAAAAGAAACAAAGCACATACAAAGGAAAGCCCATCAGAATCACAGCAGACTTCTCAATGCAAACCCTGAAGGCAAGAAGAGCTTGGAGTGATGTATTTCAAGCCCTGAAGGAAAACAGCCTCCAACCCAGACTGATGTACCCTGCAAAATTATCTTTCAAAATTGATGGAGAAATAAGATACTTTCGTGATAAAGAGCACCTCAGGAACTTCATGAATACCAAACCAGCACTCCAGAAAATTTTAGACAATACCCTAGGAAAAGACAATGAGGATCACAACCCCAGGAAACCCAGCAGAATGAATCCATTGGGCGAGACAAAATAAATCCACAGGGGGAGAATCCAACAAAAAGAAAAAGTCATGACAAGGCTTTTAAAACTTTTAACTTCATCTCCCTAATGAGTGTATAATTCAATCTTATTATTGTACTGATTAGTATTTTTCTGATTCTAGAGCTGCACACCATTCCTTGTGCTATACTGGCTATCATCTTCTTATATCTACTTTTTAATTGGGTTGTCTATCGATGAGCTCTAAGAATTCTTTATATATTCGGGTCATAGGTTGTATGAATTGTAAATATGTTCTGTTTAAGGACTACTTTTCATTCTAATGATGTCATTTAACATTCTAAATTTTGATGGAATCTCATTTATCAATTTTTTTCTTTTATACATCATGTCTTTTGTATCCTAGGTAGTTCTTGCCTACCCTGAATTCATAAATATTTTCCCTTATAATTTCTTCTTAAAGTTTTATACATTTAGGCTTTCTTATTTAGGTTCATAGATCCCTTCAAGTTATTTTCATGTATGGAAAAAAAGGGTTGAGGTTAATTTTTTATATATGGATACCACGTGTTCCAATGCCATTTGCTGAAGACACTATCTCTTCCTGGGCTCTTGAATTGAGCTTATATTCTATAAAATGCCAATGTTAAATAATCTTTCAAAACTCAGTGGACCATATATGTGTGGTTCTATTTCTAGATTCTCTGTTTTATTCCAAAGATCTATATCTCTTTCCTTACACCAACACTGCCTTGATTACTGTAGCTTTAGAAGAAGTCTTAAAATTGGGTGCTAAATGTCTTCCAACACTGTTTTTGTTTTTGTTTTTGGCTTTTCTGGGTCCTTTGTACTCCTACATAACTTTTAAATTTCAATATCCAGTTCTTCATTTATAGCAAGTATACACAGACCTCAATTTTTATATATACCTTGTGTTTTCTAATCCTGCTAAATTCAAATACAAGTTCTAGGGGCTCCTAGACATTTCTTAGTATTTTCTCTGTAGATGATCATTTCATCTACATATAAAGATTTTGCTTCTGCCGTGACAATCCTAGCCTAGTTGTGTCATTTTATTGCCAGACTATTTTGATGTAGACCTATGTTTCAAAGTCTGATGGACAGATGAAGAGTAGGCATATATGCCCTTGTTCCCCACTTTAGGGAGAAAGCATTGTATCATCTCCACTCATAGAAGGACTTTTTGTTGGAAGTATGGAGTACATGTCTTTAATCTGTTGAGAAGGTTCTGTTCTACTTCTAGTCTCCTCATAGCTTTTACCATGAACAGCTGTAGAATTTAGTCCAATACTCTTTCTCCAACTAGTGACAGGATCATATGGCTTTCTCCTTTCCTCTGTTAAAATGATGACTTTTGGGGGTGGATATTCCAATGCTGAACCAACACTGCCATCCCTATAATAAAACCACTTTCTACATACTGCCAGATCTGACTTCCAATAGTTTGTTTTGTTAAACAAATTTCTATCTCTGTTCATACTTTTTTCTTCTATTATCTTTATCCAGTTTAAGGATTAGCACAATGTTGAGTTCCTAAAATGAGGGAAGAAGTGTTCCTTCTTTTTTCTGCTTTAATTGTTTGATATAAATTATCAGTTAAAATGTATATGAGCCTGCTGTTGTCATATAGGTAGGTTTTCAAGCTAGGAATATACTTTCTTTAATAGGTGCTATTCAAATTTTATATTTCCTCCAGAGTTAGTTTCATTAATTTGTCTTCTAAGTTACTTCTTAGAAGTTGTCAAATTTATTTCAAAAAAGATTTTGTAATATACTTTCTATATCCTTTTAAATTCTGTAAAATCTGTGGTAATTTCTCCTAGATCTTAATATTGTAATTTTAAAAATGTATAACTGATATTGTGTAACAGAAAGAAAAGGTCTAAAAGAGCAGGGGAATTGGGAGGGGTAGGGGAAGGGGAAAAAGGGAAAGGAAAAAATATGAGAAGAGGAAAAAAATGGAAACAAGGTCTTTGCAAATAGGGAAGGGTGGAGGGGGTGAAGGGAGGGCAAGGGAAGGGGAAAATAAATAAGAACCAAGAGACTTATATAATGGTATAAGATCCCTATGATGAATGTAACTGTATTTTATACCTAAAATGTACCAATAAAGTTAATGGGGGGGGGAAGTCATTTAGCAAATACCACAAAAATAGTGAAGACTTTTTATTCCCTATTTACAAAATACAAATATAACTACTTGAAATTATAATGTAACATTCAAATTGTGTGCCTTAATAATTGAGTGATGGTCGATTGTATCCTTACAGCTATCCCAGCCATAAACTAAAGCGCACTGGTTTCTCAGATGCTTGTCAGGACACCCACACATATAAGTCCCATCTGCCACGTTCTCAACACCACCACCTGCCCTGCAGAGCTTTCAGTGTTGTTCTAGCAGAAACAATAAAGTCAAAGACACAGACACTTACGTATGTGTTCACTTACTCTGTTGTGAACCATGCCTTCATAGAGAAGTGCCTCAGACCATGTGTCCCATTTCTCTCACTCAAGATGATCAGCTAGACATTTTCAAGATCTTCTCCTGAAAAAATTATGAGTTGTTCTGTGAGTAATTTGTAGATTATCTCATTCAATTACACCATTTTTTAAAAGAAGAAAGTAAACCCAATAAAAGAGTTGGGGCAATTTAAATGGTAAGTAGCAAGGAGTCATCCTTTGTGCAGGAAAGTCTTATGCTTAAAATGGTGTTCCAGAAAAATTAATAAAATAAAAACATTAGTCAGAAAAGAAATAAATAGTTAAAAGGCAATTGCAACAATTCAAAGGTGAGATAGTGAAATACTCAACTCAGGGGAAGCTGATGGCAGCCACATTTAGTGTGAAGAAAGTAAAAATGTACAGAAAGGTGTAAAGCCTCAGGAGATCTCCAGAAACATACCACAGCTTTGTGTGGGTAATTGGATGGGAGGATGCTGAGACCACAAGGTTATGCAGTACATACTGTGAAATGTCTTTTATATGTCACTAGACATTAGGGATATCGCTAAGAACAAGAGGAAAAAAGCCTGATACAAATCCAAGTCCATTTATTCACTATTTGAAAGGCCAAGTGTTGGAGGTAAGAAAAAACAGTTATTCAGAATGCCAGTAAAATGACAAAATTGTGAGCTAATACCGTGGGGGGGATTCATCTTCACTCAGCATGAATTTTGAGCTCCATTCGTCCTTAGCCATGGGAAAGGAAGGGAGGAGAAGAGTGATGACTGAAAACTAGGCAGTGCTCTGGTAGTCTGGAGTGGAAAGTTGTGAAACCTGCTGATAGTTACACACGTGATCACAAGGTCTTGATGTCCCTGTAAATCTTGAAAATACCTTACTTACTCTCATATTGGTGTCCTCAGCCTTAAAGCAAGAAGAAAGAAATTAGGTAAATTGAGGGCAGATCAGTCTTTTTTTTTTTCTTAAATTCTTTTATTGGTACATTTAAGGTATACAACACATTTGCATTTCTCGTTGGGAACTTGTAACTTTACATGATGGATCTTGGTTCTTCTTTTTTCCCCATTCCTAGCCCTCCCTTCACCCCCTCCACCCTTCACCATTTACAAAGACTTTGTTTACACTTTTTACCATTTCTCATCATTTTTTCTTTCCCTTCTTTCCTTTCCCCTGACCCTCCCACTATCCCTACCCCTTTGGACCTTTTCTTCCTGTTTCTCATTATCAATTATTCATTCTTATCATTGGTACATTTTAGGTATACAATAAAATGACATTCATCATTGGAAATTTGCACCTTTACATAATCTCTCTTGGTTCTTGTTTTTCACCCTTGCCCAGCGTTCCCTTCAACCCTTCCATCCCTCCCTATTTACAAAGATTTTGTTTCCATTTTGTCATATTAATTTCATTCCTTTCTTTCCTTTCCCCTACCACTCCCACCTCCCCTACCTTTTGCCCCTTTTCTTCCTATTTCACATTATCTATTATACATTTTAGTCCTTATTTACACTTTCAGTTTCTCACACCAGAGAAACTATTCCATATTTATACATGTGTGTCCTATTTATTTCACTTAAGAGTATCAACTCAATGTGTATCCATTTAGCTATAAATGTCTCTAATTTCTTAATTTTTTATGGGTGAGTAGTAGTTCATTTTATAAAATAAAAAACATTTTCTTTATCCAGTCTCCAGTTGATGGGCATTTGGGCTGTTTTCAAGTTTTAGCTATTACAAATTGTGCTGCTATGAACATGGGTGCACATATATCACTGTGGTATGATTCTTTTAATTCTTTGGGGAAGATCCCCAGCATGGGAAGAGCTGTGTAAAATGGGACTTCCAGTCCTAGTACTTTGAGGTATCTCTATAATGATTTCCACAGTGGTTGCTCCAGTCTACACTCCCACCAGCAGTGGAGCAGGGTTCCTTTTTTTCCCAGAGCCCTGCCAGCATTTGCTATTGGTTGATTTCATGATAGCAGCTATTCTTTCTGGAGTGAGGTGGAATCTCAGCAGTGTTTTCATTTGCATCTCTAGAATGACAAGTGATATTGAATATTTTCTCATATATTTATTTGCTATTTCTAATTCTTTGTCTGAGAAATGTCTGTTCATTTCAGATGACCATTTTCAGATTGGGCTTTTAAATTTGGGAGGTCTGATTTTGTTAAGTTCTTTATAGATTCGGGATAGTAGACCTTTGTCTGAGGAAGAGCAGGTGAAGATTTTTTCCCAGATTGTGGGTTGTCTCTTCACACTGCTGGTGGTTTCTCTTGCTGTGCAGAAGCTTTTTAATAAGAAGAGATCCCACTTGATTGTTTGTGCTAATTCACGGGCAACTGAGGTTTTGTACATAAAATTTTTTCCTGCACCAGTGTCTTCAAGAGTTCTACCTAACCTCTGTTCCAGCCGGTTCAGCATTTCTTTTTTAATATTTAGATCTTTAATCTATTTCAATTTTAGTTTAGTGCATGGTGAGAGATATAGGTCTAGATTTAATCTTTGGCAAGTTGAAATCCAATTTTTGCAGCACCATTTATTAAAGAGGATACCTTTCCTCTGGTGAGGGTGTTTGACTCCTTTTTCAAGATGAGGTGGCTGAGTGTGTCTGGAGTTGTTTCTGTATCTTCTAGTCTGTTCCAGTAGTCCTCAGGTCTGTTTCTTTGACAGTACCATGCTGTTTTTATCACAATAGCTTTGTACTGTAGTTTCAAATTAAGGATTTTGATACCCCCTGCCATGTCTGTGTTGCCTAGAATAGCTTTTGCTATTCTAGGTCTCTTCTAGTTCCAAATCAATTTTTGGATTGTTTTCTCAAGGTCCATGAAGTATGGTGCTAGGATTTCATTTGGAATTGCATTGACTCTACATAGCAGTTTTGGAAGTATGGCCATTTTCACTATATTAATTCTTCCTACCCAGGACCAGGAGATGCCTGTCCATTTTCTCATATCAGCTTCAATCTCTCTTTTCAGAGTGCTATAGTTTTCAGAGAAGAGGTCTTTGATGTCTTTCATTAGGTTGATTCCCAGGTATTTCAGTTTTTAGGATGCTATTGTGAAAGGAATTGTTTGCCCTATTTCTCTCTCACTGATTCTGTTATTCGTGTAGAGGAAAGCTATTGCTTTTTCTGTGTTGACCTTGTAACTGGCTACTTTACTGAATTAGCTTATTAAGTGTAGAAGATATTTGGTGGAGATCTTGGGGTCTTCTATATAGAGTATCATGTCATCTGCAAATAATGACAATTTGACTCCTTCATTTTCTATCTTTATTCCTTTTATTTCCTTCTCTTGTCTAATTGCCATGACTAATGTTTCCAAAGCTATATTAAACAAGAGTGGTGATAGTGGACATCCATGTCTTGTTCCTGAGTTCGGTGTGGAGGATTTCAGTTTTTGATGATTTAGTATGAGACTGGCTGTTGGTTTTTCATAGATGGCTTTTACCATTCTGAGGTAGAGACCATCTATTCCAATTTTTTGTAGCATTTTTATCGTAAATGCATGTTGGAGTTTTTCAAATGCTTTTCCTGTGTCTATGGAGATAATCATATGGTTTTTGTCCTTGGCTCTATTGATATAGTGCATTACTTTGATTGATTTGAGTATGTTGAACCATCCCTGCATCCCTGGGATGAATCTCACTTGATCAGGGTGTAAGATCTTCTTAATGATCTTCTGCATTCTATTTGCCAGTACCTTATTAAGGATTTTTGCATCTATGTTCATTAGTGAGATTGGCCTATAGTTCTCCTTTTCGGTTGGGTCTTTCTCTGCTTTGGGGATCAAAGTGATGCTTGCTTCCAGGAATGAATTTGGGAGTATTGCTTCCCTTTCAATCTCATTGAAGAGTTTAAACAGTAGTGGCAATAGTTCCCCTCTAAATGTCTTACAGAATTCAGCAGTGAAGCCATCAGGGCCTAGGATTTTCTTAGTTGATAAGTTTTTCATTATGTTTACAATTTCATTGGTTGATATTGGGTTGTTTAGAATTTTTAGGTCTTCTTCGTCCAACTTTGGTAATTCATACGTATCTAAGAATTTGTCCATTTCTTCTGTGTTGTCCATCTTATTGGTGTATAGATTCTGGAAGTAGGTATTGATGATCCTCTGGATTTCTGCTGGGTCTGTTGTCATTTCACCCTTTTTATTCCTAATTGCATGGATTTGGGCCTTTTCTTTCCTTTTTTCTGATAAGGTTGGCTAAGGGTTTGTCAATTTTGTTTGTTCTTTCGAAGAACCAACTCTTGGCTTCTTTGATTTTTTGTATTGTCCTCTTAGTCTCCATTGCATTGATTTCTGCCCTGGTCTTTATAATTTCCTCCTTTCTATGGGCTTTGGGTTTGTCCTACTCTTCTTTTCTAGAAGCTTGAAGTTCAGCATCAGCTTGTTTAATTGGGCTTGTTCTGTTTTCCTAGTATGAATATTCACTGCTATGAATTTCCCTCATAAGACTGCTTTCATTCTGTCCCATAGATTCTGATATGTTGTATTTTCATTGTCATTTAATTGAAGGAACTGTCTGATTTCTAATTTAAATTCCTCTGTGACCCATTGGTTATTCAGAAGTGTGTTGTTCAATTACCATGTGTTTATGAAATTTTTCCAGTTTCTATTTCTATGGATCTCCAATTTCATCGCACTATGGTGTGATAACATACAGGGGATAACTTAAATTCCTTTGCACTTACTTAAACATGTTCTATGTGTGAGTATGTGGTGTATATTTGAGAATGACCCATGTGCAGCTGAGAAGAATATTTATTCTGATTTTGTGGGGTGGAAGACTCTGTAAACATCTGTTAAGTTCATTTGTTCAAGAGTTTGATTCAATTCTACTATTTCATTGCTTGTTTTTGTCTGGTCAATCTATCTATTTGTGACAGCAGGGTGTTGAGGTCTCCCACTACAACTGTATTAGTGCATATATGACTTTTATGTCCATCACTACTTGTTTTATATAGTTGGGTGCACCAGTGTTTGGTGCAGATAATTATGATTGTCATCTCTTTCTGTTGGATTATTCCCTTTACAAGTATGTAGTGTCCCTCTTTGTCTCTCTTAATCAGTGTTGGTTTGAAATCCACTTGATCTGCAAAGAGGATAGCTACTCATGCTTTTTGGGGGGGGTTCCTGTCTCATGGTGTATTGTTTTCCACCCTTTAACTTTCAGTCTATGAGTTTCATTTTGCATTGTTTCTTGTATGCAGCATATTGTTGGATTTTGCTTCTTGACCCATTCTGCCAGTCTATTTCTTTTGATTGGTGAATTGAGATCATTAACATTGATGGTTATAACTGAAACATATTGACTTGTCATTGCCATGACTTTTTCTTTCTGTTGTGTTCTCCCCCTTTACGTTTAATTTCTTGTCATGCCAGATGGGTTCATTCTGCTTTGCTTCCTGGGGTTATGATTCTCATTGTCTGTTCCTAGGATATTGTCTAAATTTTTTATGGAGTGCTGGTTTGGTTTTCATGAAGTTCCTCAGGTGCTCTTTGTCATGAAAGTATCTTATTTCCCCATCAATTTTGAAAGATAGTTTTGCAGGGTACATCAATCTGGGTTGGAGGCTGTTTTCTTTTGGGGCTTGGAATATGTCACTCTAAGCTCTTCTTGCCTTGATGGTTTATGTTGAGAAGTCTGCTGTGATTCTGATGGGCTTTCCTTTGTATGTGATTTGTTTCTTTTCTCTAACTGCTTGTAGAACTTTTTCTTTTGTTGAGTTTCTAGAATCTTAACAATTATATGCCTATGTGTAGATTTTTTTTCAAGGCTATTTGAAGTCCTATATGCCTCACTTATCTGTATGTCAAGTTCTTTTCCCACTGCTTGGGAGTTTTCTGCCATTATTTCTGTGAAGTTTTTTTATGTTGTCTGCACTCTCTCCTGTTTCTTCTTTGAGTCCAATCAGTCTTATGTTACTTTTCTTTGCATTGTCTAGCAGCTGCTGGATTGATTTCTCATGTTCCCTTACAATTTTGAAGCAATTTTTCTTTTCCTGGTCCTTAATTGCAATCTTATCTTCCCTATCTGAAATTCTGTCCTCACATTGGCTCATTCTGCTGTGTAGACTTTCAATTGAGTTTCTCATCTCCTGGAAATCTATTTGCATCTGTTTTATGGATTCCATTTGTTTCCTATGTTGAGTTTCCATCAAGTTCCTCAGCTCCTCTCTAGATTTATTAATCATGTCTTGCTCTAGGAGCATAATCTCTGCTGTTATCTGAGAAATTATTTCTAATTTCATTTTTTCCAGATCCTCTTTTGTTGCCAGTTCAGGGAGTCCAGTTGGTTGAGTATCAGAGTGTTCCATCTCATTTCCCTTTGGGGTTGATTTAGGTGATCTGGAAGTCTGGTTTTGAGACTTATTTTCTATCTTCTCTTTTTGACCCAGATGGGGGAGTGCTGTAGACACCTATGCAGCTCAACCCCTCTGAGCTGGGAGAACTGGAACAGCGGCTCAGAAGCCCCTTACTGTGGGTTGGGAATGGCAGGATGGATGGTGGCCCAGAAACCTCTACCTCTGGGCCGGGAGCAGAGTGATGGACAGAAGCCTGTAAGCTCCTTCCTCTGGGCCGGGAGCAGTGGGACAGTGGCTCAGAAGCCCCTTCCTCTGGGCTGAGGTTGGTGGGATGGACAGCAACTCAGAAGTCCCTTCCTCTAAGCCATGAGTGGTGGGATGGCAGCTCAGAAGCCCCTTCTTCTGGGCTGAGATCAGCGGGACAGGACAGTGGCCCAGAAGCCCCTTTCTCTAAGCCAGGAGGGGTGGGATGGTGGCTCAGAAGCCCCTTCCTCTGGGCTGAGAGTGGTGGGGCCATGGCTCAGAAGCCCCTACCTCTGGGCCGGGAGTGGCAGCACCAGAGCAGATCAGTCTTGTACTCTCATGTCACTCTTCATCAAAACCTCAAGCAAAAGTACCTTCCAAACTTTTCTTTGTCCAACTATGATAATTTTATTCTACCTCTTGTACTATCCATCCTGAACAAACATTTCTTAAAAGGATAACATGTCTGCATGCAGAACTGAGCCACCAAAGGTTAAAGTAGCAAAAGAAACAGATACAACATGGAGGCAGAAATGCTAAGTTTTTTCACACAAGTCAGTCCTGTCAGCAAAAATGGGTTTTGGTATCTTGAAAAGTAACCTCAGCAACCATTATCATCATAACCCACAGGTCAGAGGTGACATGTATGGCAAAGGTAGGGGCAAACTTATATTGCTTAGCTGTGTGAACTCCAAAAATTAGTAAATTTAACAGTCAACTAAAAGTGAGTGAAGCCACAGGGCTTGTCTAGTTTTTTTCTCAGTTACAAGCCCTTACCTCTGGGTATTCATGAAAAATATAAGGGAGAGATGACTAAGTGATAAGAAAAGGAAAGCAATAAATGTAATTTTGAATGTTGGATTCAGACCCAGTAGCTGGTTGATCTGGAGAATCAAATGATCTGGAGGTGAAAAGAAACTAGAGATTCTTATTTGCCACAGTCAGCACTTTAACTCAATATTCTCAAGCAAAGGTACTTTCCAATGTTTTCTTTGTCTAATTATAATAAATTCATTCTGCCTCTGAAATCATTGCTCATTTCCCCATCATTGACCTTTTCATTGTCTCTCCCCATTTCAACTCTCAGAAGTCAAGTTAGGCCTCCTAGCTCAGGTAGACTTTTCTTTACCGGGCCACACTGCCTTTGGTCATACCACATCATTGAACCTTTCTGGTGGTTTCTGCAGACATTCTTCAGCTCTGCCATTTCTAATGGAAGTGGAAGAGCTTTGAGGGAAGTATGAGATGACATAATTGTTTAATTTGTTATGCCTCCACTAGTAGTAAATCAACAGGCTACAGAGCTCTCTGTCTAAGAATTAACCTATCATTGCCTTTTCTCCAAACCAGACCTCAATTTTTCCATTTGGGTAAATGCCACAATCTCTATCATACAATTAGACTGCTGGTGCTCTTTCTTTTTTCTTTTCATTAGGAAGAGTATTTTGTGATTCAAATGAGAAATAAACATGTGGGAAAGGTGAGTTCTTTCTCTAGACAGTAAAATGGGTCCTTGGGTAGCTAATGAAGTGTCTGGGTTGGCATCCGCATGCCAAGAAGGAGAATACAAGCACAGTTTTAGTACCTTTAATAAGATTTCTGCATCCTTCACACTTAGGGCCAGATATATCTGCTAAACTAGGAAAACAATAAAATTGGATATTTTGTCCTCTGAAAAGTTGGATCCAGAACAAAAATCAACCAAATTGACAGTTAAATTAGAATAAGAAAACCCAACTCTTTGAAAATATAGTCCCTAAGAGTACAGAGTAAATATATTTCTTAATTTCTTTCTCCCAGCATTAGATATATCAGTTCATACATGTATGCATTTATAAATAAACACTTTAGTTGTGAATTAAAGAGAAAATTTAGTTTCAACAATATGATAACTTTTAACTCCAGAAGAATCTCTATGATTTGAACTGGGATAAATATTTTATTGATTGCAAAGAAATATTGTTCAGGTTAATGAATAGAAAAGGAAATTAATATTTATAAAAAATACCCTATGTTTTAAGCACTGTGCTATAAATTTTCCATAGGGTTCAAGAAAGATGAATCACACATATAAAAAAATCAAATGTGGATACATTTTTCAAAATTTGTAAGAGTATCATTTAAATTGCCACTTTTCCCATGACTTATTGATTATTAAGTCAAAAAAGTGATGTGAAGTGGTTTCAGTAAGTGAAAATGCTGCAGATGCAATTGGATTTATTCTCAACACTTTAAAGACTTACCTTATTCAGTACCAAAAATCTTGATTGGAAGCCTTGATTAAACATAAGATTGAATTTACAGGTAACTGTTGCACCCAGTGAGAAAGAACCAACCAGAGACCGATATTAAATCCACACAGGAGTTTATTACCGGCTGGGACCCGAGCTGAGCAGGAGCAGTGAGCATCAGACTTGAGCCTCCACTGGGGGAAGACAAACATGTTTTATACACCTTTGAGGCCAACAGTTTCCAGGCTCCACTATGGGATAGAACTAGTAAAGCAAGCAAAAGGTACAGAAGCAAAATGTCCTGCTGTTAGAACATTTGTAAAACAATAGTTGATTAATTGTTATTTCTAAAGAGACTTTCTAAGGGGAAGAGGTTTTTAAGCTTCCTCCTTCTGAGTTCATCTAAAGGGCAGGCAGGTGGGTCAAGCAGAAATATGGAGTCTGTCTTGCTAACTAGGGTCTTTCAGCAATGACTTGTTATTTCATCCTGGGTGTTATATCACTAACTTTATTAATTTTCTACTTATGATTGTGTAAAAAGTAGTGAATAAAAATTTAGTTCCATTTCACATAAAATGAGGCAAAGATACAGGGAAATTAAATAGTTTTTTTATTTAACCTTCTATAGGAGATCAGTAATTAATACCAAATTAACCTAAAATATGGCTCCAAGAATGTATGCTGTGGATTTTACCCTTTGTTGACAATGATGAGTTCTTCTTAGACCAACTGTATGGCTTTAACTCTCAATTACTGAGGCTTACCTTTATTGTAAATAAACTCACTACTTTCACCTCCTTGTTTCATGTTTATACCCATAATGAATTCTGTAGTGAAATTTGACTTTGCCCATCTGAAATAAGAGTGCATGATCTAGCTGCAATGGGATAAGTACATCTAAAGAGACTAAACACAGAAACCTACCCATCCAGACAAATAATACAGATCCGTCCTGAAATAGGATTCCTTGAAATTATTGGAGAAGAAAATCAAGGAGAAGAGAAAGAGAGAATCAAGAAAAACAGGACTGATCATTTTAAAATTAAATCATTTCTTCTCCTCATTGAATTATATGGCCCTCCTACCTTTATTGGGCCAAAGATTGTGAGACTTAAGTATGAATTTCATCTAGGTGAAATGGGAAACATGATGTACCACCTCTACATAAATAGTTTCATAGCAATGAGAGAGTCTTACTCTTCCCTACAGGCAATGGTAGGAAGGGTTGGAAGAACACAAGGCTGGGAACCAGAAGTTTCTGGTCTTGGCTCCACCCTCCCCACATTACTTGGGACCTATGCCATCAACTGAATTGTCAAAATTTGTATGTCCTTTCTCACCAGTAAAACAAATATTTTTCCCAATCTCTTCATAGAGTGGCTATCAGGATCTATGACTAAGGAACTGACAAGCATATGTGGTAAAATTTTAGCTAGGTTGGAGCTACATTTCCAAGAATTCCCTTCCCTTCATTGTTCTGGGTTAATCTGGACCACAAGAGCCATTAGGCAAGATTTGGAAGATGGAAGTGAGGAAACAGCCATCTTCTCTTTTTATATCTGGAAGCTCAAAGAAGAACATGAGGCACTGCTGCACCCTAGACATGGTTTTGTTCATCTTCTGGCTCACCTGAATGCCATGGGCCACAGCCAGGGCATCTTCCACAATCCCAATTGTACCTCTGATCCTCATTTATCCTGGACTCCTGGATAAGGGGCTTGTTAAATTCTAAGCCTTGGTTCACCTACAAGACACCCCAGTACCAAACTTGGAGGTTCATAGACATGAAGATATTGACAAGAGTTCCAGTTCATCCTTGTGCTTTACAGCTTATCAGTTCCTTGCTTTCCCTCTTCACAGCTCTCTGCCCTCCCCAAATACCTGCCCTATAGACTCCAGTATGGAATTCAGATACAGAAACAATAGCCTCCAAGAGTCTGTTTAGCTCCTACAATTGCATAAGGTCAAATCTCTAGTTTTATATATATATATATATATATATATATATATATATATATGATTATAAATGAACTGTTAAATTTTATAAATGTGTGTGGTCCTACTTATTCTGTTTCTTTAATCAAACTGACTGACGCAGCACATTAGTCTGAAAAATGTGGCTTGTTTGCCTCAGTCCTCCTCATATCAAGCACATTGGTCAACATAGCAAATACTCAATGAATTATTGATTTATTTGTCAAAATTCCAGGCACTAGAAAAAAGTGAGGTATTTTTTTAAAAATTTAAGGATTGCCAAAAAGAAGTAAATAGTGAACAATGATTCTTTATAACTTGTTGGTAAAAGGAACTGTTGTCTAAGAAAAAATATATGCCTCCATCAGATCAGTTTATATATAAGTTGGTTATGTCTACTTCCTTGACATAAAACTAAAATTTCTAAAATGTACACTATAATACATTTTCATTTACTGTTATTTTAATGGAGCAAACAGGAAGCTTTTTGAATTCAGTTAGTGGCAATTGTTTTAACCTAAAATTGTTCTTTTGGAGGGAAAAATAGCAAACACACTTGGATTGGGTAATATTCTTATTTAGAATTGGAATGTTTTTGAACTTTCATTTGTAAAGTTGATAAAATATACCTATTTATTTGTTTTATTGGTGATTGCAAGGTTGAAACTATCCAGATCAAATTTTGTAAACTATTTACCAGAAGGAAGATATATATTTGTATGTTTGTTAAAAATTATAGAGAGCAAAATTAGCCTCAAAAATCTTCCTCCCAGTTACAATTACTTTGTTATATAGTATGACTCAACAGGAGAAATAACTTTAGCTGAATACCAAAGATTTAGGAAGCTGAGAAAATGAGCTAGACACAATCTTGGGAGTAGGGTAGCCACTGAGACTTTGACATACAGAAAATCAAAGAATTTAGCCATGTAAGTAGGATATCAAATCTAGGTTATAAGCAGGAAGTAGGACCCCAGTACTTGAAAGGATGGGAAGAGAGGTGAAAATGATACAACTTCTAGACCAAGATTATAAGACATAAATTTAAGACTGGATTATTTATTCATCTTTACCATAGATTTTTCTCTTCTGCTTATTTCTCACACTAAACAGATTTCCTAAGCCATGTTCATATGTATACCTATGGCTTAAACCACCAGCCATATTACCGTGCTTCCTATTTGTATTCCAGATCAAATTTCCCTAGGGTTAAAGCCATAGTCCCATATGTGCTTACCACACATCATCACACGGACATATTATTGATCTCAAATTCAGCATGTCCAGATCTTCCTCTTTATATTCTTTCACTCATCAATTAATTATATTAAATATATGAAATGTGATAAAAATATAGTGAATGTTTAATCTTTTAAAATTTTTATTGCAATAAAAAATACATTACCTCTCGAATGACCAGTGATGTCGAACATTTTTTCATGTATTTATTTGCTATTTCTACTTCTTTGTCTGAGAAATGTCTGTTCATTTCAGATGCCCATTTTTGGATAGGGTCTTTAAATTTGGGAGGTCTGATCTTTTTAAGTTCTTTATAGATTCGAGATAGTAGACTTTTGTCTGAGGAAGAGCAGGTGAAGATTTTTTCCCACAATGTGGGTTGTCTCTTCACACTGCTGGTGGTTTCTCTTGCTGTGCAGAAGTCTTTTAATAAGAAGAGATCCCACTTGTTGATTGTTTATGCTAGTTCAGATGCAAATGAAAACAACACTGAGATTCCACTTCACTCCAGAAAGAATGGCTGCCATCATGAAATCAACCAATAAGAAATGCTGGTGGGGCTGTGGGGAAAGAGGAACCCTGCTCCACTGCTGGTGGGAGTGTAGACTGGTGCAACCACTGTGGAAATCAGTATGGAGATACTTCAAAGAACTAGGACGGGAAGTCCCATTTGACCCCGCTATTCCACTGCTGGGTATGTTCCCCAAAGAATTAAAAGAATCATACCACAGTGATATATGTGTGCCCATGTTCATAGTGGCACAGTTTGTAATAGCTAAAACTTGGAAACAGCCCAAATGCCCATCAACTGGAGACTGGATAAAGAAAATGTGTTTTTTTAATAAAATGGAGTACTACTCAGCCATAAAACATGAGAAATTAGAGACATTTATAGCTAAGTGGATGCACATTGAGGCTATACTCTTAAGTGAAATAAATAGGACACACATGAATAAATTCCGAATAGTTTCTCTGGTGTGAGAAACTGAAAGTGTAAATAAGGACTAAATGTATAATAGGTCATGTGAAATAGGAATAAGAGGGGCAAAGGGGAAGGAAATGGAAGGGCTAGGGGAAAGGATAAAAGAGAATGGGATTAATATGACAAAATGGAAAAATAAGAACAAAATCTTTGTAAATAGGGAGGACTGGAGGGGTTGAAGGGAGGCATGGACAAGGTTGAAAAATAAGAACCAAGAGAGATTATGTAAAGGTGGAAATTTCCAATGATGAATGTCATTCTATTGTATACCTAAAATGTACCAATGATTAGAATAAATAATCGATAATGTAAAATAGGAAGAAAAGGTCCAAAGGGGTAGGGGTAGTGGGAGGGGCAGGGGAAAGGAAAGAAGGGAAAGGAAAAATGCTGAGAAATGGAAAAAATGGAAATAAAGTCTTTGTAAATAGTGAAGGGTGGAGGGGGTGAAGGGAGGGCTAGGAATGGGGAAAAAATAAGAACCAAGATGCATCATGTAAAGGTACAATTCCCAATGAGAAATGTAATTGTGTTGTATACCTACAATGTACCAATAAAAGAATTTAATAAAAAAAAATTACCATTAATCTCCCTCAAAATATTCCTCCTTGTTTCATATATACCATTCCGTTGTTCTTGTCACTTTCTGAAGCAACTTGAAGTCTTCTTTCATCGGTATTTTTATGAAACATAATAAAAAGTGCTGCTGCTGAATGTCTTACGATGGAAAAGTAGGCTCATACAAACATTAGAGTATGTCCTCATCTTCCTTATTCAACAGATGTGACACTATGTGCCTTCTGGCACTTCCTCAAAACCAAAATGCCCATGAAACATAAACATTTTGAATTGATTCAGGATACCTAGGCAGCCACCAGAGCACAACTAGTGACACAAAATGAACATCCAGAACTGCTTCAGAAAGTAGCAAGAAAGATGGGATACGTTTATTTAAGGTGAGGGAGACTATTTTGAAGATGAGTAATAGCAATGTGACTTTTACCCAGTAAATTTTCTTTTAAATTTTTTAAACACTCACTGTATTTTTAATACATCCCTATGTGCCAAGATCTGGAGATTCAATGAAAAATTAGATGGTCCCAGTTAACAAGAAATTGATAGTCTACTCCATCAGTCTACAGCTCAAGTCACAGGAAGAAATTACCAGGAGAATCAGTATATTGATTTCTACAAATCTACATACAGTTGGGGAGAATAGATATTTAGGAATAATGAAACTTCCAATCCATGAACATGATGTGTCTCTTACTTAGAACACTGATTTCTTTCATCAATGATCTTTAGTTTCTACATACAGATCTTAAATGTCTCATTAGATTTATACCAAAGTATTTCATGGTTTTGGTGTGATTGTAGCTGAGTCTTTAAATTTCTATTTCTAACTTATTAATAGTGTACAAAAATAAGTTTGGACTTTTGTAGGGATCTGGGGTCCTGTAACCTTGCAAAATTCAAGTATTATTTTTATTGACTTATTTTACAGACTGGAAATTTTTATAAAACAACTTGTGAATTTTTATAAAAGAAATCTGTGAGTTAGGACAGTTTTATCTTTTCCTTTCTCATCTAAATTACTTCCATTTCTTTTTCTTGCCTACTGAAAGCATACCTGGAATACAATATTGCATAGAAATGACAAGAATAGGTATCCTTGCCTTGTTCCACATCTAACATTTGTGAAGGTTTTTAGGAACACATCTTAAAAAACATTTTAAATAATCAAATGAATGTTTGAGGAGGCTACTGTATGTTTTGGAGTGGGAAAATAAATTGAATTTGAAAGCTACCTCTCTCACTTACCAGATTCCAACCCTGAGTTGGAATGTAAGAGTGAATAATTATATCATAGATTGTCATGAGATGTAAAGAGATAATACGTGGAAAGAACCTGGGACAGACCCTATCACCTAAGAACTGTTCATACACTGCCATCTCTATTATTTATTTTTGACTCTGGATTTTGCAGCCCTTCCAGACCTCAAATTTCTCTTCTGTAAAAATGAACACAAATTATGTTCACTTCATGGTGTCATCTGGGGTATTAAATTAGGAATTTAACCAGATCATTTTTTAAAATGGCAGCCCATTTTCACCATGTTCAGGCTCTCACCACAATCCTTAATCTCATCTTAGAGGCACTGAAGGATAGCACAGAAGTTTAAATTGTGGATGAGAAAATGAGAAAAAAGGTAGAACCAGAAAAATGGCCAATCCCAGGCCCTCCTCCACAAACTGTGCCACAAACAGATTTCTCTAAACTGATTGATTTTTTCAGAGTTCATGCCAGGCCAAGCCTTTTGCTCACAATCAGTCAGATTGGTGATCTACTGATGCTCTTGGATGTCATTTGATTGGAATATGCAATGGAATAGGTAACTCACTGAAATGTCATTGTAAATATTGGAACAAATCGTGCTGTGGAAACAAAAGCAACCAGACTGTCTGCTGTACAACAGTGTCTACTCCCAACCCTCAGGGAGAAGTCTGGGCCAACACTACAGAGGAGATAACCACCCTTTTGATGATGATGTGACGCAGACCAGAAGACTGCTGTCATCACAGGAGCTGCCCATTTCTATGTGATTGGCCTGGCCTGCATGGGCTGCTCTTTTTCATGGTGGGAAGGTTAATTATTATCATGGTGGAAATACTATAAGATTCTTTTGTTTCCAGGGATATGTACTTGGGTCCAGATCAATAAAAAGCAGGAAAAGAGAGGAGCATTTCCCAAATTATTAGGTCATTTGCTATTTGATTTCAGTATAGCATATGTTACTTAATACACATTGCCATGGTGTTTCACATGGACTGTAAGATTTACTGATGTGGATAACTTAGGGAAAAGAAATTTGAGAAATGAACAAGGGGATTTTTTACTTTACTGTTGTAAATGTATTTTTGATACATCAATATGAGAAACCTGCCCATTGATAAAATATTAATGATGGACAGTCTCACAGATATTTTTATCTCATGTTACCATCTTATATATTTTTGTCAGCTCTCTGCTTCTAATCTCAGTAAGAAACACGCACAAGTGTTTTAAAAGTTGAAGAAAAGTGATACTGCTTTATTTTAGTTTTTAGCTTTTTAAAAAGATTTAATGACTGCTTGTATAAATTAGAATTATTTATTGTATAAACACAGGGTTCATTTTTTTTTTTTTTTTGGTACTGGGGATCAAACTTGAGACCTTGTGCTTGCGAGGCAGGCGCTGGAACCACTGAGCTAAATCCCCGGCCCTAAGATGACATTTTTACCAGCATATGAACAACCACTGGTAAGTTGGATAATATAGAAAAATATTTTTTCCACAGGCTAGTTAAGGCAGCCAAGTTGGTGATGCCTACTAACCATTTATGTCTTGTTAATAAAATTACAATAAAAATTTTAAAGAGATGCCAGCACATATGAAAATGTTAACTATCTTCATAATTATTATTATCTTCATTACTACAATGCTAATTCACTGCCATATTGGTTATTTATTGCTCCATAAAAGCACTCTAAAATATGTGGATAAAACAAAAACCATCTATTTGTTCATGATCCTACAATGAGGGCAAAGATGTATTTCATGGGATGTTGGCTGGAGCAGCTCGGATGAGCCTGGAGGCCCCATTCCTGTTTGTGCAGGTGTTGCTGCAGGTGGCAAAATGGCCAGGACGAGGCTATCTCTCTTTCTACATAATTTCACATCACTGGGGCTTTGTTCTACATAGACTGCCCTCAGGAGGGTAGCATAAGACTTCTTTAAATGTTTACCCTGTGCTCTAAGAGGCAAACCCTAAAGTTCCAAGTCTTCTGCAGGTCTAAGCTTGGAAGTTTCAGAAAGTGACTTCTGCCAAATTGTGTTGCTTAAGGTGAGTTATTAAAATCAGCTCAATTTAAGGGAAAGAAAACAAATTCCATGTCTTGATGGAGGAGAGGACCGTCACTTTGTAAAATTTTATGCAGGGTAAAGGAATCATGTGGGAGGCTTTGGAAACAATCTACCGCAATTTCTACATACTTCTCGAGCAGAGCCACAGGTAAGTATGCTTAGAAGTATATTCACATTATATAGGCAAATCTAGAAAATAACATATCAACTATTAACCTATTGTATAGCTGCACCTAGGCAATGGTTTTCTGTGTTCTCCTGTGAGGTCCTATCAGATGGGCCAGCTGCATCTTGGCAGGAATAGCTGTAGATGTGGACGCTGAGAATTGTTTCCTAGTAAAAATGCTTTTATAACCTCATTGCCTAAATAAATGGCAATTTGAAGTTCATGTGGACCAATTGGATAATTGATTTTCTTTGCTACCCAGAAATAAAATTATTACTCCCATAGACAAGAGAACCTAATAAGCATGGGCAGATATTTCTGGGGATGGAGAATACCTACTAAAGGGAAATAAGTGGAAAAGAAAGTATAGGCTTGTTAAAATATATAACCACAGCTCTGGTCTCTCAGTATAAGCATCAATATATTTTTTATTTTTAAAATACATCATATTCAGAGGCTATCCATTTTTGCAACGACCTTGCAAAATTTGATTACTAAGGTGATCATTTCAGATCTGTCCATAGCTTCCATTTTCATATGCAAAACTTAGCATGTACATTTTTTTAGCCTCAAACTGCAATTCTCCCTACAAAGCTAACTTTAAAAATTAAACAGATTCTACAGTATTGTTTTTCTGCCATGTCCAAGCAGATCTTGGAAAAGTTCAGAAATGCAGCTATTTTTTTCAGTATGGAAATGTTACTTAATCCATGAGGGATAGGTTTGCTGTAGTTGTCTCTAATCTTACCCTCCCTTTGATGCCAAATCAGCATTTTGCAACATCAGTATCATCTCTCTTTTCCTAATGAATCCAAATTCTAAAGTGCTAGCATTGTTAGGAGCTACACAGAAAGTTAACACACCTCAACAGAACTTTCAAATTACCATCCTTAGACCTCTAATCTCTTCTTTACGAAAGTTCAACCTATCAGCATCCTCATTTCTCCCTTCTGCTTCTCCTACAGTCTTCCTTTAAAATTCCCTATTCTCACAAGCAATTCTCAACATGGACACTACTCAATAAAACAAAGACTGTTCTGGCTGACTTTCTTTACCAACTTGTTCAGGAAAAACAATTCTGGAACCATCAATATTGATGAGCATGGATATAGAAGAAGATTCTTGCTGCATTCTACTCATACAGTTTATCAAAGATTTCACTGAGCTAAAAAGATTCTTTTTAAGCAGAGAAAGAAAAATAGGGTGGAAGGTGCTAAGAAGCAGGGAAAGACTGTGCCTATAAAAAAATAAATAAAAAGGAACATTGCTCAAAGGAAAGAAGTAACTGACTGTTTGGTTTTTTGTCTTTTATTTTTCTATTTCACCTCTCATACTCCTTTACCTTAGATTACTATATGAGAACAATGTGCCATATCATGGTCAAAAGCAGCCAACTAAGAAGTTTGATTTAAACATATTACCTTTATTTTTTAAAGAAAAAATTTTTATTTTTTAAGAAAAAGAGAAAGAAAGAAAACAGAAGAAAAAGAATTGTAATCCAACTCAGACAATGTATCTAAAAGTATATCTTGACCTAGTACAATTGTCTTATGTTTTATATGTTCTTTGGCCCATTAGTCTGTTTTTCAATCTGTATATAGGTAATTAACTTTATAAGGTCTTATAAGATAAATAAATGAATCTGATGCTGGAAAGATGAAAGGGGATGGAAGGAGGGGGGAAAAGAAAGGAATTGAAATGTGTTTTGTGCATGTACCAATTCCCTACCATGAATGTAATCTTTATGTACTACAAACATGTGCTAATAAAAATCAAAAGATATTTTTAAAACAAAACTTAAAAGACGGACAAAAAAATTACTGTCCTACCATGAATATAGCACTAAGAGATGCAGAGGAGTACTGCAAAATTCTTTCTCTCCCTGGTAACTATTAACTTTCTGGAGACTCCCAGGTATGAGATTACTAGATAATGAGACACTACAGAGGAGAAGCAGGCATATAACATGTAATTTGAGAAGAGAGTGTTAGAATCAACTGAGGCAGTCAGAAAAAGTTTCAAAATCTGTATTTTACTGAGTATAGAATTTGGGGTTGGCACTTTTTTGTCTTTCCTTTTCAGTATGGGTATTTAAAAAATTCTAATTTATTAACTCTGGCCTGCAATTTTTTTTTTTTTTTTTTTGGTACCGGGGCTCGAACTTGGGTCCTTCCGCTTGCAAGGCAGGCTGCAGAACTACTGAGCTAAATCCCTGGCCCTGGCATGCAATTTCTAAAGAAGTCTGTTATAACTCTAAACATTTTTCTCTATATGTAATGTGTCTCTAATTTTTTAAAATTCCTGCTTGTTTTTGAAATTTAAAATTTTTTTAATTAAATTCTTTTATTGGTACATTGTAGGTATACAACACAATTACATTTCTCACTGGGAATTGTACCTTTATATAATGCATCTTGGTTCTTATTTTTTCCTCATTCCTAGCCCTCCCTTCACCCCCTCCACCCTTCCCTATTTACAAAGACTTTATTTCCATTTTTTCCATTTCTCAGCATTTTGTCCTTTCCCTTCTTTCCTTTCCCCTGTGCCTCCCACTACCCCTACCCCTTTGGACCTTTTATTCCTATTTTTACATTATCGATTATTCATTCTAATAATTGGTACATTTTAGGTACACAATATAATGACATTCATCATTGGAAATTTGCACCTTTACATAGTCTCTCTTGGTTGTTTAAAATGGAAAAATAGGAACAAAATTTTTGGAGGGCTGAAATTTTTAAATTTATCTTTGATCGTTAGATGTTGGGCCATGTTGTATTCCCTGATTTCTTTCCTTTTCTCTTTTAAGGGAAAAAATTAAATATGGTATTTTTGGACCTGTGGTTTAAAGTTATTCTTGGAAAATTTTTAATCATTGTATCTTCATACATTATTATACCCCATTCTCTTGCTTTCATTCTGTAGGGAGTCTAATTACACCTTTTCGTGTATAATATCTCAAGCTCTTGGGTGGCTTTGATTTTTTTTCACTCATTTTTTCCTATTAAGCTTATTGGTACATTTTAGGTATACAGTATGATGACATTCATCATTGGGATCTTATACCTTTACATGATGTATCTTGATTCTTATTTTTTCCCCATTCCCCTCCCCTCCCTTCACCCCCTCCACCCTTCCCTATTTACAAGACTTTGTTTCCATTTTTTCCTTTTTTCATAATTTTTCTTCTCCCTTCTTTCCTTTCACCCTTGGATTTAAGTAAGAAGAATTCCTAGTGATCTGTCTTGATATTCACTAGATCTTTTCTCAGGTGCATTGAGGCTACCAATGAGACTGCTGAGGATATTTTTCATTTCTATATGTTTTCTTTCCAACATTTCTACTTGACTCTTCCATCTATTATGTAAAATTCCCAATCTACTATAGTATTTTTCTTTTTCCATACTTGTGCCTTTAATATATTCATATTTACTTTAAACTCCCTGTCTAATAATTCCAATATCTGGATCATCTCTGAGTCTGGCTTTGTTCATGGCTTGGTCTCTTCACATTGAGCTGTTTTTCCCCTTGATTTTTGTGTATCTCACAATGTTATGATTTTATAGTATTTCTGATAGTGAAACTAAGAAACGTAATATTTATACCTAGAAATTTGAGTCAATTTAGTCAAGGGTTGAGATTATTTTTATTATTACTATGGTTACTTTCAGTGTACCACCAGCTTCAGGTTCCTCTGGCATTTTCACTTTTTATTAATAGAATTATGTCACTTGCCATTTCTTTTTTATTCTTTTTATTTTATGAAAAAACAAATGTTCATAACCAAATAATATGAGAATAACAACAGTTATTACATTGTATCATTATCTTCAAAGTAGTTACTCAGTACAAGACATAAACCAAAAGGTTATTACAAAAAATTTCTAAAGAAATACTAAAAAGGGAGGTGGAAATACTACAACTGACTTAGACTAGCAAGTGGAATTCATTTCCTGAGTCTGTAGATGAGCTCAGCTTCCTAGGAGCATTTAGCTATCCAATTGCATTTTTTAATTTTAATTTTTATTTTATTAGTACATGTTTACAGTACATGGAGTTTGCATTCATCTCACGCACCTCCCTTCCTCAATCTCCAAATCTCCTTTCTTCATTTTCATTCTTGTTATTTGATACCTGTACATTGCACATCTTAAATCTTTTTACATCACTTTTACAATCCCCTCACCTTTCATTAAATCTCATTTCCCACCCTCTCCCATCCCTCCATCTCTTGGCTCCCTTCCCATGTGCTATGGATCTATCTGGCTATTTCCTATTGTCTATCTTTTATTTTGATTTTGCACTTTATTTATATCTTGAGATTTCTCATATGAGAGAAACCATGCAATATTTAAGCTTGTCTGATTTGCAGCACTTAATGTTTAGAAAAATTAGTCCCATTTAACTTATTATCTGCTCTTCTAAAAAAAGGAATTTTTAATCTGTGAATCCCAATAGCCCCAATTAAAATCAGTTTTGAAATTACTGAAGCTCATGGTTTCACACTTGAAGAGGATTTCTGTCTTAGTCCAAATGATGGCTAATTCTTACTAGAGATATAAGCACATTTCCTTTACTTCATCACCTACATAGCATGCTTAAATACTCTAGTCCCCACTAGTTTAATATTTTTACCTAATCAGCTAAGGGCCCAGAAGAGTTACTGCATTTTACAAGCTTCCTGTCTTAACACTTATATTCCCATACATATTCCCATGGATGGAGAAGAGCAGACCCAGATATCTAAAAGCTAATTTTAGGACTCCTGTCTCCTCCAAGCTTTGGTTTAACTAGTTGGAGGATTAACCCAAGGAAAAGTTTTAGACCATTGGACTCTCTCAAGGAATTTGAGTCAAAAATTTGACAATTTTGAAATCCAATTTGGCACAGTGTGAAACTATATTTCCCAGTTCTGGAATCTATTTACTCTTTTCTTCATACATAAAAAGATATTTCTGAATTGAGGAAACTTGAAAGATTTCCCCCTACTGTTTACAAACTAGAATTTATCATAATAGAAAAATTCTGCTCTTTGTTTAAAAATAAAAGGAAAGCCTTATTCTTCCAGAGTTTTTCACTTGCAAAACATTTTCATGGGTAGTCCCATCCCTCCCTGTTTATTAAACCTACAGCTCAAACCTTTCTGGGTGGAACAGAAAAATAGGAAAGATAATGGTGAGACAGAACTGAAGACAAAAGCAAAAACTAGGCCTTGCAGATTTAAAGAAATCAGTTTTGGACTACTTGTAAATTTAATATATATTTAACAAGTTAAGAGAGGGGAGGGAGAGAGAAAGAGAGAGGCTTCAAGTTCTCCAATTGTAGTTCTTTAGGCTGCTATCCTCATCATTTAGTCAAAGCAAGGCACTGAGACAATACAAGGAGAATTTATGATGACAGGGACAACTTCTTCATAGGGATTGCAAAGAACTGTACTCTACTTTGCTGAGAAATGTGCAGAGAGGTAATAGAGAATGCTGAAGGGCAGACCCAGAGATTATAAACACAGTGGCGTAGCCATTCATAGGAAAAGGCAATTTTTCCTCTTGAAAAAAGAACGTGTTGTTCCTGGGGATTCTATTGGGGATATGGATCTGTTTTTCTATAGGCATTTATTGAACAACAACTGTGTTTCACATAGTGGCATAGAGTACTGTTATTATTAATCCTGTGAATAGTTCTTAGAAAAATCAAATGACTTAGTTTAAAGCGCCACTGACTCAAAAGGGAAACAAAGTGAAGAGACAACCTACAGAATGGAAGAAAATATTTGCCAGCTATCTATATGACAAAGGCTTTATATCCAGAATATATAAGAAACTCAAAAAATTATTTAAAAAACAAGTAATCCAATTAATGAGAAAGATCTAAATAGACACTTCTCAAAAGAAGAAATATAAATGGCCTATAAATATATGAAAAAATCCTCAATATCATTAGCCATCATGAAAATGCAAATCAAAAATACAATGAGATGTCTCATTCCAGTCAGAATGGCTACTACAATAAAGACAAAAATAACTGCTGGTAAGGATGTGAAGAAAAAGAAACTTGCATACTATGCAGGTGAATGTACATTGATACAGTGAACATTGGTACAGTGTACAATGATAGAGTGTACATTGAAGAACAGTGTAGAAGTTCCTCAAAAAAGGAAAAATAGATTTCCATATGATTCAGCTATCCCACTTCTAGTCATATGTCCAAAGGAAAAGAAATCAGCATACTAAGTGTTATGTTTCTTAAATGTTTCTCAAAAGCTCATGTGTTGAAAGTTTGGTCCCCAGTGCACTAATGTTCAGAGACAGGTCATTTGGTAGGTAATGGGATCACTGGGGCTGTGTTTTCATGAATGCATTGGGAAAAAGCTTTGTTATCGACATGAAATCCATCCTCCTCTCCTCTCCCCTGCCCTCTTCTCCCCTTTTTCCACCCCCCGTTTGCTTCCTGGATGAAGTCACTAGGTTCAGCAAAATGGTATGTACTTTGTGATTCATAAAAGTACCTAAAATAATACACACAGGGATTTCTTAGACTCTTTAAATTGCCCCCAGATTCCTACAAGTCACTGACAATATGTGAGTGACATGGTGCCATTTTGGGAGCAGCCACAATTAGGAGGCATCTTGCCTGCCTCCTGCACTTCATGACTTCTCTCCCTTTGTGCCCTGCCAAAATAGCCCGGAGTGCAAGGAAATGTTCCTTATACTCTGTTTATTGTAGTCCTAGTTGACATGGTTCTACAAACAGCAAGCTTGCATGTCTCTGTTCCCACCAGCCTTATCAGTCAGCTAGTCTCAGAGTGTATTAGAGCAACAAATTACCAAGGACACCCTGCCCCATCTCCCTGTTTGTACTTCCCTTCCTCATGCCTTAAATAAAGTGACACACAGTCTGTGGTGCTTCTCCTCTAAGCAGGTGGAGAGGCCCCACCGGTCCTGCTTTAATTCTCTCTTGTTTTCTTCATCTTCTGTCACCCTGCTCAGGCCCTGCCCTTGCCACGCAGGCCATGGCAGTGCCGGCAATGGACTATAGATCTACCAGATTTAAAAAATCTTCAGGGAAGCAAGTCAGAGTACTACGGGTCTTATTTCAAAATTGTGCTACTTTTCCAAAATTATCTGGATTTAATTTAAAACATTAAAATGAGATTTTGGGGGGGGAAAACACTCTTCTTGTCAAGAAGCCTTGAGATGAACAATAGAACAGGCTGAGTTTGAGCTTTCAGACCTTTTCCATTATATTTTTATTATCCTGCTATTTTTATTTGTGGTTCTTAATATGCTTCTGTCACCAGCACAGAGCATGGGGGAATCCTGCATGCATCTAAAATAACAGCAATTAATTCCCTTACTCAGTCACCCAGAACTACAAGGTCTAATGTTGCAAGGATTACCAGGTTTTTGCAGAGGGGATCATTTTTATTGGTTTCATTAAACTTATTTTGTTATCTTGCTGGAAAAAACACAACAGGATTATAATATTGTGGAGGTAACACTTCATAAACTTTCACAAAAGTGATCTGTATTTTGCTTATGTAGCCAGAGAGTTTAGGATAAAATCTGTTGCATTTAATGTCAGTCGTCCAAAGACTTACTGTGACTGGTAGCTCTCTCAAATTCCTCTAGGCGTGCCCTAAAATGTCTTTCCTGGGTTCAAGGAGCTGTTTTCTTTGAGTCTCCTTGAGATGATTTTCATTTTCTGGTCTTAATCCCTGAAGACCTCTTGCCAAACACCATGAAGTTTTGTCTACAGATGCTCACACAGTGGCTGCAATTAGACACTTCCCACTTCGTTGTTATCCATTTATGTATCAGTCTGGCCTGTCAGTTCATGTGCCTCAGTACAGTTCAATAACACCATTTTATCTTTATGCTGCATTACACAAGAACTGAAATAATGAAAATTTATGTGTTAAAACTATCAGGGATGTTAATAAGATAGTTGCTTTATTCTTTTATTACTACTTAGTTTTTCTTGTCTCTTTTGTGGAAGCCCTCCCTTCATGGGCTCAAGCAGAACAACTAATAGTCTCCACACAGTTCATAAAATTACTTCCTATCCCACTGGCCTTGAATCAAATATATGTGTGTCAACATCTCCTCCTTCTCCACGAAGTTTTCATAGAAGATCCCTGTATTCCATGGGCATATAAGATCCAAGTGAACAAATCCATAAACAGATCACAAGGTCAAATGACACCTCCAATACATCTCATTCTTTAGCTGGTTCATATCCTTGCCCAATCTTACCACCGTGAAGAGTACAGATCATGAAAGAAACCTGCTTTGGACTATTTGGCTCCTTATTTTAGCATTCTATCACAGAGTACCAAAAATTCAAACAGGGCAAAATTAGTCCCAATTAGGCACAATTTCATGAGACATTATCTCAACACCTCTGTCCTCATGGCTTTTCAAGTGTCATCTTCAATAGACATAGTCACTTCCTTGTCAATTAATTATTTAGTATTAAATCCTTACATTTCCCCAACCCCCACACATAGAGACAGTTAAATGTCTTCCTGAAGGCCCTGCTAGCTAAGAGCTCACTAAATAGTGAAAGGAAATCTAAGGTTAATGAGAATGCTGGATCCTGAGAGACAGGGAGGGAGGGTGATCACTAACTTATAAGTCACATTTCATTATGAAGAAGTGTGAAAAGCTCATTTCTCTACCACACTGAATGTATCCAAATATGAATAGCAAAAGTTATTAGTTTCTTCCTTTCATATTTCTGTAGCCAAGAGATCCTGAAAATGTACCTCTTATTTGTCTAATGATCTTTTTCTCACTCAATTTTGTATACAGGACAAGAAACCACTAAATACTATTTCCATTTTGTAATTAATTATGGAGATTATTTGCATTCAATAAGAAAACATTGGCTATATATATATATATATATATATATATATAGTGTGCATGTAGAAAAATCCATGCAAATTGCAATATTAGGAAGTAACAAGAATGTCACAGATGTTTGGGGGTTTGTGATCAGGTGTCGGCTGACATTTAAAATATGGCTCCTTCAGAAACTGCACTGGGGCTTTCAGAAAATAAAATCCATCAATTCTAAATGTTTATGATTTTCCCATGCTTTCCAGAATATTAATGTTGTTTATTTTGCAAACAAGCTTTTTGAAACCTCTTCAGAGATTTAATAGAGCTTAGAATTGGAAAAACCTTTTTTTTTCCACCATTAAGTTTATTGGTACATTTTAGGTATAAAATACATTTACATACATCATTGGGATCTTGTACCATTACATGAGTATCTTGGTTCTTATTTTTTCCCCTTCCCCTGCCTTCCCCCCACTTCCTCCAACCCTCCCCTCTTGCAAAGGTCCAGTTTCCATTTTTTATCCCTTTCTCACATATTTTTCCCCTCTTTCTTCTCCCCCCTCCCACCTCCCCCACCCCCCCTAGACCTTTACTTCCTATTACACAATATCAATTACACATTTTTAAAATTAAAATATCAATACCTAGGAGACATTACCACAGATTTTACAGAATTTAAAAGGATATAGAAAGCATATTTCAAAAATCTGTTTTGAAATAAATTTGACAAATTCTAAGAAGTACCTTGGAAGACAAATTAATGAAACTAACTCTGGAAGAAATATAAAATTTGAATAGCACCTATTAAAGAAAGTATATTCCTAGCTTGAAAACCTACCTATATGACAACAGGCTTATATATATTTTAACTGACAAATTATATCAAACATTTAAAGCAGATAAAAGAAGGAACACTTCTCCCCTCATTTTAGGAACTCAACATTGTGCTAATCCTTAAACTGGATAAAGATAATAGAAGAAAAAGTATGAACATAGATAGCAATTTGTTTAACAAAACAAACTATTAGAGGTCAGATCTGGCAGTATGTAGAAAGTGGTTTTGTTATAGGGATGGCAGTGTTGGTTCAGCATTGGAAGTTCCACCCCTAAAAGTCATCATTTTAACAGAGGAAAGGAAAAAGCCATATTATCCTGGCACTAGTTGGAGAAGAAGTATTGGACTAAATTCCACAGCTGTTCACTGTAAAAGCTATGAGGAGACTAGAAGTAGAACAGAACCTTCTCAACAGATTAAAGACATGTACTCCATACTTCCAGCAAAAATGCCTTATATGAATGGAGAAGATACAATGCTTTCTCCTTAAGGTGGAGAACAAGGGCAGATATGCTTACTCTTTATCTGTCCATTAAACTTTGAAACCTAGTCCCTACCAAAATAGTCTGGCAATAAAATGACACAATTAGGATAGGATTGGCAAGGTAGAAGCAAAATCTTTATATGTAGATGAAATGATCATCTACAGAGAAAATACTAAGAAATCTCTAGGAGCCCCTAGAACTTGTATTTGAATTTAGCAGGATTGAAAAACACAGGGTATATATAAAAATTCAGGTCTGTGTATACTTGCTATAAATGAAGAGGTGGATATTGAAATTTAAAAGTTATGTAGGAGTACAAAGGACATAGAAAAGTTTAAAAAAAACAAAAAAAACTGTGTTGGAAGACATTTAGTACCTAATTTTAAGACTTCTTCTAAAACTACAGTAATCAAGGCAGTGTTGGTATAAGGAAAGACATACAGATCATTTGAATAAACAGAGAATCTAGAAATAGAACCGCACATATATGGTCCACTGAGTTTTGAAAGATTATTTAACATTAGCATTTTATAGAATATAAACTCGATTCAAGAGCCGAGGAAAAGATAGTGTTTTCAGCAAATGTCACTAGAACACCTGGTATCTGTATATAAAAAATTAACCACAACTCTTTATTTCCATACATAAAAATAACTTGAAGGGATCTATGAACCTAAATATGAAAGCCTAAAACTATAAAACTTTAAGAAGAAATTATAAGGGAAAATATTTGTGAATTTAGGGCAGGCAAGATCTACCTAGGATACAAAAAACATGATGTATAAAAGAAAAAAATTGATAAATGAGATTCCATCAAAATTTAGAACTTTAAATGACATAGTTAAAATGAAAAGTAGTCCTTAAACAGACCATATTTACAATGCATATAACCTATGACCAGAATAAAGAACTCTTACAGCTCACTGATAGACAACCCAATTAAAAAGTAGACATAAGAAGATGATAAATAGCCCGTACAGCACAAGGAAAGGTGTGCAACTCTAGAATCAGAGAAATACTAATCAGTGTAATAACAAAATTGAATTATACACTCATTAGGGAGATGAAGTTAAAAGTTTTAAAAGCCTTATCATGACTGTTTGTTGGATTCTCCCCCTTTGCGTTTAATTTGTCATGCCCAATGGATTTATTCTGCTGGGCTTCCTGGGGTTGTAATCCTCATTGTCTTTTCCTAGAGTATTGTCTAAAATTTTTTGGAGTGCTGGTTGGGTATTCACGAAGTTCCTGAGGTGCTCTTTGTCATGAAAGTATTTTATTTCTCCGTCAATTTTGAAAGATAGTTTTGCAGGGTACATCAATCTGGATTGGAGGCTGTTTTCCTTCAGGGCTTGAAATACATCACTCCAAGCTCTTCTTGCCTTCAGGGTTTGCATTGAGAAGTCTGCTGTGATTCTGATGGGCTTTCCTTTGTATGTGCTTTGTTTCTTTTCTCTCAATGCTTGTAGAATTATTTTCTTCTGTTGGATTTCTGGAATCCTAACTATTATATGCCTATGTGTAGTTTTTTTTTGATCAAGGCTAGCTGGAGTCCTATATGCCTTACTTATTTATATGTCAAGTTCTTTTCCCCTGCTTGGGAAGTTTTCTGCCACCATTTCTGTGAACAGTTTTTTTTATGTCATCTGCACTCTCTCCTGTTTCTTCATTGACTCCAATCAGTCTTATGTTATTCTTCTTTGCATCATCTAGCGGCTGCTAGATTGATTTCTCATGTTCCCTTACAATTTTAAAGCTATTTTTCTTTTCCTGGTCACTAATTGCAATCTTATCTTCTATATCTGAAATTCTATCCTCACATTGGTTCATTCTGCTGTGCAGACTTTCAATGGAGTTTTTAATCTCCTGGAAATCTGTTTGCATCTGTTTTATGGATTCCATTTGTTTCCTATGTTGGGGTGCCATTATGTTCTTCAGATCCTCTATTTTTTTATCTGTGTCCTCTCTCGATTTATTAATCATGTCTTGCACCATGAGCACAATCTTTGCTGTTATCTGAGTAATTATTTCTGATTTCATTTTTCCCAGATCCTCTTTTGTTGCCAGTTCAGAGAGTCCAGGTGGTTGAGTATCAGATTGTTCCATCTTCTTTTCCTTTGGAGTTGCTGTAGGTGATCTGGAAGTCTGTTTTTGAGGCTTGTTTACATGTCTTCTCATTTCTACGGGCGGGTTGGGGGGTGGTTCTGGTGCCTGCACAGCTCACCTTCTCTGCCCTAGTAGTATGGAAAGGTGGCAGGGGAGCTTCCTTCCGGGTGCTGGGACTGGATCACCTTCTCTGTCCTAGAAGCATGGAATTGGAAAAATCTTTTAAGGTTATAGAAATTATTATATAGCTCCAATGACTGAGTGACTGGCTCGAGAACACCCAGGCTACTTGTAGCAAAATGGGAATAAATCCAGGGCACTTGACGCTCAATTTATGTTCTTTAAGTGCATTTGATTTTAGTTCTATTCTTTAAAAATCATTCATTACAGAGTTGACTCTTAAATTTTCAGATGATATTTTAATGCATAGAAGGCAGTGGCCAAGATTGTGGGAACAGCCTGTAGAAAGTACTGAGAGTTCAATGTAAAGAGCACTGAGTATCAACTAGTTTGGGTTTATTGTGAGAATATTTAAGTGACTCAAATTCAGTTTTATCCTTTATGAGACTGATGCATTACTATATCACAGAAATGTGGTGAAGTCACCATGTGAGAGTTGCCAAGATATTAGAATGTCAGACTCAGCATTTTATTTTTTTTAAATTGTATTTTATTAAAACATGTTTGTAATACATGAAGTTTACATTTATCTTAAGGAGTAGGTACATGTAAATAATATATCTTCATTCCTTTTTAATCCTGTTTTTCTTACCCACCTCTTTTTCTCCATCTCTAAATTCCCATTTTCATTATTATTATCATTATTATTTTTCCTTGGTATGTTTATGATATATTTCATATATACTTGTGACTATTTCATACACATAGTTGACACATCTTAAATCTTATTTACCCTTCTCCCCACTTCCCCTCACCCTCAGTCTCCTGGATCCCCTTTCCATTTGCAAAAATCCATCTCCCTGTTTTTTTCTATCAATCCTTTGTTTTGCCCTTTATTTGTACTTTGCCTTATTCAAATGAGAGATATCATACAGTATTTAAGTTTCTGAGAATGATTTATTTGATTTCACATTATATTTTCTAGGTGTATCTATTTTGCTACACGTTTCAAGTTTATCCTTCATTATAGTCAAAGTCTACACTATTCCATTTTGAATGCATACCACATTTTCTTTATCCATTTATCTGTTGGTGGACATACAGTCTGCTTCTGAGATTTAGCTTTTATCAGTTATGCTACTATGATATACATGGTATGTGTATCACTGTAAAATGATGTCCTTAGCTCTTTGGGGAAGATACCTACAGAGGAATAGCTAGATCAAATGGATTTTCTAATTTTAGTTCTTTGAGCAAACTTCATATTGATTTCCATTATGGTTATACTAGTTTGCATTTCCACTACCACCTAGAAGAGTTCCTTTATCATGGCAACCATAACAGCATTTGTTATTATTTAATTTCTTAATAATTGCCATTCTTTCTGGTGTCGGATGAAATTTTAACATTGTTTTAAATTGTATTTCTTTAATGGCCAGCAATGTTGAACATTTTATCACATATTTGTTGGACATTTATACCTCCTCTGAGAAATGTCTGTTCATTTCACTTGCTCATTTCTTGATTGGGTCTTTTATTTGGAGTGGATCTGATTTTTAGTTCTTTATATATTCTGGATATTAAATTCTGCCTAAGAAATAGTTGGAAAAAATTTTTCCCATTGTGTAGATTATCTCTTCACTTTACTGATTGTTTCCTTTGCTGTGTGGAAGCTTTTTAATTTGATATAATCCTAGTACCTGATTCTTGCTGTTATTTCTTGTACAATTGGAGCTCTGTTCAGAAAATCCTTGTCAGTAGCTATGACTTCAAGTGTTTTCCCTATTTTATATTCCAATAGGTTAATTGTTTCTATTTTAATGATTAGATCTTTGATCAATTTTGATTTTCTGTCACAATGAGAGATATGAGTCCAGCTTCAATCTTTTGCACACAGCCAATTTGCCCAGCACCATTGGTTGAATAGGCTATCTTTCTTTCAACATACATTTTTGGCTCCTTTGTCAAAAATCAAATAGTTGAACGTGTCTGTGTATGTTTCTGTATCCTCTATTCTCTTCTATTGACACAGATTTGATTTTGTGCCAATAACATGCCATTTTTACAGCTGTTGCTTTGTAGTATAACTTAGATATTGTGATGCCTCCTGGTTTGCTCTTGTTGCCCAGGATTGCTTTTGGTATTCTGGATCTCTTTTGGTTTCATATGAATTTCAGAGTGGTTTGCTCTACTTCTGTGAGTAATGTTGGTATTTTGATTGAGATTACTGAATGTATACATCAATTTTGGGAGTGTGGCCATTTTGGCAATATTGGTTCTGTCTATCTAGGAATAGGGAATGTCTTTCCATTTTCTGATGTTCTCTTCAATCTCCTTTTTCATGTAGTTTTCATTTACTTTTACTTTTTTGATTAGGTTAATTCTTAGGTTTTTAATTTTCTTGATCCTTTTGTGAATGGTACTGTGTTTATAATTTCTCATTGAGTTTATTATTGGTATACATGAATGCTGTAGATTTTTGTGTGTTGACTTTGTAATCTACTACATTGCTGAAATTGGTTATTAATTCTGAGCATTTTTTATGGGATCATTTGGGTCTTGTATGTAGCATATTATGTAATCTGCAAACAATGTTAATTTAACCTCTTCCTTTTCTGTACATATCCTTTTTATTTCTTTCTCTTGTCTGATTGTTACGGATAATGTTTTGAGTACTATGCTGAACAGAAGTGAAGGTAGTGGTTATATATATCTTATTCCTTATTTTAAAGAGAAAGCTTTCAGTTTTTCCCCCATTTAATATGATGTTGGCCATTGGTTTGTCATAAATGAGATTTTATAAAATTCAGGTAAGATCCTTCTATATCTACTTTCTTCAGGTATTTTTTATCATGAATGTGTATTGGATTTGTCAACAGTTATTTTTGCATCTATTTATGTGATCACAATTTTTGCCTTTGCTTGTGTTTATATAGCATATAATATCTGTTGATTTGTGTATGTTGAACCATACTTGCAACTCTGGAATGAAACCTCTTTTGGCATGATATATGACCCTTTTGCTGATGCATTGCATTCTGTTTGCCAATATCTTTTTTAATATTTCCATTTATATTCATGAAGGAGGTTGGCCTGTTGTTATTTTTTTAGTAGAGTCTTTGTCTGGTTTTAATATCAGAGTGATACTGGCTTTCAGAAATGAGTTTAGAAGTACTCCCCTTTCAGTTTCATTCAAGATTTTCAAGAAAATTAGTAATATAACATCCTTATAGGTTTTGTAGAATTCAGCAGTGACTCCATCAGATCCTGGGCTTTTTTTATTTGATAGGTTTATTTATTGCTGCCTCAATTTCATATCTTGTTTTGGATTGTTCAATATTTTTATAGCTTTTTTGTTTAGTTTTGGTAATTTATGAGTCTGGGAATTTGCTTTTTTTTTTAAAGATTTTCCAATTCGTTGGAATACAATTTTTCATATTAGTTACTATCTTCTGGATTTTAACAGTGTTGTGATTTCACCTTTTTCATTCCTAATTTCCTTGATGCAAGTCTTTTCTCTAGGTGTTTCTAAATTTTCTGGGATTACTTCTGTGGCTGATTTCTTGTTTCACTGCATAATGGTCTGATAGTAACCATTAAGTGATTTTTATTTTTTTATATTTATTTAAATATTCAAATATTTAAAAGACTAGTATGCGATCTGCTGTGGAGAAAGTTCCATGATCTGCAAAGAAGAATGTATACTCTATCATTGTATGGTAGAACACTCTGTAGATACCTATTAAGTCCATATGTTTGAAGGTGTGGTCCGGCTCTGACATTTCTTTATTAATTTTTTAGATGATCTATCACTTTATGAAAGTAAACTATTGAGATCTATCATTATAACTGTGTTGTGTTTATTTGATCTTTTATGTTCAGCAGTATTTGTTTTATGAAAATAGGTGCTCCAGTATTTGGTGCATATATATTTACAAATGTTATCTCTTCTTATTGGATTATTCCCTTAACTATTATGCAGTGACCTTCTTTGTCTCTTCTGATTAGTATTAGCCTAAATTTTACTTTTTCTGAGAGTAAAATTGTTACCCCTTATTTGTGAATGAAATATTCTTTTCCATCCTCTGATTTTTAGCCAATGAATATCTTTTTGGGTTAGATGAGTTTTTAATGAAACAAACTATTGGATTTTACTTTTTGATCAGTCTGCCAATATATGTCTTTTACTTGCAAAGTTGAGGTCATTAACATTGAGACATATTACTGAGAGATATTAATTAATTCCTATCATTGTACTCTTTCTCTTTGATAATACTTTTGTTTTTCTTTTCTTTCCTCTTTTGTTTTGTTTTATCTATTTGCCTTGTTTGATGTATTCATTCTACCTGGATTTTTGGCTTTGTTGGTTTCATTGTATCAGTCTAAGATGAATGTTCTTGAGTATTTTCTAGTGTGCTGGTTTGATATTCACAAATCTTTTGACTTGTTCTTTTGCATGGAATGTCCTTATTTCTCCATCTATCTTGAAGGAAGTAGTTTGTGCAGCTCTGGGCATTTCAATTTTCCACCTCCCAACATACAGTGGACCTTTGACTTATGAACTCAATTCTTTCCTGAAAGCTCATTGTAACTTAAGTTGGTCAACTGAAGGCTCAGACTCCTCTACACAGCCTTCAAAGTCTCTCTCCTGTATATAGGCAGATCTCAGTGTCCTTAGAAAGATATAGGCCCAGGATTTCTTGATTAATCCCATACAGGAAGGGATGTTGTAATGTTCCTTCCAGAACTCTTTAAGAGTTAAATCTATAACTGAGACCATCTGCAAGTACAAGCACCCAACATTCGGATCATAATTCAAGACTTCAGCTGTAAGTTAAAACTAAACTTCTGGTCATAACCCAAGCTGTTCATATGTCAGGCCAGTTGTAACTAGAGGGTCCACTGTATCTGAATATGTTAACCTATTCAAATACCACTGAAAAAAATGTGCCTCCCTGAAAAAACTGCCCCTCCCCCAGCTATGCTACTGTGTGAAGGAAAGTTTTACCAGATATGTTCATCTGAATTGGCAGATTTTTGCTTTTAGGATTTGAAATGTGTCACTCTAAGCTCTTCTGCCCTTTAGAGTTCATATTGAGAAGTCTGCTGTAATTCTAATTGATTACCTTTATATGTGATTTTTTACTTTTATTAGTACATGTTTGTAGTATGTAATGATTATATTCACTGTAGGAAATTGATACATAACACACAAGATACTTTAATTCTACAAATGTAATTTGTTATGTTTATTTACTTGAGTTTTATATTTTTAATATATTTTTTAAAATTTTACTTTATTAGTACATGTGTGCAGTACATAATGTTTACAATCCTTGTGGGAATTTGGTACATATATATAAAACACATCTTAAGTCCTTTTTTTATCCCTTTTCCCTTCCCTGCCTCCCCTTTCCCACCATCATCCCCTCTTTCTTTGCTTTTCTCTCACTGCTTTTAAAATTCTGGGGATTTTTTGGGGGGGGACATCTGGCATTTTTAATTGTAATGTGCCTTGAGGATCTTCTTTTTGGATGGTAGCTGGTGTTCTGCAAGCTTTGCTTAGTTGCATGTTGAACTCTTTTCTCGTATTTAGGAAACTTTATATTACAATTTCTGTAAGCAATGAATAATCCCATGTGTGTCACCTACTAGTTTCCAGCTCTAATTAGCTGATCTTCTTGGTGCCATCTAGTATCTGTTGGACTAATTTTTCTTGTTCTCTTACCATTTTTGAGGCTTCTCTGTGTAATTCATCATAACTTACCATTTTGTTCTTGATTTCTGAAGCCCTACCTTCACATTGACCATTTCTATATCTTTGGTAAATTTGTCATTCATATATTGAACCATGTAATTTGGTCCACTCTTCTAAATTTTTATTTGTTTCCCTCATATCCACATTGGTTATTTTGTATAATAGCTCTTCTATAACTTTGGGGTCATGTCCTCTTTTTACTTGCCAACTTTCTTTAACTCTTATTTAACACATTCCAGCCAGCTTGAAGGACCAGTTTATGCATGACTGTCCCACTGCACAGCTTGTATCACTGGTTGTACAAATGAATCTCATCACTTTTATCAATCTTTTTACTATTAAAGTTAATAAAAAGTCTATAAATGGACTGAATCTAGTTAGTTGCTTGAATTTGAATGATTATCACCCAAATATAAATATTAATACTATTCATACCAACTTTAAAAAATATAATAATCAACAAATTTATTTATTTCATTAAATTAAAAGAAATTTATTTATATTTGTGAATTTGTTTAAAACATTTTACACACAAAGGCAGCTCTTTTGTGCAGAGTTCACAAAACATCATAATTTGTTTGGCTTTTTTTGCAGCCACAGAAGCATGCATTTTTTTTAAGTTAATGTGTGTATTTCTTGCTGTATGTATATCTAAGTGGTTTTTTTCCTCATTTTTCCTTTTTTGATGCAGAGGGTTGAGATCAAGTAGGATGAGGAGAGCTTGTAATTGAAACAAAGATCTTTTCAGTAAGACTACAGAATGGGAAGTGGGGCATTTCCAGAACCCCTGCAGTGGGTCCTGGTCTCCTGTGAGCCACTACAACACAAAGAAAATTAAAGAATAAAGACAGAAAACAAGACTTAGAGAAAAGGCTAGGTTTTGGGCCTGATCAGTGCTGCTCTAGGCAGCAAAGACAAAGGCACCCCGAGCTTGCTATTATTTATTGGCTTCATACATAGTATCAGATAACTCAGAGGGTGGCAATAATCCTAAATTGACAAGGATCTTATAGTCAGGGGAAGTATCAGATGACTCAGAGGGTGGCAATAATCCTATGACCATGAGCATCTTAGGTCATTGAGGAGTTTAAATTGACTAGGACAGTGAGATGAGCAAAACATTCTTACAACAGTAGGTAGGATGAGCTAAGCTGATAAGGAATTTGTCCCTCTCCAGGTGAAATTTTTCTACTTGGTTCTCAAAGACCCAGTATGTCTTCAGCTGACATAATCTTGGCCTTGAGCATCATAGCATCACAGGACTATTGAGGCCTAAGTGAGCCCTAATTCTAATTTAATTGTGAAATGATTTTTCCCTAAAATTATGTAGAATGGCTCCCGACAAGATACTGCCTTTCTGTGATGTGTTTTCAGATTTATTTGTCCAGAGATAATATTTACCCGTTCAGCTATTTAAGTGATAAGGACTCTGTCCCTATTCTTTGAGGAGAGAATCACTTCTGATTATACCAGCATCAACAGACCCAATCATACATCACTTACATGTGATACACCTTGCTTTTGCACTTTCACTCTTCATAAATACTCTTTGTAGTCAATATTCAATTGTTACAAGTAGTTATTCTGTGGTGTGGTAGAAGTGGCAGGGAGAGATTGAAGGATGGGTGAATGAGGAGTGTAAGTCGATGGAGGAACATAGCCAAGAGGAAATAATAATAGTTGAAAAAATTAGATATCAGATCATAGTCTGTTGGAAGTCTTTTAGCTGGATTTAAGGGTTAGTGATAAGAATTTTAACAAGATATTTGTGGGGACAAGGATGAGATATAGGAGGAAGAAGGTGGTTTTGGTATGGAGGAAAGCTATGAAGTTGTCAGAATCTGTTGATACACTTGTGCACATGTAAAGAGGAAAAGAGGCAAGGGAAGACAGGAGTATAGGTAAGACAAGGGAAGAGCAAAAGGAACAGAATAGAGAAGACAGAAGGTCAATAATAGAGAAAATGAGGTGATAGAGAGAGCAGAATATGACAATCTAAAAACTTCGAGAGGAATAATTTAAAAGGTGAAAGAAACTATAAGAAAATAGTATTGCTATGGGAGCTTGCACTGAAGAAACTAGATAGGGAAATGAGAAGAAGGTAAGAAAATAAACAGCAACTAAATCAAAGCAAACAAAAACAAAAAAATTTAGCAATAATTCAACTCAAATACTCCAACAAAAGAATGCACATACAATGCATATGTGACCACTTTGTCAAAAGGCCTGAGTGTTCACACAATGCCCTTCTTGCCTTGGTTTTGGTCTGAGTGAGTGCAGCCACAACAGAATCACCTTTTTGTTTTGCACTCCCAAACCCAAACAAACCCAGTCTGAGGAGTTCTCTCTACCAGGTCAAAGGTAGAATCTGATGTTGTATCTGGTCTAGGCCTAGGGATACCTCCCCTGCAGGCTTTATGGCAGAATCTTACAGAGAGGCACTACAGAGCTGGGGGTGTGGTTATGCTCCAATGGGGATCCTTTGGAATCTGTGAACAGGTTCATGCATTATTACTGCATGGGGGGGGGGTCCTGCAGGAAACAATAATGGCTGGCATGGAACTATGGAAATCACCAGTGATTTACTCTCAGGTGAGAGTTCACAGTATCTGTAGGCAGGAGTGTGTGCCCATGGGAATCCATCCACTCTCTTCACTGGTTTATTCTCTCTGCATAGCGGGGCGGTGGGGGTTCCCTTGTCCTCAGAGAGCACTAGTGAGTGTCCCACTGTGCTGCAGTGTCCCCCAGTGTTTGGAGGTGAGGTGATGGAGCAAAGGGGTTGGTATAGAGTAGAATCTAACCAGGGTCTATCCTTCACAGTACTTGTTCATTTATTCTCTCCCTCTTGCTATTTGGAATGCTGTCCTAATGGCTACTCCCTAGAAGGGTGGGATACGGTGCAATGTGGCCCATCTGTAGTGATTCCACTTCCCTCTCCAATGATCCAGTTATTAGGTATGATCCACATGTACCATCTTCTCAATTAATTATCTGATTCAGAGTGTAAGACCCTCCTCTACTACATTACCTGTGACTTCAGTGAATCCTCTCTGAGCATCTGATGTGACTCCTCCTGTAGTCAGACATGTTGGATGTTCCTTAGCATTTTATCCTTAAAATGCAGTCTTATTTCCATTTACTTCCAAAAGTAAATAAATAAAATATTATATATTTAAGATATGCATCATAGGTTTATTGAAATGTGAACCAAATACTGCTTTGAGATCACTTACACATGGAAGAATTGTGTTCTTAGGAAATCCTAAGCTTTTGAAGCCTAGAGTAGAGGTTAGGAATATTGATTTCCTTACAACATCTGCATTTCTTTCAAGGATTAACCTGTAATTGCTGAAATACCTCTTCTGCTTAGTTGTACTGATCTCTATATATGCCTTATTCTGGTTTTCATTCCAAATTTGTGTTCCATCATTTGCAAGGATGAAAACAAAGATCAAAAAGACACATCAGTTTTAAATGTGGCCCCATTTGCTAAAACCTGATGATGGTATCTCCCAACCAAATAAAAACAAGAAGAATTTTATGCTGCAGTAAAGATGTGAGATCTATGACATGAAAACAAGGCTTAAAATTCTGAGCCCAGAATTCCAGATTGAACAACAAGTAAAAAAGAAGATGCTGAGGCCCGATATGTGCCCCATTCTAGATAACTGAGAAAATGGCCTCTCAGAGCCTGAGATATCACTGCTATAAACTCAGATTTTCAATTCTTATCAGCATCTGAATCACTCTGCAGTTGACACGAGTCACCCTAAGCAAACTTCTACTTGCCTCTTTTTCCATGCTCAAGAAAAAATTAATACTATTTAAATAGTTTGAGACTCATGGATTGAAACATAAAGATGATTATTTGTATAAATGCTACCATATTCATCTCTTAAATTGCCTAATACACCAAAAAATGATGGAATTTTAGCATTCCTGAAACACACCATATATTCAGTTAAGATTTGGCAGTGACTTCTAATCTTATTTAATATTTACTTGAATAAGATTTCCCTGAGATATAGCTGGCAGTCAAATGTATTCTGACTGGATTAGAATCTGATAAAAAAAGACTTCAGCTGAATAATACTGTTCAGAAATCTTGGCTATAGTAGCAGTAGTTTGCATTTTAATAGAAATTTCAAGGGAACTGGTCAAATTTATACTGAAAAGACACAATAAAAATGCAATAGTTTATTTAACAAAAAATATAATCCTAGATAAGTCAAGACTCAGTAGTTCATATCAATTTCAAATATCAATTTTGCTATGAATCTGTCTAATGAAGAGCATTATTTATTCATCTTAGCCTTCAGTCTCCACGAAGCACCTGCCTTTTCTCTCACATCCATTGGCCTATTTGTATACTATATATAACATTTAGAAATCCCAAGGACCCATACTTTTTTTTCTTCTTTGTTTATTTAGGTTTAACCAGAATCTTTCTGAATATATAATTCACATATGTCCCTTTCAACCAATCCTATTTGGCATGATAGGCTTTCAAATATAAGCTGTTGTTGTTGTTGTTGTTATTATTATTATTATTATTAGTCAGGGATTCCTAGGTAAGAATGAAAAGATATAGCAACAATTGCAGTGAGAAGTTAAGGAGATCTCATAAATAAATAAATATAAAATGAGACAATTGTATTGATTAATTATTGCTGCATAACAAATCTCCTCAAAATTTTCTGGCTTACTAGGTACATCGGTGCACACCTGTAGTCTCTGCTAATTGGTAGGCTGAAGTAGGAGATCACTTGAGCCCCAGAGTTCCACGCCATTTGGGGAACATAGTAAGATCTTGTCTCAAACAAACAAAAACCTTAATAATGGAAAACATTTATTATCTCACAGATTCTGTGACAAAGAATCCACAAGTATCTTAACTAAATTTTCTGGCTTAGGCTATCTCACAAAGCTGCAGTCAAAACTACAACTCTGCCTGCCTCTTCCTCATAGCTTAACTGAATAAAGAGCCACTCACTTCCAACTTATTTGTGTAGTTCTTGAGATTACTTGGTTCTTCATGTGTTGTTATGCCAAAGGTTTCAGGTTGTCCTTGGCTATTGGTCAGAAACCACCCTCAGTTTCTTACCAAGGAGGCATTTCCTATGAGGCAATTTGCGTCATCAAAGTATGCAAGCAGCATGGAAGTTAGAATTGTTTTAAACTAATTTCAGAACATACATCACATCATTTTTCTCATATTTTATTCCTTAAAACCAAGTCCTTGAGTCCAGCCATACTCAGAGAGATGGGTTTATACAAGGGCCTGAATAGTAGGAGGTGAAGATTATTGAGAGGCATTGCGGAAGCTGCCTACCACATGCACATTGGAATCTTAGCAGCCTCAGCTATAAAAGCTAATATCTAAAAAAAGGCTTCTGAACAGCAAAGGACATAGATCTTCCAATGCCTTTGTCCTTTTTGATGAACATAAGAAGTAGAAGAAATTTGCCTCCAACTTACAGGGTGGAAAAGCCAAATTAACTGGGAAATATTATACTTGCTGATTTTACAAATTTAGGTAGGATTCCCCAAAAAACTTCAATTTTAGTTATTAGCAAGAACAGAATAGAAATGATGGGGAGAAAAAGAACGCTAAAAGCTGATATATTGGGTATTGTTCATTGGTGACAATAACAGAAATTTCCTCAATTTCTGGTAACATTTCTACCTGGGTCACTAAATGTAGAGATAAAACAAAAAACTCATCAAAGGATATCAAACTAGTGCATGATAGCTTTCAGAGAATCAAACCTTCCTTCTTTAAAATGAAGGAACCCCTTTGTCTTCTTGTATGATAGGACAACAAATCAAATGGTAAATAATAGTAGCTATTCAGCCAAGCATGTGATCATTGCACTATTAGAGGGTTTTTTCCTATCTAGGATGTGGGAAATAAATTATCAGGTAAACTAAAATCTTGATTTTAATTTGGAGTTTTGCTTAAAAGTTTCATTGGCTGATCATTTCACCAGAATCATCATCAAAGCATCAGACAGGAGAGTATGTGAGATAACAGGTATAACAAGGGCCTACCTTGATAAAGAATCCTTATGGGATTTGATGGGCAGTACAATCTAAGAAGCACTGCTATAATGGATCTTTGAAAACCTTTGAGAGAACTGTGGAGAAGGGAGCTAAGTTCAATCAGTGTAAGTAAAGAATGTGTTGTGTGGGCCGGGGATTTAGCTCAGTGGTTCCGCTGCCTGCCTCGCAACCGTAAGGACCCGAGTTCAATCCCCAGTACCCAAAAAAAAAAAAAAAAAAAAGAATATGTTGTAGAAAAGGTGCCATTGAGCTGAACCTCATGAGGTGTATAATTTCAACAGAAAGAAAAGACTTGTTTTGTGAAGGACAGCATACTAAGAGCATGGGTGATAGCCTAGTGTAGAAAAATTGATTGTTTTGAGAATGAAAAATGTACAGCATTAAATTGAAGTCAAATTACAAAAGGCTTTCAGTAATTGACTGAGAAGTTTTTATTTTATTCTACTGGCAATATGAAAACACTGGAAAATAGTTCTGATACACTGTTCTGGCTTTGAACAGAGTACAATAGCAATAAGAAAAATTATCTGCTGACAGTGAAAGACATGTTAGGTTGAGAGGACGTCAAATATATATACTACTTGGAAATGATTAACATAGATAGATATATGGTAAGAAGCTACAGTTCAGGGATGAAGTTATGCCAAATCCTGAAATTACAGAACAGCAGTAATGGAACTAAGAAGTGATGGAAGTCAGAGTCATTTAAGAGGTGAAATCTACAGCTCTTGCTAAGCATTAGAGGCTTTGTATTTGAGTGATGGGGAGAAAGAGGACGGAGTCATAGAAACATGAGGAATTGGAGATGAAGAAGATAAGTTTTTCCTTGGCTATCAGATTGAGAAAGAAGAAGATGATCTGAGGCTACCTAGAATACTTTTCACTTTTCATTGTTCCATCTTTAACAACTATAACTGCCCTAAATGTCTCAAGACTGCTGCAGGAAACATTTGATTTGGCTATGGCTGCTATACTGGATCCCCTACACTCTCTTTGGATGACTCCACGCCTCTGTGGCTGCTTCAGTTATACTGATCTGGTTCATGAGGAGATCCTTCCCTAGCTTTGACGAAGCAGAAAGTTTGCAATTAGCTGGCAGGATACTGTGTGCGTGTGAGTTTTCCCTTTTTGTCTATATAAGCAGTCCTCCTTTCACCCTTGTTGGATCAGTCCATTTACAACTTCCCTTTATTGTGCAGCATAGGACTAATAAACCCTCTCTTAGAAGACTTATTTTTGCCTAGTACATGATTTCTATCTCAAATACAGCAGGCTGAGGTGGTTGCACTAAGAGCTTGTAACACTAAGATTACTGGCACTGAGAATGGCCAAGAGCCAGGGCTAATAACATTCAGGGTACCCAGCAGCCAAAGGCAGACAGCAGTGGAGAGCTGCCAAGAGCTACTAGTTCCAGGTACTGGAAGAATTTCAGAAATAATGCTAACTACTGGCTCTGGCTCCTAGGACAACAATGAGAAGAGCAGATAGCACAGAGCTAAGAGCTGCTGGCATTCAGAGCTCAGAGCTGCTAACACTAAGAGCTGAACTTTACCTACTCATGGTTTATATCCAAATTAAACAAAAGAGCCCTCAGGTGATTTATAATATAATTGCTGAAACTTTCAAGACTATTAGTTGCTTTATAGCTTTTCATGTCCCCTTCATACACCACTACAATTTTTCTGCTTTTACTACTCTCAGTCTTAACAATGTCTTTCCTTGGGAATTCCAGCCAGTCACCTGAAGAAGTCAGTCCATCTCAATCAACAGAAGTAATCTTTTTTCTGATTCAAGGTGTCCACATGAAAGAAACTCTGATAAACAAATTGCATTTTATAGTTGCTTTGAAAGCTCTAGATACCAATTTCATGTTGAAAAAATTGAATGAAAAGAATCACTTTCCATAGAGAGGCTGGAATTATTGTGTCAGATTTCAGGAAAGAAATGGAAAGATTATATAGAATAGTGGCTCTTGTCTTGACTAGAAGGATGGAGAGAAACTTCTCAAATAATTCTACAAGGAAAAAAATAAATTACTGTTGTTTTGGGTAGCTCCAAACTTCTTTTCTTAATTGCTCAAAAGGATGATGCTATAATTTTCTAATTGAAAATATTTCTTCTCCCTTACTTCTTGACTATATTATCTTCCTAGTGAATTGTAACTTTCAGATCATTTTTTATCATTTGTCATTGAATATTCACATGTAATTGCTTTATTTTATGTTGTAGGTCCTATGAGAGTCCTGAAATGTATATTCTTTTATATTAGCAAGTTTGCATGTCTTCAAAGAGGACAGGATTTATTACTAAATGTCTACAAAGCAAATCTGTGTTGAACACATGACAATAATCACAATGTACTTCAAAGAGTTTTTCATGGGGTCATCTGGATGAAATATGATGTGAAGAGGAAGAATTTTTTACTAAAGCTGCAAATTAACAAAAACAGATCCTGCTGTAGTTGGACAGAAAGTAGAATAAATGGAGCCTGGAGTCACAATTCCACTTTAACGAAGCTATCCCAAACAGCCTCAAAAATAATAATTAGTCAAGCTTTTTCTTTATTCCTACAGAAATACATGCATTTCTTTATGATTTTAACCCTTTTACTTGCACTTTTGCTAGTACCCTTCATTAAACTTTTTCATGAGTTTTACTTTCACCAATTTAAATGAACAGTATTGAGCAAAAAATTTTCTTCTATTATATTGTATCACATTTCATTACATGCTATGAGAAATGTATCAAAGTTAGTCAATAGAAATAAAATAAGTTTATTATACATAATTAGCTATATGTAAACATACATTTATATTTAATTCCTTATGATTGACCTAGAGAATGATATGAAATAAGACACATTTAAAATTTGACCAAATGAGGCAGAAGTTAAAATAGATTAAGAATTCACACTCTGGATTATTTCAGAAATGGGATCCCTTCTAATGTTAACAGCATTCTAATGAAAACAATATACAAATAAAGTAAATAGTAGAGACACGTCTTTAAATGCTATCATTTAGGGTTGGAGTTTGAACACACAAACTTTGAGGGAAAATAAAGCCCATTGCTATGATAATTAACAACAACCCCAAAGCTTCAGTGGCATAGAACAATAAGAATGATGTAGGTGGCTCAGCTGGATGATTCATTGGGTTTTACCAGAGTTCACCAGGTATCTGAAAGTTGACTGGTTCTCTGCTAGGGTTCTCAATAGTATGATCAGCCATATTGTTTCCATTTTATTTTAGGATAACCTTGGGTTATTCTCCTGATAATGTCATAGAAGCAAGGGCAAGGAAAATTAACAACATAAGTGCTTTTTAAACCTCTATTTATACTATTGTCACTAAAATGTCTTATGAAAGCAAGTCACAGGGCTGATTCAGATTCAGAGTAAGAGGATGATATAAAAGTTATGTAAGAATGAGTGTAAATGCAAAAAGAGGTAAAGAATTAGGACTTAAACACAGAAAAGAATATTCTGTCTGATCTATTTATATGATTTCAAAACCATTCAAAACTAATAGTGTTGAAAATGTTGATGGAAAAGTAAAACTATTTCTTAAAAGCAAGAATATTCATAAAACCATTACTTATTAATGATTAATGAAAATTAAAATCATGGCTATATTTCCAGTGCACATGAGGAAGGTAATAATTGAGAGTTACCACAAAGTAGGTTTCTGAGAAAGTTTATGCTGTTATTAACTATGTTCACTTTTTTATAACTTATTAACCAGTAAATGTGTGCTTTGGCACTTTTCCGGCTGTTGTGTTTCACAATAAAAATACTAAAGGAGGGCCGGAGATTTAGCTCAGTGGTTTTGCTGCCTGCTGCGCAAGCGCAAGGACCCAAGTTCGATTCCCGGTACCAAAAAAAAAAAATACTAAAGGAGGGCCGGGGATTAGCTCAGTGGTTGCCTGCCTCGCAAGTGCAAGGTTCCAAGTTTGATCCCTGGTTAAAAAAAAAAAAAAGGAAGAAAAAAGGGAATATTCTTGCATTATAGGTTTTTTCCTTTTAGATATCATACATAAACAATAAGTTAAACAGAAGCAAAAACTTACCAAGTACATTTTCAGTAATATCAGAAATTAAACATATATAATCCTCTTACTCTATAAATGTAGAGGACCTTCTAAAAGAAGTAAAGAATATCTTAAAAGTTGAGCAGTTTGCCTCGTGGGAACCAGAAGAGATGAGGAAAGAAATTCTGATTTCATTTTAAACCTTATATTAGCTTTCTAAACTATGTACAAGATATGTATACTTTTGATAACAAATTTTAAAGGGCTATAAAATCAATAAATGTATTTAATACTCCCGCAACTTACTTTCTGTCTGTAACTGTCTTTATTGGAGAAGGAAAGTACACCCCTACCCCATCACTTTCTCTTCTCTCATCTTAGAATCTTCTGAAGGTTTCATGGATGACTTTATGATGATAGGAATCTTGAAGTCCCAGATAAAATAGCTATCTATGTGAAGAAATAAAGATCCCTTTTCAAACATGTAAGTTGCATCCAAACAGTAAAGGGCCTTTGGAAAGTTAAAGCACATCACACAGTGCACTGGTTCATGACTAATGAAGCAGCTCTGACCCTCATTTTTATCCACATACTCTGAGGCTTGTGTGGCTCTTCAATGAGAACTTGGGTAATTAAGAATTTACAGGCTAGAATCTCTGAAATTGCATTTAATTTCTCTTGGCAAACTTCTCTGCAGAGAAATGGGAAAGAGGGGCCATGACAGAAACTGGATCTGCATAGGGCAGAAAAAACTTATTTAATGCACTTTTTAGTAAAAAACCAGAATACTGTGCCATAAGAACAAAAGGCAATAGAACTTGTATAGCTGATGCCAAATTCTATTTCACCTGACTTTGGAGAAGGAACAGAGAGGTTTGTTGTCTTACATTCTTAGAGCCTGCCAAAAAATACAAAGGCTTTTTTTTTTTTGCAGTAAGAATAGTAACAGTTTACATTGCTGAAAATGTAGTGTCAAGGGGAAAAAGTTTTATGTAAATTTTCTTTGAGTCCTTAGGCTTTATGGCTTCTTTGCATTTCCAGATACAGTTGCCTCATGACAAATATTATTGTTACAGCAACAAATTAGAGTTGACTATTTTATTCAAAATCTAAAATTTAGACAACATTTTATATACAATTACACCCTTCAAGCAAACAGACCTTAGAAGAAAAAAAGGACTTTTCCAGAAAAGTTGAGGGTTGTTCATGAAGGATCCTGTTGTCATATAAAACACCTTTTCCTGTAATTACTATTACTGGAGGACATTAGTCATTTTCTTTCTGAACAAAGATAATAAAGAAAACAATGGAAAAGAGTATTTTATAGTCATCCATTGAACCCATGCGAAAACAGACATAAATTCATTTAAATTGCAGCATAATTAAGTCCATTGTAATTACTGCCTTTAAATGTAAAGGAAGAATATATAAAATACTTGCAAAAGTATTAGTTATGCCATGTTGTACATCTGGTTGAATTAAAACAATGAACTCTTAGCAAGCAGTGACTGTTAGCTCAAATGAGGTGAACTTCACATTACATTACTATGAGGATACAGAACTTTTACCTAGGGGGAAAATAACAACTTATTATCAAATGATATAAATGACTCATTTCATACTGTTCATTAAAAATCACATCCACCCACCTTTTTCTTTCAGTCCCTAATTTCCTGTGTATCTGGAGACACTCTGAAATGTCGTCCTGGGGAAACTGACTTACTAGGACACAATGCTGATTTATCTATAGGACTGTTGACAGCTTGTTTTAAGTCCAAGTCATTCCCACACTGAGAATGGGAACAGTGGCTTAGTTGTCACTCTCAGCTATTGCTCTCTTTACTGTCCTGGAATTATCTGACTAACGGCATTGTTCATAAGACTATTCACCATTCTGAGCATTTAAGCCTATTGTCTTACTTGAAAACACCACATTGTTTTTGTTAATGTAAAGGTTGCCTTAAAATCTATTCAAGTGTGGGTTTTCATGATTACTTGATTCATTTTAATCTCCCTCCTACTTAGCCATTTTTCTTTACTCAACTGAGTATGATTTTGTATATTTCCTTTAGAACTATGGTTCTCAACTAGCTACAATTCTGTCCCCAGGGAAAACTTATCTGGCATATCTGGAGACATTTTTATGTCTCAAGAGGGGAGGAAGGAATTGCTACTGGCATCTGGTGTACAGAAGCCAGAGATGCTGTTAAATATCCTAAAAAGCACAGGGCAGTCTCTGCAGCAATGAATTCTTTGGCTCAAAATGTCAATAATGAGAAGATTGAGAACATGGGGAAAAAATAGTAATCATTCTGTTCTAAGCAATCAAAATAAGACTCAGGACACTGGTATAACATGCAACCAAACTCACTGGCAAAACATTTGCTGGTCTGCTCGGAGCAAGCTGTCCCTGGAAGTTACATTGGTACAAAAGCGTCTTCTGTATCCCTCAGAAATCAGAAACCATGAACAAGCAGACGTGCCTCCAAGGAAAAATAAAATTGAAATAATGAGATTTTAAAACCACATTAAGACAAAAATCAGTTGTGAATTATAAAGATTGAAAAGAAGCAAAATGACGATAGAATTTAAAATTTGAATCAAAAATAAAGAGAGATTTAGCATTATGAACAAAAGCAAGATCTTAGCTAGTGAAGGACAAACATCAGAAGATTTTCAAAAATATGGAGGAAAAAGACAAAGACATTCAAATAATATTGGAAGAAAGAATTAAAAGGAAGATAAATTGTACCTGAGAATTAGGGGTAACATACCTAGGGAAGAAGTGACATTCAAAGACATGTATCAAAAGCAGTGGTGGTAAACCTATGGCGTGCATGCTGCAGCAGGCTGTGTGTATCATTAAAGACTAAATATTCTTCATTACTGATCTAAGTATTAGGCAAAATAATGGTGAGACCTATGTCAAGACATCTCCTATCATGTGATAAATCACAATGATATAGAAAAATTCTACAAATTATATACCAAGAACTAAATTAGAGCATACTTTTTACTGCTAAATATCTGAAAATTGTGAAGCATTATCCACAGACTTCTAAGAGAAAAAGTTTTTGATGAAAGAATTTGAATTCCAGACCAGTAAGATGGCGGCGGCATCAGAGTCTGTGGTTTCTGATTCTGAGTTCTCGAATATCTTAGCTGAACTATCACAGTCTAATGGAAATATGGTTCATCGTTTTTCATCTCCATATGTATTATATCCACCTGATAAACCTTTCCTTAATAGTGAACTACGATGCTTCCCAAATAAGCCTATACTTGCCTACCCAGGAAGGAATAGCAGAGCCATATTTTCTGCGTTAAAGAATCTTCAAGATAAGATTCGACGCTTGGAACTTGAGAGGATGCAGGCAGAAGAAAGTGTGAAAACTTTGTCCAGAGAAACAGTTGAATATAAAAAAGTACTAGATGAACAGATACAAGGAAGGGAGAATTCAAACAATGAAGAATCAAAGCACAATCAAGAACTGACGTCTCAGCTGCTAGCTGCAGAAAATAAATGTAATCTTTTAGAAAAACAATTGGAATACATGCGGAATACGATAAAGCATGCAGAAGTGGAGAGAACATCTGTCTTAGAGAAACAGGTGACCCTAGAAAGCGAACGACAACATGATCAAACACATGTTCAGAGCCAACTTGTAAAACTGCATCTTCTGGAACAAGACTATAACAAACTTACCACAATGCAAGCCCTTGCAGAAAAAAGCTGCAAGAATTGGAAGCAAAATTCTATAAAGAACAGGAAAGGAAGCGTATGCAAGCTAAGGCAGCTGAATTACAGACTGATCTAGAAACAAAGAGACTTCTCTAGTGTGGAAACTGAAAGTGTAAATAAGGATTAAAAGATATAATAGATAATGTGAAACAGGAAGAAAAGAGGCAAAGGGGAAGGGGAAGTGGGAGGGGTAGGGGAAAGGAAAGAAGGGAATGGAATTAATATGAGAAAAATGAAAACAAAGTCTTTGTAAATAGGGAGGGATGGAGGGGTTGAAGGGAGAGCAAGGAAAGGGGGAAAAATAAGAACCAAGAAAGATTATGTAAAGGTGCAAATTTCCAATGATGAATGTCATTATATTGTATACCTAAAATGTACCAATAAAATAAAATTTTAAAAAAAGATAAAACAACCTCATATGTTCCCATTGCAGGAAAAATTTTTTAAAAAAGAAGTTAAAAACCACCAGAAAAGAAAGGACCTAGGAATTATTTTGATGCACAACCTCATTATAGATTATGCTTATGTGATATGCCATTTGTGGCTGGAAAGTCCACTAGTCCTAGCCATGCTGTGGTAGCTAATGTTCAGCATGTCTTGCATCTAATGAAACAGCCCAGTAAAGTTTTGTGCAATGATCGAGTGGTGAACAACATTTCTTTGGCAAAACAAGTACCTTTGCAAGGTAGTAGAAGTAAGAAGTCAGCAACACTTCGCTCTTCCAGTAGCATCAATGAAGAATTATCAGAAGTCTTACAGACTTTACAGGATGAGTTTGGTCAGATGAGCTTTGATCACCAGCAGCTTGCAAAACTTATACAGGAGTCACCAAACACTGAACTGAAAGACAGCTCAGAGTGTGAACTGGAGGCATTAGTGGGAAAGATGGAAGCAAAAGCCAACCAAATAACTAAAGTTCAAAAATACCAAGCACAGCTAGAGAAACAGAAGCTAGAGAAGCAGAAAAAGGAAGTGAGAGCTAACAAAAAGACTCTTGATGAAGAAGGAAACAGCAGTAGCCATTCTTCTAAACTCACGGGGACCATAAGTAAGAAGGATTTTGCCAAACTGAGACCTGGAGAAAAAAAGCAGGAAAAATCTTCAATTATTGAAGGACATGCAGACCATACAAAATTTATTACAAGCAGTAATGTGTGTTGGAATTACTGACAGCTCACATCAGGTCATAAATTTTATTCAGATAATCTGTACCTCATTGATCAGATATTGACAATTTACTTTCCAGGTTTCATACTCGCTAATGTTGGAATTAATTAATAGAAGGTGTTCAGGGCTTAGGCTTCATTACATAGGTTTCTTGTGTTATGCCACACAACTGAATATTAAACCATTTACATAAATGGAAACCAAGGAAGTTTTAAAACTTGAGAAGCCACATTCTTTAAGTTGAATATGCTGTACTGGTATATTGCACTTTGTAAACAAGTTACCAGTTTTTTACTTGTGGTGTAATTTTTAAAAAAATTCTTTCTGTGTGTGTGTGTGTGTATGTATGTATAAATTAGGTTTAAATTTTCAAAATACAAGGCTTGCCCACAGGCAGCATTTGCTTGAAGAGTCTCATTTTTAAATTTTCCCTGGCATCAAGGGCCAATTTCACTTTTCTCATACAACTATTAAATATATGTTGACTCTTGATGGATATTTTCTATATTTAAGTATTTATATATTTAAGAGGATTTTTTTGTTTGCTTTCTTGGTATTTTAATCAATGATTAGTATTAAATGCATTTCTATTGTTTTTTAATACAGTTTAAAATTTTTTAAAGATCCAAGTAATAATTTAAATCAAATTACTTACCTATAAAATTATAAATAGATTTTAAAGAGTATAGATCATTAATGAAACAAGATTTTTGAAAAAGGTAAGAGAGATAAAAGGGAGCTATTATGAAGCAAGCACATTTGCAGTTTTTCAATACCTGTCTGTAATCATGTTATTCAATCATGTTATTCAGCATTGTGGTTTGAATTTTGAAACTTAGAGAACCCCTTGAATATTTGTCTTGGGTGTAGAACATGACTGAAATAAGAACTGTACACATATAATTAAATCAATGTAAATCTGAATAGAGCAAGACATGTTAACTTTTTATAAATTTGCCACTGGAGTCAATAAAGCAGCTTTTCTTAAGAAAAAAAAGAATTTGAATTCCAACTAATTTGTAATTCACATACATGAAGAAAACAAAAAGTCATTCTCATATGTGATGCAAGGGCAAAGAAAGGAAAACATTCACACACTTTTATTTTATTTTATTTTATTTTTTTGAGAGAAGATTTCACTATGTAGTTCAGACTGGCCTTGGTCTCATGATGTAGTACAGGCTGGCCTGGAACTCACTGATTACCTCCTACCTCAGCCTCCCAAGTGCTGGGATTATAGACATTCACCACCATACCTGGCGCACACACCTTTATTTTTAAAATACTGTTTAAAGTTATTGTCCAGCTAAGATGAACAAAAATTAAGAACTCAGCACAGAAATTAAGTTTTAAATAAGGCTTCCAATGAACACAGAAACTATAAAGTTAAATCTCAATGAGTGATATAATGAATAAATGTTAAAATAACTTTAGAAAGAGAAGGCAAATAATATTAAAATAGTGATTTTATGCTATCATTTTGAAGGAACAACTCTAATATATTAACAAAAGCTTGAATGATAAGGCTACAGAGAAGTTGGGATAATAAAGGCACATTAAATTCCTCATCTTAAAGGGATAAGAAAAAGTTCAAATATGCAACCTTTGTTTTTGTAACACTAAAAATGTGGAATTAAATACACTTTCAGAAACCTTCAGGGTAATTGGTGGAAGAATTACAAATAGATTAAAAACATTCTAAATCTCTGAACATGGTATGAATAACAAAAGAAAGAAAATTTTAAAATAAAAAATCAGTAGGAAGAAAACAAAATGATAAATTACTAAGCACTATGATTCTTAAAAATAGATTAAACTTCAATAAGGAATAAAAAATATAAAAAGTAATACTGTAAATCATTTATAGTAGATATTAATGACTTATAAATTATTATAAAGATAATAATAAATGAAAAATTGATTTGTGTTCATAAAAAGAATTAATGGTTTAAAATTAATATTATAGTTGGAAAGGGTATGGAAAGACAGGACAAACTTGTCAACATGTTTTAGGAGCCTGATGCAAGTTCTTAACTTATAATCAATTAAATTCTTGAAACTTGCCCTAAAATATAGAAAACTTGAAGCTTGCCCTGGAATATAAATAAATGACAATGTCTAATTATTTTTATTGTGATATTATTGTGATAATAAAAAAATTGAACATTTTCTAATGCCCAAAATAAGGAATAAGTCAAATAAATTATTATATATGACTCTAATGGAAAATTTTGTGACCATTGAAAATTATGATTTTAGAAAATTTACTAGTATAGGTACTAAATATATAATTATAACTTAAAACTAATGTTAAATTTTAATATAGTCTTTATTTAAAGAAAAAGCCATATAGGGCTGGGGATTTAGCTCAGTGGTTTCACCACCTGCCTCGCAAGCGCAAGGTCCCGAGTTCAATCCCTGGTACCAAAAAAAAAAAGCCATATTGATGCTTAGAAAATTGACCACAATGGTATCAGTGATAATGTCTACTCAGTTTTTATGATTTATTTGGTATTATTATGTGTTTTCCAAATGCTCTACAAAGACCATTCATTGTTTGTCTCAATAGATTTTGTTTCTGTTTTAGATGCTGGATAAGCAGATGAATGATCTAGTACAAAACTCTGGGCAAAAAGTAAAATGAGATTTTTCAGGGATCTATGTCCATGAAAACAAAAGTTATTGACAATTACAGTATTTAATGTATTTTGTCTTCAAACTTATTTTTCTTTTCTTTGAATTACCAGTTTAGGGTACTATGTAAAATCTCTGAAATTTTTTTCAAATAATGTTTCTGCATTTCCATCAAATCCTAACCATTCTTCTTTCCAGGCAACAACTGACTCTTCTTCAGTATTCAGGTTAACTACCAGAAGTATGTTGGATATTTTAAGGAATAAAAGAAGCAGGAAAGGGGTTCTTCAAGAAGCAAGAGGGTACAAAAAAAGTTTAGTGGATTTATTTTATTTTAATGTAATACAAGTAGATATTAATAAAGAGAAATATAAAACAATTTCTAGGAAAAAATAATTTTTCATAACAAAAATAATTAAAGAATAACAATGGTAAATACACTATGTATCATGATCTTAGAAGAATATAATTTCATTTGCTAATCTATCTCTTAACTCATTTCCTAAGAAAACTCTACCTTTTTTTGTAAAACATTTTAATTATTAACAAAGTGTTTCACACAGTATACTTTTGAATAATTTCTTCCTATTTCATGATATCTATTATACATTTTGGTCCTTATTTACACTTTTAGTTTCTCACATGAGAGACAGTGTGATATCTACACATGTGTGTTCATTTATTTCACTTAAGAGGATGGTTTCAAGATGGTTTCAAGATTACCTAGAAATGTCTCAAGTTTATCCTTTATGGCTGAATAGTACACCATTTTGTTTTTTAAAAAACATACATTCATTATTGATGGACATTTGGGTTGTTTTCAAGATTTAACTATTACAAACATGGGTCTTGTTGCTGCTACAAATATGGGTGTATATGTATCACTGTGGTACAATGCTTTTAGTTCTTTGGGGAAGATATACGGGAGACGAGCTGGGTAAAATGGGACCTCTAACTCTAGTTTTTGAGGAATCTCCACACTGATTTCCACAGCAGTTCCACCAGTCTACACTCCCAGCAACAGTGGAGAAGGGTTCCTTTTCCCCCACAACCCAGAAGAATTTGTTGCTGGTTGATTTCTTTTTTTTTTTTCTTAAATCTGTTTTTAAACTATGATTTAGTAGAAATTGAGGTTCCTGATTTTAACCCCTTGGCAGCAAGATCCAAGTTTCCTCATTTGCACATTAGCACCTAAGTGTCAAGGGGTTGAGTAACCAGCACAAAAGATACTGCACTTCTGATTGTAGCATTTGGCAGAACTGAAAGGAAAGGAAGTTGTGCCACATGTTGAAGGGATTGTGGGCAACAGAAAGAAGACACCAGAAGTTAAAATGTCACATGAAGTCTTCATAGTCTTGTACATATCCTCCATCATAACCACCATAATCTGCCAGATCATCTTTCATGGTGGCCTTTAATCCCCCTCCAGGAACCACACTTTTCTTCTTCTTTTTGGCTTTGCTTTGCTTTTCTTGCTTCAGTTTTTCACTGCAAAGCACAGTCAATGAATTGGTAATCTTTTTCAAGTCATCAATTTCCAATGAAATACACACATCTCAAACTAAGGCTTCCAAAAAACTGGCATAATACAGTGACTTTTCATATTGTGTAACTTTATCTTTTAGTAATTTTCCAAACTCTGTGAAATCATCTCTTAAAGATGGATTCATAGCATCAATTCCATAAACTGTATTTTTAACACCTAAAGTTTCTTTTGCTAATTCAAGGTCTGACTCTTCCTGTAATTTCTTTAGCCCCAGTTTATCTACTAATTGTTCTTCCAGTGTTGATTTCTTAATAGTAGCCATTCTTTTTGGAGTGAGATGGAGTCTCAATGTTGTTTTAATTTGCATCTCTCAAATGAGTAGTGATGTTGAACATTTTTCCATGTATTTATTGGCCATTTGTACTTCTTCTGAAAAGTGTCTATTAATTTCAGGTGCCCACTTTTGAATTGGGTCTTTCATTTTGGAGGAATCTAATTTTTGAGTTCTTCATATGTTAGAGTTATTAGTTTCTGTCTGAAGTATAGCTGGCCAAAAAAAATGTTCCCATTTTGTAAATTGTCTCTTCACTACTCTTCCATAAATAAGAATAAATGAGTCATCTGTAGAAATATGGATGTACTTTGAGACCATAATGTTAAGTGAAATAAATCAGACACACGAGTTTAAATATCACATAGTTTCTCTTAAATGAGAAACCCAAAATATAAGTAAAGAGACAAGTAAAAGATAGGTAATACAAAGTAGGGAGATAGATCTTTCTCAAATGGAAAGGGGATCAAGAGATGAAGGGAGCGGGAAAGGAGAAGAAGGGTGGGAATAAAAAAGAATTAAGGCATATTATGTGCATGTAGCAACTCCTCACAAGGAATGTAATGATTATGTACTACCAACATATACTAATAAAAAGTAAAATTGGAAAAAAATTGTCTAATGCCTTACATTTGATTTAGAAAAGATACTCAGTAAAAATCTAGAGGAACTCTTAGTCTTTTAGAAAGTATCAAGTTGATTTGTTTGCTCTTTTCTATGAAGACTATACTGCCATCTTAACACAAAGCCTGTCTGGAAATACCAACCTTAATCCCTTCCCGGCACCTCCATTTCATAAGTGTGAGTGAAGAACAGTTCGACCAGGGATCTGTCCTCGCTATGATATTAAGTATCTAGTTCTACAATCATAGCTGTGCACACTCATATCTAATAGCTACACTGATTGCCTGATGATGTCAGACAGGTTGGTCTCTCCCTCAATTAGGGATTGTGTTAAAAGCCTGCTCATTGACACCTTATTTGAATGGTCACTAGTAAATCTCATAATCCTAAAGCAAGTATTCAGTCTGAGGCTATGGATCAAGGATGCTTAAAGAAGACACTGGGCAAACAGCTGTTAAATGTGCGATCATAGCTTCAAAAATAGGAGTCAATACTGCTGAAATTATTCATGAAATCCATGCCTTTGATTCAAGTCAACTATTCCTATTTGGACTCAGCTGAAGGCACACAGACGTCTTCCTGCCTGGTCAACGAAGAATGTGTTTGTGATACTGTAAAGTCCTTCCATTCTCTGTGCATTTGGCTATTACCTCATACCCTAAACCCCAGGACAAGGTGGGATCTTTCACTGTAATGGACATCATGGAAATCTGAAGTCATTTGTATTCCAGGCTACAGATGGGATTAATCAACATTTTCGATCAACTTCAGAAGATTCAAAGTGCCTGGCAACAAAATAAATCTGCATAATGGACAAAAGAGCCAATAGATTTCTTCTCATAGAGCACTCTCTGGCATATAGTAAATGCTTTAAAGATATATATTGCATATTTGTAATTTTTTTCATTAATTTTATTGGTACATTTTAGTTATATAATATGCTGACATTCATTATCGGGAATTTGTACCTTTACATAATAAAAGTTCTTATTTTTTCCCAACTTCCCTGCCCTCCCTTCAACCACTCCATCCCTCCCTGTTTACAAAGACTTTGTTTCCATTTTTTTCTTTTATTCATTATTTATTCTTTTCCCCAACCTCTTCCACTTCCCCTTCCCCTTTGCCCCATTTCTTCCTATTTCACATTATCTATTATACATTTTGATCTTTATTTACACTTTCAGTTTCTCCCACCAGAGAAATTATTTGGTATTTACACATGTGTATCCTATTTATTTCACTTAAGAGTATGGCCTCAATGTGTACCCATTTAGCTATAAATGTCTCTAGTTTCTCATTCTTTATGGCTGAGTAGTACTCCATTGTACAAAAAAAAAACATATTTTCTTTCTCCAGTCTCCAGTTGATGGGCATTTGGGCTGTTTCCAAGTTTTAGCTATCACAAACTGGGTTGCTATGAATATGGGTGCACATATATCACTATAGTATAATAGCTTTAATTCTTTGGGGAAGATACCCAGCAAAGGAATAGCTAGGTCAAATGGAACCTCTAATCCTAGTTTTTTGAGGTATCTCCATATTGATTTCCACAGTGGTTGCACCAGTCTACACTCCCACCAGCAGTGGAGCAATGTTCCTGTTTCCCCACAGCCCCACCAGCATTTGTTATTGGTTGATTTCTTGATAGCAGCCATTCTTTCTGGGGTGAGGTGGAATCTCAGCGTTGTTTTCATTTGCATCTCTCGAATGACCAGTGATGTTGAACATTTTCTCATATATTTATTGGGTGCTTTTACTTCTTTGTGTGAGAAATGTCTGTTCATTTCAGATGCCCATTTTGGATTGGGTCTTTAAATTTGGGAGGTCCGATTTTTTTTTTTTTTTTTTTTAGTTCTTTATAGATTCTAGATAGCAGACCTTTGTCTGAGGAATAGCTGGTAAAAAATTTTTCCCACATTGCGGGTTGTCTCTTCATAATGTTGTTGGTTTCTCTTGCTGTGCAAAAGCTTTTTAATAAGAAGAGATCCCACTTGTTGATTGTTTGTGCTACTTCACATGCAACTGAGGTTTTGTTCATGAAATCCTTTCCTACACCAGTGTCTTCGAGAGTTCTACCTAACCTCTCTACCAGCCGGTTCAGTGTTTCTGTTTTAATATTTAGATCTTTACTCCACTTCAATTTTAGTTTAGTGGATGGTGAGAGATACAGGTCTAGTTTTAGTCTTTGGCAAGTTGAAACCCAATTTTTCCAGCACCACTTATTAAAGAGGCTATCTTTCCTACAGTGAGGGTGTTTGGCTCCTTTGTCAAAGATGAAGTGGATGAATGAGTCTGGAGTTGTAGTTTTGACTGAAGTACATTTGTCTTCTTGTCACTGCTGCTCCCTATACACTGAAGATCTTTCTCTAAAGCCTAAACTAATAAAATGTTATCCTTTCATGAGAGCACTAAAGGAGCTTGCTGAAATCCCACTAGTTTTTAATTCTAGAAGTAATTTTTTTCAAAGTGATTTCTTAGAGGGAAATTTCACAACTATTTTTATAGGAAAAAATTAAAAGCAAGGATGATAGGTAGCTATAAAATTATGTAATATCTAAACTATTCTTAATCTTATAACTATTTAGCATGAATATGTACCAATTTCTATAGTTTTATATGTAATTGATTTTTCCCTAAGTTTAGTATTACTATCAGCAAACTTTTCTCTCTCCAGTTATTCTCTATCTGTTAAGGTGGCATAAAGACTCTCATGTCTTCAGAGGTAAGTGGTAAAATGAACACCACAGTACAGAATAATGGAGTGAAATATCTGAATCCACCTGGGTTATAATTTTGATTCTGTCATTGTAGGCTGTGAAACTTTAACCACGTTACTTAACATCCTGTAAAAAATGGATAACAATATTGACATTGTAGGATTCCTCAGAAAACTAACTGGGAATATGTATAACAGGAGCAACGGCTGTCATACAAAAATTACATAAGGTACATACAAGATATCATTATGATGTTAAGGGTAACAAATAATATGCTTTTTAACTGATAAAGATGAGAAAATCTAAAAATGTAAAGAATATTACTTCTTTAAATGTAAATAAAGGAAAAGAAATAATATCTGTCCTTTCATTTTTAAGGGGTGTCAGTGTTTGTGTTGCTTATAATATTCAAGTAGTTTGGATTTGGGGAGAATGATTCAGAAAAAGTAAGGAGTTGGATAGGTGAAAATGAGAAGGAGAATCCCCAGGTGATAACTGGGAAAGAAATTAAGAACATAAGTAGAGTTGACAAGAGTTCACATCACTGAGCTCAGTGGGTCACCACCTCTGTTCTAGAATGAAATGAGAACTAAAGGACTCATTCAGAGTAGGAATAAAAATTAATGAGAAGTTAATAAAGGAGTACTTATGGTAAAGCAAGGTAAAAAGTGGAAGTTGGATGGAGTTTTATTGAACATTGTACTAAGTGGTCTAACTATTATAACAGTAACAATTACAAAACAGTAATTTATAAAAAGAAAGTCTCTTACATTACAGTTCATTGCTGGTAGAGATTGGGGTGAAGATGTCTGGACTCTGATCCATACAGTCACTTAGAGACACAGGGAACTTCCATCTCTGGGACTTCATGATTTTCTGTGGCCTTAGAGTTCACCACTAGGTCCTCTGCTCTTGGCTGACCGGTAAGGAAAGGAAAGAACTTGGAGGATCTCACAGAAGAGAAAGAGAAAAGAAAAAATGATTAGATGAACACATAGCACTGCCACTTTCATAAAGGCAGACATCAAAATGATGAGCTTGCCATCATGTAAATGGACACATCAGAAAAAGCCAAAATATTTACTTGGAAGGGCAACTAGAGAAACTAAAAGTAGATAAGGAAAAAGTGAGCTTTGAAACCAGTTCCTGGATGCCAGAAAATCAGAGTTAACATAAATCAGGAAAATTCCCCCAGGCTTTCTGGAGCTTTCTGGAGTTCAAGAACAAGAAAGAAAGCAATGTTTGACTATTGCATATCAGTCTGACACTAAGGGAGGAGAGTGAGGAGAACAATGGGCAGCTGGCTTCTTCATGGGTGGGACCAGAGAGAAAGGGACAAGGAGACAGAGATAGTGAGGACACACAAGAGGAAGCCAGATATCACATACAATGGTTTGGTAAGTGCCCATCAAAGGCCCATGTATTAAATGTCTGGTCACCAGCCTGTGTTGCTATTGAAAGGTAGGTCCTAGTGGAAGGAAGTTAGGTTATTGGGGATTATTTCCTTGAGAAAGATATTGGGATCCCACTCACTTCCTGTTTCTTTCCCTCCAAGCTGCCAAGGAGTGAGCAGTTTCTCCAACCATGCACTCTCAACATGATGTACTCTGCCAAAAACATGATGTACCCTGCCAAAAGCCTGAAAGTAACAGAACCAATTGATCATAAACTAAAACTTCTGAAACTGTAAACCAAAATAAATATTTCCCTCTTATGAGTTATTTTTCTCAGATATTTGTCACAGTCATGGATAGTTGACTAACATACTGTGTCTGAAGCCCTAAAAGGACTTCAGAAGGTCAAATGAGAAAAAGCCTCTCATAACCATGGTGTCTTTCCATACTGTCAGAAAGATAAGTCTGAAAGTGACTCAGGCAAAAACACACATCCAAAGGAAGTGATCATAGCATTAAATCTACCTCGGTGTAAGGACTGAGCAACTTAGACTGGGATAAACTTGATGAGATAAACCAGATGGGATGATTTTTAAGGCAAAAGTCTCTGAATGGTGTTATCCTTGATATTTTTATGTTTCATTTTTTAATTTTAAGTGTTCAATATTTCCAAAATTCTCTACAATGGGCACATACAGGAGCAATTTTAAATTTCTTTAACAATATAATTAAAAGCAAAGAAATGGTTGAATAATCTACAAAAGGGAACCAGCTGATTTAGGGAAGAAGATAAATTTATTCCTCCTAAGATTATTGGACAATTTCAGAATTGGTGAACTATTCCAAGCACTCTCCAATGTTTGGCATTTTGACCATGCTTCCCTGATGTGACCAACAGTAAAAACATTTATCATCCAAATGGGTTTCTTTGCTTATTCCAGAAACAGCAGGGAGAAATGAAAATAATCCATTTTCATACTGATGCTGGATAGAGAAGGAACTTCAGAAAGTAAAATAGGTTAGTGGCAGCAGAAAGGAACACAGGAAGGTCAGACAATAGCCTGGGGGAGATGAAGGGGAGGAGCCTTTGGATTGCCCAAACAGCTACGTGAAAGCTCTATTTGGCTCAAAGAATGACTGAACAACCATCTCTGACCCTTGTGACTCCTCCTAAGATCATAGATGCTGCCTTACCCATGTGCTCCATGTCAGTAAGAAGGACTAGGGAGGGGTAGCACTGGAAGTAAAGGATGTTTTGGATTGATTTAGAGGAATCTGAGGGAAAATAAATTGAGAATCATTAGAAGGCTGTATAGAATTTTACTAAATGAATTAACCAAAAGAATGAAAAAAACCATAAATACTAAGGCTTTTGTGGCTTTATTAGGTGTATGTGTTTATTTTTCTAGTACCCTACCTTTGGAAATTTCCCCTGATAATTATATACTTCCATGGGAGTATTCCTTCTGTAGATGTGAACCTGCCCTGTAACTGCCACTGTTGCCAATGTGAGAGCATCATCCTCACTCAGACTCCAGATCCTGTCCACATGAGTGGATCCAGCAATGGACCCTTGACCATCTCCAACTTTCCTTGCTGTTTATTTGAGACTGGAACCAAGAAAGAGGTGGTCTCTCAGACATGGTTAAAATTGAAATGTGTAAAAATCTAGAATTTGTACAGTCACTTGGGGTAGAAAAAAAGAGCAAGAACATCTGGTCGAGACAGGAAGGGAAAAATTAAACAGAGGAACAGAGAGAGGCAGATGATGCAAATGGGAAAAGAAGCCTTTTAACTTCCAAAGTTCTAACATTCAGCCCTGTCCTTGCCCTCTTTTAAGATTTAGATGCTGAAATTTTCTGAATTTCATGAATTACCCGTATCCATCTCACAATGTCAATTTATTTCAAGAAGAATTCCTGTTGATCACAGCAATAGATCCCAAACTAATACAGATAGAATATTTTTATAAGGGAGAATGCTTTAAAGACAATATACATAGATACCAGTGGGAGAACTGTTAAGTAAAACATGTTGCATAATTATGCTTCTGTTAAAATCATTATCAGGAAATAGCACAGCAGCATAGCAAATACATCAGAATATAAGAATATGAAACAATGTGAACATTTTCATTGCAACCATAAAAAATCCTGTATACCCCTAAATCTTAAAAGATGATGCAACAGTTAAAATTTGGGATAATGTTATTATAGTAGTATTTTAGCAATCAAAGTAAGTATGATACAAATCCAAACAAAGGGAAAGCCAGCACATGGCACAATGCAAAATAATGGGACACAAATGTTTGATCCAATATCAAGTAAAGTGCCACATCATATCCTGACCACATTCGAAGACTTTTTTGTAGTCTGTCCACCTAAGAGTGTGAGTAAAGCCTGATATGTGAAGATTTTTGGCAGGAGTATTCACTTTCATTAAAGCTAGAGAAGAAATGGCCCCAGTACCACTGCCTTACAAGAAGGTAAGGACACGATGCCATCATTCTCACCTCCAGCTCTAGCTCTTGTCATATTATGGATGATTGAAAGCATGCTGCTTCATTGTAGGAATTACTAACATACACACATTATTACTAAAGGAAGAAAAAAGCTAGAACTTTAAAACTTTGTTATATTCATCCCCTCTAATAGAAAACTGTCACAACATCTTTGTTTTCTAAAATATACTGAATTATCTCTAGTGTGCATATATACCTTAATATATCACTGTGAAAATAAAGGAAATGCCATACAAGTACCATCCCATGTCATTCTCAGACAATCCTCTGATGGATACATCCTTACCTGCATTTTATAAATGATGATGAAGTAGCTAGTTCACACAGAATCTAGATGGAAAACCAGAATTCAAAACCAGAACTTTGTGTGCTGCAAAGTTTATTGATTTTCACTAAATTCTGACCCAGCACACATATAAGATGATGATGAGGATGAAGATGATGATGAAAGCAAGGTTTCCTCTGAAACTGGAATTAAATTCATTGTGTGATTTGTAAGAAGTAGTTATTCTGGAGGGGCCTATGAGGTCTCCCTGACATGGAAAGGGAACACTCTTTCATTCCTCATTGCTCAGAAGTGACCAAAGATAGAGTTTCAGAGCTGGGAATAACCCAGTCATTGCCAATGTAAGGAGGGGCTGCAGCTCTATTCAGTGGAAGATTGGAGGGTAAGAGAATAAATACCTATCAAGGCTGCATTTAACCTGAACTTCCTTGACCTTGTAATTTTGAGACTCTGTGATGATGGTGGAGCAAGACATTGTAGAAGTAACTTGGTTTGTCCATTTCTTCCATTTTTACTGAGTCACTCATCACCTCCCTGCCTAGGTACTGGAGAAGAGCCAGTTAGTTGCTTCGTGGAGAAACCATCATATTTCTAGCTGCAAGCCAGATATTTAGAATGGCTTCTTCCCTCATCCATTCTTCCATTTTTTTTAGACAAGGGACTTAGGGGCCCAGAAAGGTTAAGTAATTTGCTCACAGTTACATAGTAAATGTCTGATTTAGATGTTCAACTTATTGTAGCTCCAAGGTATATTTCCTTAATTGCTCTCCATATTGCAAATGTGGCCATATTGCAGAAGTTGCTGGGGGTGGATAGGGTCATATTAGAACAGAGAAGCCAGATGAATTCATATTCCCTATTCCTAAACAGTAGCTGAGTCTGTTACTGGGTCAACATATCTTATTCTTTCTTCCCTTTGAGAAATATCTCTTCTTGAAAACCATCAGCCCCTGATGCAGAGCTCCGGATAGTCCATCCCTCCCATCATCCATGCATACCCAAACATGACAGAGTTCTCACCTAAGCTCCATGTGGAAAATGGAGAGGAAACTGGAAAAGTATGTCCAAAGGGGAGAATACTGTGGTTTAAGTAAAGGAGTTTGGGGGAGATCAATGGAAATTGATGAATTACACATGTGTGATTCCCTGATGATGCCAGACCTGCCTCATAAACAAAGTTGGTAAGACACTACACTTATTAGCTTCATGCTTTGGGGTAGATAATCCTTTCTATGCCTCAGTTGTTTCATCTGTGAGTTGGACTCATAGGTGTTTGTGAGCATTAAAAATGCCAATATCCCTGAAATACTTTAAAATCATGTTGTTTTATGCCACAACTTCCCTAATTTCTGCTAGTGAGAAGCCCATGAAAAATGTTATAAGCCCAAGGAAAGATCACTAACATCATTTAATGACTATACTTAGCCCTCTCTCTGTTTACCTTTAATTAATTATGTCCTCAAAAGAGGAATGTTTTATGTATCAGCAGCAACATCCATTCATCCATTTATTTGTCTAACAAACATTTAGGCCTCTACCATATGCTAATGGCCTGAGTGGCAGATAAAAGACTATTCTCACACCAGGAAATACTGGAAACATTACACACTTCACAATTACATTAAAGAATTTTACAAATAAAAATGAATTGAGGAAGATCAGCCAGCCAGTTAATATGTGCCATAACTAGCACTCAAGTTTCCTTCTTTAATCTGGTAGAGAAGTCTTTGGATATCAATTGGGAAAACTGAGCCAAATTCCAGCCTAGCCATTTACTAATAACTTGAGAAAATAACTCATTTCTAAAATGGAAATATTATCTTTCTCCCAAGATTGCTGTAAAAATGAAACAAGATAAAATAGTCCCAACACAATGCATAGCCATTAGAGACACACAGACTATTTGGTAATATTCTTTCTTCATGACTCAGGGCATTCTTTACAAACAATAATAAGTTGCCCAAAAGTCTTGCCTTTATTCTACCAATAATTTAAATCATCTTTGTTTTCCTTAATAACTTAGTTTCTGAAATGAGCTCAGCCTCCTGCCAAGGCTGAATAATTTTGTTGCCCTACCTTTACTGGCATCAGGGCTGCTGCTGGCAAGTACCATATTTTAAAGGAAAGACAAAAGAATGCTACCCCATACTGAGTACCGATTCAGGCCCACATCAACCCATCAGGATGTTATCCCTCACTTGATCTCTCATTTAGAAGCTTTTGTTCATAACCCACCCTGCCTGATATTATCAGAAGACCCTTGGAAATGTTCTTGTTTATTCACCACTTACCAATCAAGCCAACTATAGTCAAGTTGCCAGAACATAGAGAAAGAAGATGGATTGTATGATATCAAGTTCCTGATTATAAGTTCACATGGAAATTTGGAAATTGTATGTTTTGTGTAGTATTTTTTTACTTTTACAATATTCACATAAAATCATTATATGAAGTGATATCATAGGGTATAGAAGAAGGAGAGGAAATTTATCAAGACTGGCTTCCCAAGAGCCCTCTCTCTTTAGGCTAAGGCATAAGGGAAATGAAGTCTTTCCTCCTCTCCAAATAGTGAAGAGGAGGAAAGACTTGATTCTCAATCAGGCCAGAGCCTACCTCACCCAAAGTAAAACAATGGAAATGTGAAAAAGTGGGCAGAGGCAAGACAGGGATGCTTCCATTATGTAAGTAGTGAAGAAGCTCTGAATGAATTTTGGCAAAGATGTAACACAAGCACATTTGGATTTTGTAAAGATTACTGCACAGCCAGAAAATTGTAAGGAGGTAGGGCATGACTTGAGTTAGAGTTGGTAGCAATAAGGAAAGCATCTACAATTATCCTAATGATAATGATGAGAGTTTAAAGCAAGGCAGGAACTGCAGGGATGAAGAAGAAGGGAAAAATGTGTGCAGAGGATATTTAAGAGGTAAACTTTACAAGATTTGCCCTCTCCTTAGGTATGGGAGTTGAGGTTTCAGCAATCATCTAGAATGAATCCCAGATTTCTAGCTGCAATGACTGAATGGGAAATATAGAACTTCTTTAAATTTTTTTTGTTATATTTTTTACATAAATGGAAAGAAACATAAGTTCACATTGAAATGATGGTTTTAAGGGCTTGTGTAGGAGTATCCAGGAAAAGGTCAATACAACATGCTAAAGCAATGAAGAAGCTAGTGGCCTCTGCATGGGTGGATAGGTGATGGATGAGTGAAAACAGGTCTGAAACAGAAACCTAAGCACTGGCTCTAGGAAAATAAAGATTCTAAGAGCAGATCCTACATGAGTTATCTGGGAAGTAAGAGATTACTAGCTCCAAAAATGTCTTGTTAATCAAGTTACTATAAAACTTAAAGCATCATATAAATATTCAGTGAAAACAGAAAACTGAGTCAAGGACCCTAAATTCTGTTCCTTGAGGAGACAGTCACAGTATCAACACTGTATCCTGGAGATCTACTAGCCCACAATGGGAATCTGTTCAACTCTCCTCCCAGTGTCACTTGCTCTCTCCATTCAGGGTTTCCTGAGGTCAAGCTCCCAAATAAACTTCTTAAGTTATTGGCTTCATCTTAGAATCTGCTTCTGGAGAAAGCAAACTCTTGGATAGAGAATCATTTCAAGTGGTAAGGGAAATGTTGGCAAATGGTTAAGGATAAAAATTAAATAGAAAATGAATAAAGCCATGGGAAATGAGCCAATATTCATGCTGAAGGATTTGGGATTATGCCAAAGAAAAAAAGCAGGATGAGATTACAGAGGGTGAATTGAAATGTAGTGGCACAGAAAGCAGAGATATAACATTGGGGAGTGTACAAAGGACTTGAACAAGAAAGAAGAGAGGATGCTACAAAGAGTGTGCCAACTTCAAAATAGAGGAGGGTGCTGAATGAAGACAGATGTATCAGAAACTGATCTGGTGGGGCTAGGTCTGCCTCATTAAAGCCATTCTCTCCACACACACACACCCACTTTCAAGACATAGCATAGCTACATTGTTGCTAATTGATTTTTATAAACAATGTTTTGTTCTTTTTTAAAAATTTTTATCGGTATATTTTAGGTATATAATACATAAAGGTGCAAATTTCCAATAAGGAATGTCATAATATTGATAAACTTAATGTTTTCAAGGTAAGTGACACATATTTAAGGTAACATGTAGGAATGAAATGAGTCATCTAATGATTCCAAGGCCAAAAGAAGTCCCTCTCCTCCTCCTTTACCCAGGAAACTGCTCATTTTTCTGGAAGCAGTGAAGGCTTCATAGGAGCTGCCCATTTTAAGTACTCTGTCTCTTATAGCATAATTGCCTCTTCCTGTACCTCTAGACTGTGAATTCCTTGAAGGCAGCAACCATTTGTTAGTGACTGTACCCAGTCCATGGACCATAATAGGTGCCTAATAAAAGTTTGTATTTACATTTACCAAGTATTAAGCTATTCTCATCAATGCAAGACCTTGCTCAATTGTCACAGTAACATTACAAAGTGGATGCTTGACATGGAGTTAAGGGAAGATCCTCTTGGTAAAGAGTTGCGCATTCAAGCTTACTAATCTTGCAGGCCGGGCAGGCTGTGGCCAAAGGGGATGAAAGGTCATTCCTGAGACAGTTTGCTTGTGCTGCTGACTCTGCTCCAAGAAGAGATAACGGCCCCTGTCATACTTCCCATAGCTGCAATCCTGTTTGTCATGCCTTGGTTCCCTTGAAGGAATAGTTCAAGGATGGGAACATCCTGAGAAATGTCTCAGCCCGTTTCTGTAGAGATTAGAGTGCGTTCATAGAGAAGAAAACATTAAACAACACCTGCTGTTCATGCATTCACCTTAAATAACCACTGTAAGTACTATATAAGAGATGTGTGAACCAAGAATAAACGTCCTGCTGGTCTTCAGGACCCCCTGTGTCTCGCTTCTGTCTCTGCGGCCCTCCACTCTTGACCCCTATCTTCTTGAGGCCGAACAACAGATGCTGTCATTATCCCTGATTTACTGATGAGAAAATTGAAGTTCAGAGAACTTGAGAGCTCCAATTATCAGCCTGAGTCATTCAACTGTGGCTGCCAGAGCCTGCATGTAAACTCAGGTCTAGACTTCAGAATCTAGTTTCTTCCTTCTCTCGTCTCCTCTAGACTGGATGATGCATAGAAATATAATGCAATTTTTACCTGGCTTTCCTGTAGAAGAAAAATATCAATGACTTTACACCAAACTCTTCCTAGACATGACCATGTGCATTCAAGTTATCTGTCTGATAGTGTGACTGGTGCAAGTTGCTACAATGAACAGGAAACCTTCATGATCACGCGGGTGCTCTTCCTCAGGATAGGGTCAAACAAGTTTCCAGAGTGCAAAATACATTTTGTGGGGCACTATCCAAGACTGAATTTTCTATCACTGCCTCAGGAAGGAAGCTTCAAGGTAAAGATGACCTTTAGATAAGATGCTTTACAGCAGTTTTTAATTCAGAGATTGTACTGCCTACTTTACAATGCTAGTCATCCTCATGTCACTAATCAACCATGCCATTTTCAAATGAGAACCCTTGGAGCAATAAATAGAATTAAGAAAATAACTATAAAGTCTTCTTACGTGCCATACAATCAGTGCTGGCTAACTGGCAACTGAGCAGCAACAGTCCACACAGACTCAACAAGGAGAGATTTATATTTTGTTTGTGACAGTAGAATCTGGATTGTGTAATTCTGCTTAGCATTTGTTAAGTGTGTAAAATAAGAATTCCATTTCTGATCTCAGTTCTGTGGGTGATTTGCTAATTAAACTTGCTGGGCCAGCTAGAGCTGGGTTTCATCTTGTGTAAAGTGGAAATAATAGCTGCCCATTCATTTTCTCTGCTGTTCCAAAACTGTGGCAGAAAACAATTTTTGGCTGAAAATTTATAAATTCTAACTTGATGAATATGGATGTCCAAGCCATTCTTCTCAAATTTTTTCCCTTAACACAAAAATATATTTAAGTCTAAATTGTTTATGTTTTAAAATAAATATTTAATTTTAAAATGTTTAAATATTTACATAAAATATTTATATCTGGAAAATGTTTTATGAATCATTTCATACTTATGTTTCCTTAGGTATAATCTCTACTTACAAAAAGTTAAAACCTATAAGTAAATATAATCTACATATCATTATATTGGACTGATTTTATTTTTTAAAAAGATAGCTGAATTTCCTCCTAAATTGAAGCATAAGTCCCAATCACTAAAATTTTAGCCATATTGATGAGAAAGTTTCTTTCAAAATGTTAGGCCACCCTGCTGATTTAAATCAGGATTTGGAACACATTCACTATTTTGGCAAAATCTGTGCAACCTCACCTGCTCTCCACTTGTGATGCAATCTGCAGATCTTTTGGTCAGCCAGGCGTAATGGTAGAGGCCCCACATTACCCATATATTGAGAATATCGTGCCAATTGGACCTAGGGAGCAGGGGTTGGTGAGTGCTCTCAATGCCGCAGGGAACCACAGGCATTCAGAGTATAGGAGATAAACCCAAATATTTTCCAGGGCCTGTCACATGTGAAGTTTTGAGATTCATTGTTTTGGACATGCCAGGATACCTCAAAGGCAAAAGAAAAAGTTGTTGCACCTCACATCTTATCCTACTAATTTGGAGACATAAAATTTGGTAGGCACCTTTGGATTTCAGAAGCAATATATACTCCACTTGGGAGTACTTTTCTAATTTTTTTATCAGGTAACTTGGAAAGCTGCAAGCCTCAGGTAATTCCCAGAGAAGAAGAATGTTATATAATAGGTCTAAGCTACTCTCTCATGATCTAGAAGATAACAGATTGCCAGAGGTATTCACAATGGATAAAAATCTACTCTGTGGAGTCTATGGCAAATTTTGACAGGACAATTGCAGAATAGACTTCTAGGCTTCTGTAACGTGGTCATGTCCACTATGGCAAAGAACTATTCAAGTTGTTACTGGGTCCTAATGGAGCCTAAACACCTGGACATAGGACCATACAACCTCCCCTGCCCATTATGAGCTAGATATTATAATGAGCTATTATTATCCACCGAAGTGATATATTGTGATTAGGTCTCAGTAGCCCCACAAAGCACAACTAACTAGCATTAGCAAGTGGGCCAGACTCCTTTGCCACCTACTGCTGTTTCACTGATGTTTTCCTCTCAGCTAACACCCAGAACCCTATATTCCCTACAACAAGTTGACAAATGAGGAAGGTTGACTGTGGATTACTAGACACTATGATACATTGAAACTAGAAAGGAAAGTGCTCTGGTTCTATGTTAGCCTGTTCCATTACCCTCAGTAGCATAACAGATCACTCCAAAATTTTGCATCTTAAAAGAAAAATGTCAGTTTTACCATCTCTCATAATTTCTTTAGATTACGAATTTGTAAAGAGGTTATCTGGGCAGCTTTGAAATAAGGGTCTGTCGTGAGAACCTCATGAAAGAGCCGGAAAGCTAAGTATCTGGGGACTGACTGGACATCTCTCTCTTCATGTTCTCACAGTCTTCTATCCACATGAGCTGTTGTGGTCTACTCACAGCACAGCAACTGATAGTGGAGGCTATAAGGAGAGTTAGCAGACTGGGCTCCTTCTTACCAGGGCTGATCTGCCTACTCTCACTGTTGAGTGTCTAATTTGCCAACAATAAAGAAGAAAAAACCTTCCAGTATGATACTATTTCCCAAATGGCAGGCCGAGCTAACAATGAAGGTTGTGCATTTAGCCAGAGTCTCCCAGTTAATCTCAGGAGAGCTTCAGAGAAACCAGCATCTGATAAAGTACAATTGTAGGGGCCAATCAATTTTTTTAAGTTGTTGCCTAGTCCCTCTCTATGGCTTTCATTTAATTCCTTCAGTCATGGCAAGTAGGCCCCACGTAGCATTTTGGATTTATCCTTAGGATAGCTGCTTATATTAAGGTATAAAGTTTGGTTAGTGGAGTCAAAAAGCCCGGATTCAAATTTAAACTCCGGTTTGTAGTACCTATGCAATCATGAGGCATATTTGTATTTGCATTTTGCATTAACAATTTCTTTACACTGACAAATGTTTCATTTACGTGCCGGGGGGGAAAAATCTTCTTTCTTGAATTGAAACACAAAAGAAAATGATATTTGTCAATTATGGGGCAGACCCTTTAGAACAGATGATCTCAAGCCCATAGATGAAAATCTTTTTAGTTCAACATTTTATTGTGTGTGTGCATGCACGCACACACACATGTGCACACACAAACACTGTAGATCAAAACAAGGACCTTGCACATCCTAGACAAGCCCTCTACCTTTAGGTATTGGCTTTTCCCTTCAGTGTTCAGCCCTGAACATTCATTCAGGCTGTGCTGCCAAATCGAGATGGAAGCCGCTGGACTGCCTTGGGTCTACCCTGTGCGGGAAATCAGACCACTGGGTAGGAAGGGAAGATTAGTTCCCTGCTCAGTCCAGTGACACTAACCTAGCAGGAGAATCAAAACCACCTGGCTCTACAGTTTGGTGAATAGATGATTAGCTCTCTGGCCATGCTGAAACTATCCAGTGGAGGAATTACTGTCTACTTCCTCTGAAAGAAGGTGAGAGTCAGGAGAGTGCATTGGAGATTGACTTCCTGCTTCATCCCGCTGAAATTGCAGCCTCTGGTCCAGGATATATGAGAAAGCATGAGTAAATCTGGAGGACTCACTTTCCTAAAGTCCCAAGGCTTTATGTTACCTGCCTTGGAAAGAACCTTCTATACAGAAAATTTTAATACTACTAAGTCATTACATTGAAACCAGTTGAGGAATGTTATACATATCCAAGAAGACCCAACTTTGTCAAATGTCTGGAACATGCTGACAATGCTCTGTCATTATCTCTTCCAGGAGGTCAGTGTAAATGTACTAAATAACTCCTCTGTTTTCATTGGTCAACCTTCAAGTTTGTCATGATGATTGAGCAATATTTTTCAATTTTTCTGGAACATAAGAATTAATAATCAGAAGTTGAATCTTTAGGTGGAAAAAACAATTACCATGATCAATAGCTCTGGGGAAAAATTGTTTTACCATCAACATGAAATAGATAAGTTTTAATTATTTGAAACCTAATAATCTAAATATGTTGCCCATTGTGAATGATAGTAATATGAAACAAGAGATAGACATATAACATGCTAAACTGAGGATTAAAGGTATCAAAAATAAGTTTCTTTGTCTATATGGGCAAATAACTACACTGATCTCTCATTACATAAACTGCTATAGTAAAAACATTATCAAGTAATGTAAAGGAGGAATCAAGTAATTCTGGGGGAGTCTCATCAATAGCAGTTACTATATTAATAACAAAAAGAAACACTTTGCTTGTGGTCTAAAAGCAGCAGACCTGAAGACATTAAGTAATGTAAAAATTGCCATTTTTACATCCAGTACAGTTATACAACAAATTTCCAAATGGCAACCCCAAGGAAAACTTATATTGGAAGATTCAATCTCATCTGCATTTTCTGAAAAAGACATTTAGTAATATCAAAATATCATTTTGAGTGATTGCTTCTTTGCCATGCATGACTTTGTCAGTGTACTCTTTATAGCATTCTGTGCTAAGGAAGTCACTAACATTTGACAGAATGGGACAATGACAACGCAGACATTTTCAGAAAACAAGTGTTGTTTTTGGTATTTCCATCAGCTATGGAAATCAATTACAGAGCCAGGGATTTAGCTCAGTGGTTCCGCTACCTGCCTTCCAAGCACAAGGTCCCGAGTTCAATCCCTGGTACCAACAAAAAGGAAATCAATCACATATCCATCCTTTTTCCCCAGAAGCAATCCAACTTTCATGCAAAATTCCATTTCAGGTTATACAGGAATACAATCACATTGTTATCTCCTGAAGAAATTTAGGCCGCACATCCTGTTTCCATCACCTCTTGATAATGCCATCAAAGTATGATCTCACCAGTGGATTAATCCAGATGATGAAGTTAGAGCCCTCATGCATGATCTGATCACTTCCCAAAAATCTAGAAACCAGGCCTTAAGTACATGAGTTTTTGGGGAAACTTTCAAATCCAAATCGTGACAATGTCCATATAATAAACCCCCTTTATGTTGCTGCTGAGATTGTCTTCCACATGTCATAGGAAAGACATGTTTGTCTCTTCACAATGGAACCTCATTGTTTCAAAAAGATGAACTAATCAGAAGCAACTTGAGTAAATTAAAGTCACTGATGACTCAGAAATGAGATATATGTAATCCTGTGGGAGGAAAGTACTTTTAAATTGTTTAAATGTGCTTGTCTAACATGTCACTAAAAGCTGTAATCTTCCGTTTTCTATTAACGACTCCATCAATTTTCCTCTAATGTTTTAAATTAACTGTCTTCTTTCAAACAGGATGCTGTCCAACATTTGAAGAAAATGGTCCCTGGGTTTTTTTGGAGGTTTTTGAAAAACTAATTCTGTATTTAGAGTGCTAAAATATTCAGTGTACTCTTATAAAAGTTTATTCATACTAGAGGTTGGCATGTTTCCTATCATTTGAAATTTCAGAGTACTGTCTCAAAATAAATGTGCCTGTTCTTTTATAAATGCTATTATACCTATGATAGTAGAATTCTAACTATGCCAAGCAGGAGAAAATTACACTGTTTTTATGAAGATATATTGTTTTTATAAAATTCTACAAGCTGACCTTGTTGTTTAACTGATCTTATCCTTATATCTTTATTCTTTTATTAAATCTTTTCTGACTGTGACTTTCCTGGGAAAATGAGAGCAAGTGAGAATATGATAACATTTCTAGTAATCTGTATTAATTAATAAGTGTACATCTACTCCCAGTTAGTTGATGTAAAACATTTGGCTAATGGGTAAGGGAAGTATACTTTTCACAGACTGGGGTGGGGGGACCCTAAATTTTTATATCCATCTATGAAGCAATGATTAATTGTCAAATTGAGATTTTAGACATGCTCTACAAGCCCTATTGTGGCTATTTTTGTTTTGCTTTTTTACTTTAGAATGTTTCTTTATTGATTTCAGTTTAACAGATTATCTTTATCCATTTTCTGATGCTACAACAAATACTCCAGACCAGGTAATTTCTAAAGAATAGAAGCTTATTTAGCTTATGGTTGCAGAGGTTGGAACATCCAAGGGAATGGTGCTGACATCCAGTAAGGCCCTTCTTGCTGCATGATAACAGAGCAGAGAGTATCACCTGGCAAGACAGAGTAAGTGTCTAATTAAGCTAGATTAATTCTTTCTTCCTCATCTTATAAAGGCACTAATGCCACCCTCATGACTTCCTTTCATGGATTCAAATGCCTCTTTAAGGTCCCAGCACCTCTAACATTGTAAAATTAGGAGCCAAATCTCAACCTGGCTTTCAGAAGGGACAAACCATAGCACAAATATTTACTAAATGTCAACTTATGTGGGCACAAAGCTAGGCACTGAGGTGGAAAGAGCAATTAAACATGGATTATCCTCTTAAGAAGCTCAAAATTGTGATGGGAAGATAAAAATCATGTTCTAATAATTACAATGTGATGAGAAAAGATAGATTAAATAATTCTTTTGTTATTTTCAAATTATGGAAGTATAGCAGAGTTATTAATTGTGCCTGATTTGGGTGTAGAAGGTCAGAGAGAAGTTGAAAAAAGAGATTTATTTGAGCTGGGCATTTAATAATGAAAAAAGGTCCACAAGGCTTGGTACCCTTCTCTCAGGCTTCAAGAAAAGCAAAAGGCATGGACATATACAAGATGTTGAGAGAAACACTGGACAAATAACTTGCCTTCTACAATATCCTGAAGCTCTATGTAGATGAAGAATGGTAAGAAACATGGGAAAGACACAGATTCTGATTGTGAGTTATCTGATATGAACAATTCCAAGGATCATAGTCCCTAAACTTTGAGGGGACTAATTCAAATATCACACACCCTTAATCTATATTCCCATACCGTAAATCCAGCCACTTCTAAACATCCACATCTATGAGTGCATGAGGCTTTGGGGGCACATCTAGATACAAGCCATAGCATACATATATATTGGTCTTTTGAAATATACATATATTCAAGCACATATATAGATATGACAAGCCACATACTAAACAGAAATATCCATAATAATCATGTCTTACAAAAGACTTGCACCCAATATATATATAAAGAACTCTTAATAATAAGAGAAAAACCCATAAAAATAGGCAAAAGATTTGAGCACATCCTTCACAAATGAAAATATGTAAGTGGCCAATGATACATGAAAAGATGCTTAATATTATTAGTCACAAAGAAAATTCACAATAATATACTACTACATACCTATTAGAATAGCTAATAGCAAAAACATTGATATTACCAACTGTTAGACATTATGTGAAGCAACTAGAACTATTACTATGACATCATACTATGTATGATAGTTAACTTTCCACATCAGCATCAATGAGCTATGAGATTCTTAGGTATCTGGTCAAGTATTATGCTGGGTGTGTCTGTAAGAGTGTTTTTGGATGAGGTCACCATTTGCACTGGTAGACTGAGTAAGGCAGACTGCCCTCCTTGATGTGAGGAGTTCCATTCAATCACCTGAAAGCCTGATATAACAAAAAAGTTGATCTTCCCCCAAGTAAGGGGAACCCCTCTTGCCTGACTGCTTTGAGGAAGGACATCCATGTTTCCTTCCTTCAGAATAACTCAAACATTAGCTGAAACATCAGCTATTCCTCAGTCTCAAGCACTCCAGATTTCATACAGGACTGTTTTATACTGAAACCTTTGGCTTTAATGTCCCCAGCTTGCCTACTGAAAATCTTGGAACTTCTCAGCCTCCATAATTGTGTAAGCCAATTTGTTATAGGGGATAGATATAGAGATAGATAGATAGATAATAGATAAACAGACAGATATCTTTATGTATCCTACTGGTTATGCTTTTATGAAGAATCCATACTGATACATTTCAGTACTAAGAGTTCTTCTAGAAAAATCATGGCAAATTGATGGCACATGGGCTGCAGCAAGATGTTTGTATCATTGAAAACTCTAAAGGGTTCACCATCCTTGTTCTAGAAGAACAGAATTTTAAGGATAATTAACTGAATTGGTTCTGACTACATCCCCGATCTTATTAGATTTAAAATCATTAACAACTCTTTCCAGTAGAAAAGAGGGAATTGATAGTCTACACCATGATATGGCCATAGAGATATGCCAGTCAACACCATCTCATATTCCTCTTCAGCCACTTATAAAGAGCAAGGAGCTAGGTGACCATATATATGAGTTTTGAACATTTTGGTCAGACTAATGAATATATAATGAGATTGGCTGGTTTCTGCTAATGTCACTACAAAAAAAAAAGTGGAGAAAGAAAAGGATAAGCTCAAGGATTTAAATTCCCAGCTCAAGCACCATGTAAATGACTTGAAAGCATCTATGTGTGCCCTGAAAAAAATCTTATCTCCTATGGCAGATAAGAAAGCCTTCCTGAAATTAATTGCAATGCAAATTGAACTTCTACCCTTGTTAAGTGTTGACTCTTAAAGCTAGGACATAAATTAGGACAGAATGGAATCATGAGTGCTAAAATGAGTAATTAAAAGAGCTCTAGTGGTTGACTGACTGAAGCGTGGACCAAAAGGTGGCTGTGATAATCTTGATCATCAACTTGATGGCCTTAAGAGACACCTAGGAGGTTGGTAAAACATATTAGTGGGTGTGTCCCCAGCCTCTTTCTTTCTGGTTCTTCTCTCTGCTTCCAGTCACCATGAAGTGAAGAGCTTTCCCCTCCACCATGATGATTCTTCCTTGGAGTCAGCTGACCAGGGACTGAAAGTTCTGAAACTGTGAGCCAAAATAAACAGGAAGTGATTAATACCACTATGATGAGACCAGGATAATTCACTAAAGATTGAATGAGTTCTTACTCTCACAAGCCTGGATTCATTAGCACAAGAAGCAGTTACTATAAAGTAAGGAATAATCATAGGTGAAATACTATTTCCATTTGCATTAGTGACTGTGGGGGGCCTTGCCCCCCCTCGCTGGAATTCTTGAGTGCCTATTACGGACATGCCCGGGCTTGTTGCAGATCTACCCGGCAACAAGGAAGTAGCCCCAGTACACTCCTCTTGCTCCTCCCCTCTCGCCCTACGGTATATATGTTGTAGCAGCTTCCGCAATAAATGAGACTTGATCAGAAACCTGTCTTGTCTCCATCTCTCGTGTCCCCTGTCCCCTCTCATCCTCGCTCCCCCTCTAGGGTCTCCGGTGACTTACCTGCAGGCCGGGACAAGTGGCGCCCAACATGGGGCCTGAGAACGGGGGATCCAGTGAAGGACGCTGCTCAGGGGCCCTAAGATTAAGGTTGAGGAACAAAGAGCACACTCGACACAGGAGAGGCTTGCAATTGACATAGACCTGCCGTCTTTTTCGCACCTCGGTAAGTTGAGCAGCGATTATGAGACAGGGCATTAGTCAGCACGAATTGTTCATGCAAGGTCTCAAGGAGACATTACAGGGACGAGGGGTAAAGGTTACAGTCAAACAATTGCTGAAATTTTTTGATTATATTAAGGATCTCTGTCCCTGGTTCCCTGCTGAGGGAACCATTGATGAAAAGAGATGGAAAAGGGTAGGGGAAGCTCTTCAGGATTATTATGCTGCTTGCGGACCCGGAAAGGTCCCGATTGCGGCGTTCTCTTATTGGAATTTGATCAATGATATTATTTCCCAAAAGACGAGGGACCCACTGGTAGCTCAAGCTATCCAGGTTGGAGAGATAGCCCTCCGCACTGGTGAAAATCCAATGCCTCCAGGCGACTCCGACACAGTCTCCCGGGACGCCAATATGGCGCCGGGACCCAGGCCCGTCAAGGCCACCACTTCCTCGCCAGACAAGGAAGAGGACTTGATGTCCTTTGACAGTGACGATGATCCCGCCCCCGACAGACATAACGCTCCCTCGGACCAATCCCAGACGGCCACGATCCCTGCCAAGCCCTATAAGGCAAAGCTTCGCCAGACCCCTGCTTCCGAAGCAGTCCCGCCCCTGCGGGAGGTTCCGCCCCTATATCCCTCTCTTCAAGCCTATCGCTGCCCACCTCCACCCCCAGAGCCACCCCAAAATGGCTCCGGGACTGACGAGTCTGCAGGGGGGGCACTGCGGGGCGGCTCTGGGTGCCCCCCTCCTTACATTCCTCGGGGCCCCAACACTCCAGCTCTGGCATATCCTGTTGTTGATCCCCAAAAGGAACTCCGGGACAAAATAGACTTCCTCAAAGAACAGATAAGATTAGAAAAGGAACATCAAGAACTTATTACCCAGCTTGAAGGCTTAAGAACAGGCAAGGCCCATGAAAATGTCCCTAGAGAAGACACCCTTAAGCCACGACCCCCCATTAGAGGGGCGACCCCCAGGGTGCCATCTGGATCAAGGGTACCCCTAGAACTTGAACCTGTGGAAGCCTTCCCTGTAACTGAGACTGCTGACGCACAGGGTCAGGCATGGAGACACCATAGAGGCTTTGATTTCAAGGTTATTAAAGAGCTTAAAACGGCTGCAGCTCAATACAGGGCCACTGCACCTTACACCATGGCTATTTTAGAATCGGTGGCAGAAAATTGGCTCACCCCAATTGATTGGCAGACCCTGGCCCACGCCACCCTTGCAGGAGGTGATTATTTGTTATGGAAATCTGAATATGTTGAAAATTGCCGAGAAACTGCCAGGCGCAATGCTCAGGCGGGGAATGGATGGGTGCTTGACATGCTCCTTGGGGAGGGGGCCTACGCCGCTAACAACCAACAGATGCAATTTGATGCGGGGTTGTATGCCCAGATTCAGACCGCAGCCACTAGGGCCTGGAGAAAACTCCCCTCCAAAGGAGACGTAAGTGCCTCCCTCACTAAAATCCACCAGGGGCCAGACGAGCCGTTTGCGGACTTTGTCCACCGCCTTCTCACGGCGGCAGGCCGAATTTTTGGGAGCACGGAGACGGGGACGGATTTCGTTAAACAGCTTGCTTTTGAAAATGCCAACGCCGCCTGTCAGGCCGCTATCCGCCCCTATAAAAAGAAAACTGACCTTTCCGGCTACATTCGCCTTTGCTCTGAGATTGGGGCCGCCTACCAACAGGGCCTTGCCATGGCAGCTGCCATGCAAGGCTTCACAGTCAAACAATTCCTGCAGCGCCACATCGGCAATAAGTGCTTCCGGTGTGGGGCCACCGGCCATTTTGCTAGAGAATGCCCGACCTCTAAAATGCAGGGCCCCAACCCTCCGCCCCCAGGGCCCTGCCCCTGATGCAATCGAGGGAGGCATTGGGCGAGTGAGTGCCGATCCAAGACTGATGCCCAGGGCCGGCCCCTCCCCCCTCCCCAGGGTTGGAACTCGGGAAACGGGAGGGGGGGCCAGCCCTGGGCCCCCAATTCCAAACAAATTTACGGGGCGCTCAATTTTGCTCCAGTAAACAGCAATCCATTTCAGACCTCGTCAGAGCCACAAAAGGAAGTGCCGGATTGGACCTCAGTGCCACCACCCACACAGTATTGACCCCAGAAATGGGAGTCCAGGCCCTCGCCACAGGAATTTTTGGACCCCTTCCTAAAGAGACTTTTGGCCTCGTAGTAGGCAGAAGCAGCACCACCATGAGTGGACTGTTGGTATACCCAGGAGTGATTGATAACGACTACTCCGGGGAAATTAAAGTTACGGTTTCTTCCCCCAAAGTTATTAACACCATTCAATCAGGCCAAAGATTTGCTCAATTGTTACTCCTTCCCCTTCTCTCTACCTCTAATAAGGCTCTTAACAATGCCCGAGGCAGCCAGGGATTCAGCTCATCCGATGTCTACTGGTCGGAGATACTTTCAGCACAAAAGCCTCTCATGACCTTGTGGTTAGATGGGAGACAGTTTTCTGGATTGGTAGACACTGGGGCTGACGTAACTATCATAAAGGGAGAAGACTGTTCTCAGGCGTGGCCATTAAAGGACACCCTCACCCATCTCAGGGGTATAGGTCAAAGTCAAAATCCTAAACAAAGTGCCAAAGATCTGACCTGGAGGGACCAAGATGGTAATCAGGGCACCATTCAACCTTATATCATCTCCGGGTTGCCTGTCAATCTATGGGGGAGAGACCTATTATCACAAATGGGGCTAATTATTTCCAGCCCCAATGAAATTGTCACTATGCAGATGTTTAAAAATGGGTACATTCCAGGAACAGGGTTAGGAAAACACCCTACAAGCCTTACTCACCCCATTGAGCCCATCCCTCGGCCCCCTCGAGCAGGGTTAGGCCATTTTCCATAGGGGTCATTGACACTCCTGCGGTCCATGCTGAAAAGATCACCTGGCTCTCAGATGATCCAGTATGGGTCGATCAGTGGCCCCTTTCCAAGGAAAAGTTATTAGCAGCGCAACAGCTGGTGCAGGAACAGCTTCATGCTGACCATATCATTCCTAGCCATTCCCCTTGGAATACTCCCATTTTTGTCATTAAAAAATGGTCGGGAAAATGGAGGCTCTTGCAAGATCTCAGAGCAGTCAACAAAACCATGGTACTTATGGGAGCCTTACAACCCGGTCTTCCCTCACCGGTAGCCATCCCCCTTGAATACTATAAGGTTGTCATTGATCTAAAAGACTGTTTTTTCACCATTCCCTTACATCCCGCTGATCAAAAACGCTTCGCATTTAGCCTTCCGGCGACCAATTTCTGTGCCCCAATGCAGCGCTTTCAATGGCTAGTGCTGCCCCAAGGCATGGCCAATAGTCCCACCCTGTGTCAGTCATTTGTAGCCGCAGCTCTCCAATCCACCCGAGACAATTGGCCTCAAATGTATATTATCCATTACATGGATGATATCCTCGTGGCGGGACAATTAGGAAGTGAGGTTTTAGCTTGTTATGCTGACCTTTGGCGGGCCCTTGAATCTCGTGGCCTCCAGATTGCCCCTGATAAGGTTCAACTAAAAGACCCTTACAGTTACCTCGGATTTCAGATGAAGGGATGTCGCATTTCCTCCCAAAAGCTTACCTTACGACTGGACAATCTTAAAACTCTGAATGACTTCCAAAAATTGCTCGGAGACATTAATTGGCTTATGCCCTATTTAAAACTCACCAAACATGACCTGAAGCCTCTCTATGATACCCTACAAGGTGATAGCCACCCCACTTCACCTCAGAAGCTCACTGCCGAGGGGCGCAAAGCCATTAGCATGGTAGAACAAGCCATCCAAAATCAAACAATTACCTTTATAGATTATAACTCTCCTTTACAGTATATCATCTGCAAAACCTCTCTTTCTCCCACTGCTGTCTTTTGGCAAACCGCTCCCCTTTTGTGGGTTCATCTCCCAGTTTCCCCTAAGTGGGTCTTTTATCCCTATTATGTTGCAGTTGCAGACCTGGTTATTTTAGGCAGAGACCATGGAAAGATGTACTTTGGAAAAGAACCTGATATCATTATCCAACCCTACCCTAAAGATCAGATCGATTGGCTTATGCAGACTACCGATTCCTGGCCAATTGCTCTCGCTTCTTATTCAGGGTTACTGGACAATCACTATCCTCCCAACAAACTCATTGACTTTGCCAACAGACATGACTTCATTTTCCCGAAAGTCACTTCTTGTTCTCCTCTGCCAGAAGCCCTATCCGTTTTTACAGATGGTTCTTCCACCGGGATGGCTGCCTATGTGTGGGACGATAACATTGTCCAGTTCCAAACTGCCCACTCTTCGGCCCAATTAACTGAGCTACAGGCAGTCATAGCGGTTTTTTCTGCATTCCCTGCCCGAGCTTTTAATCTCTTTACTGACAGTGCTTACATTGCTCAATCTGTCCCCTTATTAGAGACATGCGGACTGATCAAACTTGCTTCTCAGACTGGTGGTCTTTTCCTCCAATTACAAGATCTAATCAGAAAAAGATCCAAATCCTTTTTCATTGGGCACCTTCATGCCCACTCTAACCTACCTGGCCCACTCGCAGAGGGCAACCGCTTAGCAGACCTAGCCACAAGACCGCAGGCTTTTGCCTGTTCAATAAATGCTGATGCCCCCATTCTGATTGACCAGGCACGGAAGGCACACCAATTACATCATCTTAATGCTCACACGCTTCGCCTTATGTATAAGCTTACTAGAGAACAAGCTAGACAAATTATTAAGGCCTGCCCTACATGCACTCTTCATCTTCCTACACCTCATCTGGGAGTTAATCCTCGTGGCTTAATTCCAAATGCCCTATGGCAAATGGACGTCACACACTACCCTGAATTTGGCATTCTTAAGTATATACATGTCAACATTGATACCTGTAGTGGATTCATATTTGCCACCCTGCAGTCTGGGGAAGCTACTAAACATGTCATCGCTCATCTCCTCATTGCCTTCTCAGTACTTGGATGTCCACAACAAATTAAAACAGACAATGGTCCAGGCTATACCAGCTCTGGCTTCTCAAAGTTTTGCAAACAATTTGAAATAACACACATAACGGGAATCCCATATAATCCTCAGGGACAAGGCATTATAGAAAGGGCTAATCTCACACTCAAAATTACTTTAGACAAAATAAAAAAGGGGAAATGGTACCCTACCAAGGGGTCTCCTAGAAACCTGATATCACATGCACTATTTAGTCTTAACTTCTTAAATTTGGATGCCAAAGGTTTATCTGCAGCCAATCGTTTCTGGCAACCAGAGACGCAACGACAATTTGCCTCGGTGATGTGGAAAGACCCCCTGGACCACTCATGGCACGGGCCCGATCCTGTACTTATCTGGGGCCGAGGATCGGTGTGTATTTACTCCAAGGAAATGAAGTCAGCCAGGTGGCTCCCAGAATGCCTAGTAAAACAAGTTGATAGGCGTGCTGATGATGCCGATGACCTGACGTTGTCCAATCTTAACCAGTTAACAATGGCGCCTACAATTACAATCTAATAATCATCAAGAGTATAGTATAATTCAATTTGGCTAGTTGTGTTTGGGTGCACCCTAGTTTTATACGCTGTCTTATATGTTTGTCTATTGTCTGTTGTTTGTGTTCGTACAGTTGAGCTCAATATGTTCCTTCCTCTTCAAAGGATATTCGCCTATTGTTAAATTGACTTATAGATAATATTATTAAACTAAAGACATGCTTTTCTTCCCAGGTTGTTAATTGATCAAAGTACCACTGAAATTTATTTTATGAAAGTGACGTGCATTGTCACCCACACGCAACAATCAAATTGCAATTAACAGTTATAAAATAAAAAGATATATATTCTTAATTGTTTGTCAAAACGATTATAGACGGGAACTCCCTTTGATGAATATAGAAGTGGCCACCCAGAAAATGATTATTCTGGTCTTAATTCATTAAAGGGACCCCCTAGTAAATTTTATATTATATAATCTTATGGGAGACATATCACAATGAATATTATCTAAATATGTTATAAATTGATTGTATTGGTTGTCTTTGATATTTAAGCACTGAATATGTTGTTACAAAACGTTCATATTGGTTAAGTTCTGAATATGTTATTGTAGCATGTCCACATTGGTTATCTTCAAAAGCTTAATCAGGGTAGCTTAACTCTCTTATTCACAATCTAGCCTTAAATGAACATTGCTGTTTCTATGCCAACAAATCTGGGATCATCAGGGGAAAAATTCTTGAACTTCAAGAAGATTTGAACAGAAGACGACAAGAACTCATTCAAAATCCCCTCTGGACTGGCCTCTATGGTTTTCTCCCCTATCTCCTCCCTTTGTTGGGGCCTCTATTGGGTCTACTCTTGCTCATTTCCTTAGGGCCCATACTTTATAACAAAATCGTGGCCTTCCTAAAAGCCCAAATTGAGGCAATAAAAACAGCGCCCATACAGGTCCATTATAATCGGTTAGCCATGGCTGATCAGGATGAGTACCTAGTGAGAGGGCTGGCAAGCCAATGACGGGCAACTGAGCAAGTGTGCCATGCTATGAAAAAGGCCCTCGTGCGCCGCCTAAGACAGGTGCCAGAGCTTTAATTCTCTGGTTAACCGAGGACGGGTAAGGTGCACGGTGCAGACACATTTGTTGCTCTGACCCAAGACAGGCTCAGCCCCCACAGGCTTGGCTCTCCTGACGCCTTTCTTCTAATTATAATTTTAAAGGGAGGACCTGTGGGGGGCCTTGCCCCCCCCGCTGGAATTCTTGAGTGCCTATTATGGACATGCCCGGGCTTGTTGCAGATCTACCCGGCAACAAGGAAGTAGCCCCAGTACACTCCTCTTGCTCCTCCCCTCTCGCCCTACGGTATATATGTTGTAGCAGCTTCTGCAATAAACGAGACTTGATCAGAAACCTGTCTTGTCTCCATCTCTCGTGTCCCCTGTCCCCTCTCATCCTCGCTCCCCCTCTAGGGTCTCTGGTGACTTACCCGCGGGCCGGGACAAGTGACATTTGTAGCTGAGGCATAAATCAACATTACTTAGTATGACTATTTTAAAGAGAAGTAATCCTTTCCAGTTTTGACCTCCTACGCTCTTCAAGTCACAATGATAACCTCTTTGTGGAATATAGATATTCCTCAACTTATGATGGGATTTCATACAGACAAACTCTTCATAAATTGAAAATATCATGTTAAAAATGCATTTAGTAGCTGGGTATGGTGATGTATGCCTATAATCCAGCACTCTGGAAGGCTGAGGCATGATAATTGCAAGTTTGAGTCGACTTGGCAAGAATTTTGTCTCAAAGTGAGAGATGGAAGGAAGGAAGGCAGAGAAAGAAGACAGAGAGAGAAAGAAAGAAGACAGAAAGAAAGAAAGAAAGAAAGAAAGAAAGAAAGAAAGAAAGAAAGAAAGAAAGAAAGAAAGAAAGAAAGAAAGAGACTTAGTTCACCTAACATCATAACTGAGCAACATAATACACTATAGAGTATCAGTTATTCATTCTTGTGATCAAGTGGTTCACTGGGAACTTCCGTCTACTGTTGCTGCCCAGAAATATAGGAGTATCAGATTATACTGCTACCCAGGCAAAAAAAAAATCAAAATTCAAGGTGTGGTTTCTAGTGAATATGTGTTACTTTTATACTATCATGAAGTTGAAAATGATAGGTTCAACCATCTTAACTGGAGGACTAGCTGTATATTAAATTTCTAGAAGACCATGTGGGAGGCCACAATATGCCTCCTCAAAATATGACATAATTTTGATCTAAAAATAATTAAGATAAAGCAGAGGGAAACTTTCTGCCTTCCACTTGCCTAAAATCAGGACATAGATTTACAATGACAAAAGGTATCCTACCAACACACTCCCCTCTACCAGGGAAAACAGGTTAACTACTAAAGACAGTCTTAGACCCTTATCAGCTTGGAGATAACACTAGAGGAATCTACATTACAAGTTTTACTAACTATACTTTATTTCCTAATTACTTTCCCTTCATCAAGCTGTGCCTGTGTCAACTTAAAGTTGTTTTCCTTTCTTTTTTTAATTAAATTCTTATATTGGTACATTGCAGGTATACAACACAATTACATTTCTCATTGGGAATTGTACCTTTACATAATGCATATTGGTTCTTATTCTTTCCACGTTCCTAGCCCTTCCTTCACCCCCTCCACCCTTCCCTATTTACAAAGACTTTATTTTCATTTTTTCCATTTCTCATCATTTTTTCTTTCCCTTCTTTCCTTTGCCATGCCCCTCCCACTACCCCTACCCCTTTGGACTTTTCCTTCCTATTTTTCATTATAGATTATTCATTCTAATCATTGGTACATGTTAGGTATACAATATAATGACATTCATCATTGGAAATTTTGTACCTTTACATAGTCTCTCTTGGTTCTTATTTTTCACCCTTGCCCAGCCCTCCCTTCAACACCTCCAGTCCTCCCTAGTTACAAAGATTTTGTTCCTATTTTTCCATTTTCTCATATTAATCCCATTCCTTTCTATCCTTTCCCCTAGCCCTCCCACTTCCTTAGCCTTTGCCCCTTTACTTCCTATTTCACATTACCTATTATACATTTAATCCTTATTTACTCTTTCAGTTTCTCACACCAGAGAAACTATTCAGTATTTATTCATGTGTGTCCTATTTATTTCACTTAAGAGTATCACCTCAATGTGCATCCACTTAGCTATAAATGTCTCTAATTTCTCATTTTTTATGGCTGAGTAGTACTTCATTTTATTAAAAAACCACATTTTCTTTATCTAGTCTCCAGTTGATGGGCATTTGGACTGTTTCCAAGTTTTAGCTATTAGAAATTGTGCAGATATGAACATGGGCACACATATATCACTGTGGTATGATTCTTTTAATTCTTTGGAGAAGATTCCCAGCAGTGGAATAGCGGGGTCAAATGGGACTTCCAGTCCTAGTTCTTTGAGGTATCCCCATACTGATTTCCACAGTACTTGCACCAGCCTACACTCCCACCAGTAGTGGAGCAGGGTTCCTCTTTCCTCACAGCCCTGCCAGCATTTGTTATTGGTTGATTTCATGACAGCAGCCATTCATTCTGGAGTGAAATGGAATCTCAGCATTGTTTTCATTTGCATCTCTCAAATGACCAGTGATGTTGAACATTTTTTCATGTATTTATTTGCTATTTCTACTTCTTTGTCTGAGAAATGTCTGTTCATTTCAGATGTCCATTTTCAGATTGGGTCTTTAAATTTGGGAGGTCTGATCTTTTAAGTTCTTTAAAGAGTCAAGATAGTAGACCTTTGTCTGAGGAAGAGCAGGTGAAGATTTTTTCCCACATTGTGGGTTGTCTCTTCACACTGCTGGTGGTTTCTCTTGCTGTGCAGAAGCCTTTTAATAAGAAGAAATCCCACTTATTGATTGTTTGTGCTAGTTCATGGGCAACTGAGGTTTTGTTCATAAAATCTTTTCCTACACTGATGTCTTCAAGGGTTCTACCTAGCCTCTGTTCCAACTGGTTCAGAGTTTCTATTTTAATATTTAGATCTTTAATCCATTTTGATTTTAGCTTAGTGCATGGTGCAAGATATAGGTCTAGTTTTAATCCTTGGCAAGTTGAAGCCCAATTTTTCCAGCACCATTTATTAAAGAGGCTATCTTTCCTTCAGTGAGGGTGTTTGGCTCCTTTATTGAAGATGAGATGGCTGAGGGTGTCTGGCATTGTTTCTGCATCTTCTAATCTGTTCCACTGGTCCTCAGGTCTGTTTCTTTGCCAGTACCATGGTGCTTTTATCACAGTAGCTTTGTAGTATAGTTGCAGGTTGGGGACTGTGATACTCCCTGACATGTCTCTGTTACCTAAAATTGCTTTTGCTATTCTGGGTCTCTTCTTGTTCCAAATGAATTTTTGCATTGTTTTCTCAAGGTCCATGAAGTATGGTGCTGGAATCTCAATTGGAATTGCATTAAACCTGTATAGCAGTTTTGGAAATATGGCCATTTTCACTATATTAATCCTTCCTACCCAGGAGCAGGGGATGTCTGTCCATTTTCTGATATCATCTTTAATTTCTCTTTTCAGAGTGCCATAGTTTTCAGGGAAGAGGTCTTTGATTTCTTTCATTAGGATGATTCCTAGGTATTTCAGTTTTTAGGATGCTATTGTGAAAGGAATTATTTGCCCTATTTCTCTCTCAGTGAGTCTGTCATTTGTGTAGAAGAAAGCTATTGATTTTTGTGTGTTGAGCTTGTAACCAGCTACTTGACTGAATTTGGTTATTAAATCTAGAAGACATTTGGTGGAGTTCTTGGGGTTTTCTATAATGACAATTTGACTTCATCTCCTATCTTTATACCTTTTTTTTCTTTCTCTTGTCTAATTGCCATGGCTAATGTTTCCAGAACTATATTGAAGAAGAGTGGTGATAGTGCATGGGCATCCTTGTCTTGTTCCTGATTTTAGTGTGAAGGATTTCAGTTTTTGACCATTTAGCATGATATTGGCTGTTGGATTTTCATAGATGGCTTTTATCAGTTTGAGGTAGAGACCATCTATTCCTATTTTTTGTATTATTTGTATTCCTATTTATCATAAATGCATGTTGGATTTTGTCAAATGCTTTTTCTGCATCTATGGAGACAATCATAAGGTTTATATCTTTGGCTTTATTGATATAGTGTATTACATTGATTTGTGAATATTGAACCATCCCTGCATCCCTGGGATGAATCCCACTTGATCAGGGTGTATGATCTTCTTGATGATCTTCTGCATTCTATTTGCCATTATCTTATGAAGGATTTTTGCATCTATGTTCATTAGTGAGATTGGCCTATAGTTCTCCTTTTCGGTTGGGTCTTTCTCTGCTTTGGGGATGAAGGTGATGCTTGCTTCCAGGAATGAATTTGAGAGTATTGCTTCCCTTTCCATTTCATTGAAGAGTTTCAACAGTAGTGGCAGCAGTTCCTCTCTAAATGTCTTGTAGAATTCAGCAGTGAAGCCATCAGGGCCCGGGATTTTCTTAGTTGGTAAGTTTTTAATTACATTTTCAATTTCGTTGGTTGATATTGGGTTGTTCAGAATTTTTAGGCCTTCTTCAATCAACTTTGGTAATTCATATGTATCTAGGAATCTGTCCATTTCTTCTGTGTTGTCCATCTTATTGGCATATAGATTCTGGAAGTAGGTATTGATGATCCTCTGGATTTCTGCTGGGTCTGTTGTCATCTCACCCTTTTCATTCCTAATTGCATGGATTTGGGCCTTTTCTTTCCTTTTTCTGACAAGGTTGGCTAAGGGTTTGTCAATTTTGTTGATTCTTTTGAAGAACCAACTCTTGGCTTCATTGATTTTTTTGTATTGTTCTCTTAGTCTCCATTGCATTGATTTCTCCTCTGATCTTTATAATTTCCTCCCTTGTATGAGCTCTGGGGTTGTCTTGTTCTTCTTTTTCTAGAAGCTTGAGGTTCAGCATCAGGTTGTTTAATTGGGCTCATTCTGTTTTCCTAATACGTGTATTCACTGCTATGAATTTCCCTGGTAAGACAGCTTTCATTGTGTCCCAAAGATTCTGATATGTTGTATTGTCATTTTCATTTAATTGAAGGAACTGTCTGATTTCTTCTTTAATTTCCTCTGTGACCCATTGGTTATTCAGAAGTGTGTTGTTCAATTTCCACATGTTTATGAAATTTTTTGAGTTTCTTTTGCTATGGATCTCCAATTTCATTGCACTCTGGTCTGATAATATACAGGGGATAACTTCAATTCCTTTGCACTTACTTAAATATGTTCTATGTGGCAGTATGTGGTCTGTTTTGGAGAATGACCTTTATGCAGCTGAGAAGAGTGTGTATTCTGACTTTGTGGGGTGGAAGACTCTGTAAACATCTGTTAAGTTCATTTGTTCAAGAGTTCGATTGAGTTCTAGTATTCCATTACTTATTTTTTGTCTAGTTGATCTATCTATTTGTGACAGTGGGGTGGTGAGGTCCCCCACTACAATTGTATTAGTGCATTTATGACTTTTCATGTGCGTTAGCATTTGTTTTATATAGTTGGGCACACTAGTGTTTAGTGCATAGATATTTATAATTGTCATCTCTTCCTCCTGGATTCTTCCCTTTACAAGGATGTATTGTCCTTCTTCATCTCTCTTAATCAGTGTTGGTTTCAAATCTACTTGATCTGCAAAGAGGATAGCTACTCCTGGGTTTTTTTGGGTTCCTGTCACATGGAGTATTGTTTTCCACCCTTTAACTTTCAGTCTATGAGTTTCCTTTTGAATTGTGTTTCTTGCATGCAGCATATTGTTCGATTTTGCTTCTTGACCCATTCTGCAAATCTATTTCTTTTGATTGGTGAATTGAGACCATTAACGTTGATGGTTATAACTGAAACATATTGACTTGTCATTGCCATGACCTTTTCTTTTTGTTGGGTTCTCCCCCTTTACATTTAATTTCGTGTCATACCAGATGGGTTCATTCTGCTTTGCTTCCTGGGGTTGTGATCCTCAATGTCTGTTCCTAGGCTATTGTGTAAAATTCTTTGGAGTGCTGGTTTGGTATTCACAAAGTTCCTAAGGTGCTCTTTGTCATGAAAGTATCTTATTTCTCCATCCATTTTGAAAGATAGTTTTGCAGGGTACATCAATCTGGATTGGAGGCTGTTTTCTTTTAGGGCTTGGAATATGTCACTCCAAGCTCTTCTTGCCTTGATGGTTTGTGTTGAGAAGTCTGCTGTGATTCTGATGGGCTTTCCTTTGTATGTGATTTGTTTCTTTTCTCTGACTGCTTGGAGAACTTTGTTCTTCTGTTGTGTTTCTGGAATCTTAACAATTATATGCCTATGTATAGATTTTTTTTGATCAAGGCTATTTGGAGTCCTATATGCCTCACTTATCTGTATGTCAAGCTCTTTTCCCCTGCTTGGGAAGTTTTCTGCCATTACTTCTGTGAAGAGATTTTTTATGTCATCTGCACTCTTCTTCTTCTGTTTCTTCATTGACTCCAATCAGTCTTCTGTTATTCTTCTTTGCATCATCTAGCAGCTGCTGGATTTATTTCTCATGTTCCCTTATAATTTTGAAGAAATTTTTCTTTTCCTGGTCACTAATTGCAATCTTATCTTCTATATCTGAAATTCTGTCCTCACATTGGCTCATTCTGCTGTGTAGACTTTCAATGGAGTTTTTCATGTCCTGGAAATCTATTTGAATCTGTTGTATGGGTTCCATTTGTTTCCTATGTTGGGATTCCATCATATTCCTGAGCTCCTCTCTAGATTCATTAATCATGTCTTGCACTAGGGGCCCAATTTCTCCTGTTATCTGAGAAATTATTTCCGATTTTATTTTTTCCAGATCCCTTTTTGTTGCCAGTTCAGTGGGTCCAGGTGGTTGAGTGTCAGAGTGTTCCATCTCATTTCCCTTTGGGGTTGCTGTAGGTGATCTGGAAGTCTGGTTTTGAGACTTATTTACATGTTTTCTCATTTTGCCTTGGTGGGGGAGTGCTGTTGGCGCCTGCATGGATTACCTCCTCTGAGCTGGGAGAGGTGGAACAGGGGCCAGGAAGCAGCGGGAGGGATGGTGGCTGGGAAGCCCCTTCCTCTGGACCAGGAGCAGTGGGATGGTGGCTCAGAAGCCCCTATCTCCAGTCTGGGGGTGGTGGGAGGGATGGTGGCCCGGAAACCCCTTCTTCTGGGCCAGGAGTGGCAGGACACAAGGTGGCCCAAAAGCCCTTTCCTCTGGGCTGGGAGCAGCAGGAGTGATGGCGACTAGGGAGCCCCATCCTCTGGACCAGGAGCAGTGGGATGGTGGCTCAGAATCCCCTACCTCTGGGCCGGGAGCAGTGGGACTCAGTACTGTGATCTGGTGGTCCAGTGTCCTCTACATCTTTGTAGTGTGGAACCAGGTGTCTGCTTGTCTGCAGCAGGCTGATTCGGCATGTTTAGTGTGACTCGGGACCTGGGTAGGGTGTGTGCAGACCTGCCTTTCTGCAGCAGGCTGATTCGGTGTGTTCCTCATGACTCGGGACCTCGTTAGGGCATGCGCAGACCTGCCTGTCTGCAGCAGGGGAGTTTTCCTTTTCTCTTGTCCCTTCTCTAAAAATATACTGTTTTTTGTTTAAAATGCTATTATATATACTGAAATTCTAAGCCTCTTCTTTGAGAACTCCTCATTCTCTGTATGTTTCCAATTGTTGCCAATAAGTTGAGGTTCTTTTGCTCAATTCAGATGAAAAATGTGAGTCAATGAAGTGCAGCTACATTAGTGGCTCCACACTTTGAGTGACAATGGCTCTCAGCCCTTAGTTTTACAGCTAGGGGCAGCTCTCAGACTCCCTTACCAGCTGCAAAGCAGCCAAGGATCATAGGCTCCTTGGAAGATTTCTGGAGCTTCTCCACAAGCTTCTGCTGCCTCTGTGGGGCTCTTCCCCAGGTCCCCACCAAGTGCCAACAGTCTCCACTCTGCCAATCTATGCCGCTGGTCTCTGCCCCCAGTCTTGGAAACTCAGGAGCTAGCTGTGGCTTCTCTGCCCACACTACCAGAGATAAGAAACTCAAATAGATTTACAGGATCTTCAACTACACAAAAAAATTAATCACTAGCTGACTTACAGGAACCACCAGAGTGAAGTTTCATTTGGACCTGTGCTGCAGCACAGGGTGGTCAGTGTTCCCAAGGGAGCCCTCCTCAGCTAACCTTAGGAGTGTGAGGGAACACTACTTTTATAGAGCACCAGAGAGGGCAGAATCATCCTGGATTGTTTCAAGAGTTCCAAGTTTTGACAGGGTGTAATCATCAGAGATTGGCCATGGGGTAAAATCAGCTGGGATTGATAGAGGTTTCAAGCCTACTCTCTTAGAGTCATCCAGAGGTCACAGGGTGGGGTCATTTGGGATTGGTCTGAATTCAAGGCTACTAAGTGGTTCCAGTTCAAGCCCACTGCTGTTGGGGTAGACATCTTCTGTGATGGCTGGGAGCTGTAGCTGACAATTCCTTTAGGCTGTAGGTGGGAAAAAGAGAAGGGTTTGATTCTACCTTACCATGTATGCAAAATATACATGTCAAAACACTTCTGTTTTTTTCTTGTTATTCTGTCATTTGTAAATGGGAACTTTTCCAACTAAATACCTACGAGCATTATTATTTTTCTCCTACAACCAACCTCCTTGTTCAAAGAATGTACTATTCCTTTGGGAACACAAGACACATTAATGTAAATTACTTTAACAGGTAAGTATTAAGAATGTAAATAACAAGAAAGATTCAGATTCTGAAGAGAAAGGAAAAGATTTTCTTTCAGTAAATAGTCCAAAATAGGTTGAAAGAATCTCATTATATTTCTTCAAACACTGGAACTGTACTGGTGGAAATAATGTCACTTTTTTGTTTTGCACATTAACCTCTAGATCAGTATTTCCAAACTACTACCACATGAAACTCAAAAATACTTTTTTATTATTTTATTGTTGTAGCCAGGGAATTTGTTATTTTAATTTAAAAACTTTTTAAAAGTAGAAAATATGATAAATATATCATTTGGGGTCTCAATGAGTTTTTTAAAAATCCTGAGATAACTAATAAATCCTGAATTTTGGACTTTAAACACATTTTGTCCTACTCTTAGTGATCTATGTAACTTTCTAAAATGGATGTCACTTTCTTTTTATCTTTTTGTTATGGAAACATCAATTATGCAAAAGTAGAGAAAATATTATAGTAAGAAAATTCTCTCGCATCCACATCCTCATCTCCTAGATTCAATAATATATCTTGATATATCTCTTAAATCTCCTTTAACTTATAAATTCCTTCTTAATCTACCACAATATTCTCTTTTCCTTGTAATTTGTAAAAGCAACCAGGTTGTCTTTCTTACAGAGAATGTTAGTCACCTTCTCAGTATTATAACAAAATACCCAAGACAGAGAAAAAGTTTATTCGGGCTCACATTTCTATATATTCCAGTCTAAGACCTAGAGAGCCCACTGCTTTGGTCTTCTGACAAGGACAACAGATGGTATGAGTGCATGGCACAGCCAATCATTACCTCATAAGTCAGGTGAAGAGGCAGGAAGAAAATACCGGGGCACACCCCCAGTGACTTAACACCCTTCTACTAGGACCCACCTCCAAAGTTCTACCACCTCCTAAATGGCATCATCCTGAAGACCACAAGGACTTGTAGCAGACACTATCAATATCTCCAACTAAGCACAGAACTTCCTATAGTCTGTAGTTTTTAAATTACAGCCTCATGATACCACTTAATGTGTTCCTTTGTCTTCTGCACTTTCTGTAAATTGGTAGTTAGAAATAAATGAGAAATCAGAATTAGATTCAAGTTGAGGAGCAAGACAATTTCCTATGGTATTATGATCTTCCATCAGTAGTCACATAATATTTGATTATTTTTCTGGTGGTCACTCATACTCAAGATCATATCCTATATCTGTTAATTTGTTAATAAGTGCAAAATAGTGATATCCTAATGTTATCATTCCTTCCTTATTGACTGGGCTATTTCTACAAAGAGAAACCTCTCTCATCAACCATTTGATTACTCTGAGATACAGTCTGAGAAGGAAAGGCCAGAAAAATGCTTCAATCTCTCCCTTAAAGAGAACCGCTTTTACTAATACTTTGTTTATCCTAGATTAAAAGACAAAAGATCTGGGCCAGGGATTTGGTTCAGTGGTTCAGTGGTGTCATCGCCTGCCTTGCAAGCGCAAGGTCCTGAGTTCAATCCCCAGTACCAAAAAAAAAAAAAAAAAAAAAAGATTCAAAAAGGCATAATTAGGATTCAGGCACAAGTTGTAACTTGAGGCTTTTAAAGAATTTTGAACATCTTGAAAGTTGCCAGAGGCTACCTTAAAGTCTCCTTTTCCAGGATTCTTATTCTCACTTTCTAGTCTTATTCAGCCTGTTATTTAAATTCACTACTATGTTTTTTGGTTTTTTTTTCTTCAGAGGAAAGCGCGAATGCAGTCCCCCACTACCACAAATATGCAGTCGAGTTTCCCACATTTGGGGAAATCGCAGGGGTCAGCACATCCGGAGTGCAATGGATAAGCCTCGCCCTGGGAAAACCACCTTCGTGATCTCCCCTGCCAGGTAAGCATCACTACTATGTTTTTAGGTTCTCTTCAGAGGAACCAAAGACTGTCTCTGTAAATTAGTCTGTTTTTTCCAACTGAAACAACTGAACATCCCAGTGAAGAAAGTGTTTCTCTTTCTGCCTTTAAGCATTTTTCTTTTCTGCAGCTTCAGCACCAGCCCAGTGGGAGAATGTATAGCGTCTGTAATTGTTACATGAAAGGAGTGCTCTTTTCTTGCAGTGAGATAGTCTTTTTAGTGGGATGAACCCACACACGTCAGTGCTTAGACTGGCTTTGAAAATTGTGTTGAGCTGGTTTCTTTGGTCCTCCATGCTCAGAGGAAAATTAGAGATGAACATTGCTAACTTTTTCTTACCAATTCCTAGGAATTTAAAGCTGGTGCTTAGGAATTTGGGGTCTGATTCTTGTGCATAGAAGGAAGTTTTGAAGAATTATTCTGGGTGCCTGTGCCAGCCTCCTACTGACCACACCATATTGTTTATGTTCCCAAGGACAGGCATGCAAAGTAGATACTGGAAATGAAAGCTCTAGAATTTATGGAACAATGTATTTTCAAAATTCTAAAGATACAACTTTCTTACTCATCATGCTTTTCTAAATTTCTAAATTATCTTTTTAAATAATATTACTGAGAAATAATTCTTATGCCATGTAATTCACCCACCAATAAGCCAATATTTTTAGTATGTTTGTAGATATATGTAAACATCACATGGTCAATTTTATAACATTTTCATAACCTAAAAAAAACTCTGCACCTCTAATTATAATCCCCTAACTCTCCATAACCCTAAGCTTTAAGCAACCACTAATTTACTTTTTGTCATTAGTTATTCTCTTATTCAGAAAACTATATATAAATTGACTTATGGGTTACCTATTGTGTCTGATTTCTTTACCTTCACATAATTTCAGGGTTCATGAATGTTGTAGCATGTACCAGCACTTCATTCTTCTTAAACATTGCATATTTTTCCATTATACGGATACAATACATTTTGCTAATCCATTCATCACTTGAATGTTTGAGTTCTCTCCATCTTGTGTCTATTGAATACTATAAGCATTTTTACATAAATGAGTTTATATTTACCTTGTGTATATGTTTAGGAGAAGAGCTGCTAGGTAATATGATAACTCTATGATTAATGATGTAAAGAACAGCCAAGGTATTTTTCAAAGTAGTTGCACCATTTTACATTCCCACCAGGGGTGCATGAGAGCTTTCATTTTTCTACATCCTTGTCAGAACTAGTTATTGCCCAGCTTTTTCTTCAAATCATCCTAGTAGATGAAGAATGGTATCTCATTTTGATACACATTTAGTGATCCTTATCTAAAATTCTTGGGATAAGAAATGTCTTAGATTTTGAATTTCTTTGTTTTGAATTTTGGAATATTTGCATATGCATATGAGATATGTTGCAGCCATGGTCCAAGTCTAAACTCAAAATTAAGTTTTTATATGTAACTTAAATATATAATTTAAAGGTGATTTTTTACAATATTTTCTAAAAGTTTGTACATGAAACAAAGTTTATGTACCCTAACCCATCAGTATAGCAAAGATATCACTGACTCAGCCACACAATCTGTAGCTGTTTGGAATGTGTGTGCTACAGATAAGCAGTCATTTTCTTACACTTATACACAAATGCTTAACAGTAAAAAAATTGAGCATATCATTAATACACTGAAGAAATAGTGTGGTCAGGGTAACTAAGAAGCATCACTGGAATCCCAAGTCAGCTGTTAAACAGCAACAGTAAATCAAGGTAATCTTCAATCTCTACTTATTATGCTGTGTTTGATTGAAAGGTTAATGTATATTGCATTTTCATTTTTAAATGAGAAGAAATATTAGAAGCAACTGAAGGGCCAAATACTGTGTTCTCTAGTGATTAGAAAGTATTTATATTGATGAGTTTTTAAAATATTTCCCGGAGTCAACTGAGTCAGTAACAACTAATTTTATCTAAGCTTTTGTGAACTGACATAATTTTGTTCTTTATGAATGCACATTGCTGTAGTCCTTGAAAAAGCTCACCACATATTTCCAACATGTCATCAATTGGCACTTTTTAAAAATTATATTGGTACGTTTAAGGTATACAATATAATGACATTCATCATTGAAAACTTGCATGTTTACATAATCCATCTTGGTTCTTATTTTTTCCCCATTGCCCTGCCCTCCAACCCCTCCACCCCCCCCATTTACAAAGACTTTGTTTCCATTTTTTCTTTTTCTCATATCAATTCCATTCCCTTCTTTTCTTTCCCCTACCCCTCCCATTTCCCCTTCCCCTTTGTCCCTTTTCTTCCTATTTCATATTATCTATTATATTGGCACTTTTTTTTGCGGTGTTAACAATATTACCTTAATCATCACTATCACCATGATCACCTTGATGCAGAACTGTTTTTTCTATTTCACCATTGGTCAGTGAGTGAACTTATGCCTTGCAGGCTTCTTGGAACCCTTCACTAGCTCAAGGGTGTAAAAAGGGCAAATGAAAGTTCTTTTGAAAAACTTGGCTTTGAGAAGAGCATTCCAGGGCAACCTGTTTAAAAAGGGTCACCTCAGGAATTGGTTCTTCCTGGGATTTGTTCCACAGTGCTCAGCTATCTGGGCACTCAGAGGCTTTTGCAGCCATGATCCAAGGTGACCTGGCCACTGCTAAAGCAAGCAGCAGACCTTGGTATCATCCACATGGTATTGGTTTTATAGACTATGAGTGCAAGAGTTGTGAGGTTAAGGAGGCATCTGCTCAGATTTCAAAAGAAGACTTGGGAGACCAGGCAGTGTGCCTCTAAGAGGTCAGTGTGTGAATCTGTGAGAGTGAAGCCAAAAGTGGAGTGGAAACTCTAGAAAGTTGGAGATCCCAGGAATATGGAATATCTGCTAGGGAAAATCATAGGAAGGAAGTAGAGCCACCCCAAGTAAGAGCCACAAGGGCTGCAACTGGCAATGCCATAAAGGTGGGGCTTCCCAACCAACCCCTTTGGAGTTTGCATCTGGCCACAACTTGCCCCAAATGCTGGGCATGAAACTACAGAATTTAATGTTTTCTCTGCAGGGTTTCAGTCTTGCTTTTGTACAATTCATATCTATCTATGCATTTTTCCTGAAGAGATGGGCATGAGTCTTTTGGGGACCAGGGAAGAATGTTATATTTTAGGGATGTCCCACAAAACCCTCATGTGTTGAGAGGTGGGGATTTGCAAGACGATTGGATCATAGGGGTGCTGTACTCATCAGTGGATTCCTCCACTAATTTCAGTAGCTGAATTTGCTGTTAGAGCCTGGTGAAAAGAGGGAGGTCACTGTGATCATGACCTGGAAGGGTATATCTCCCTCCTAGGATCCTTACTTTTCTCTCTGCTTTCTGGCCACCATGACATGAGTAGTTCCTTCAACAGGCCTTTCTACCATGCTGTTTCTCTCTTGGAACAATAAACCATGAACTGTGAGCCAAAATAAACCTCTTCTCTTTAATTTGTGGGTGAGAGAAAGTGACTAAAACAAACTGCTCTTCCCCATTTTTGTGATACTGTTATTATAAATATTGCATTTATAAATGTTGTAAGCCCAATGCTAAATTATTATAATTATTATTTTATATGATTGTGTATGTTTTAAATAAATCAAGAGGAGACAAATTACACATTTATAACTTTGTTATATTTACTTTCTTAGTTTTTATTTTTGGATATTCTCATTCATTGTTGTGACTTCAAATTAACATTTGAGGTCATTTTGATAGCCCAATACAACTTTGTCTCTATCCAGATTTTTGTTGGCAAATATATTACATTTCTATATGTTATAGGCCCCAAAATATATTATATACACATAGTTTTATACAATTGTTTTAAATAAATTAGGAGAAGAAATATGCAACTATACTATTTAAATGTTATTACATTTACAGGTGCTCTTCAATTTTCTTGAGAGAGGGAGTATATTCAAATAGCTGAGTGTTATCACTTGCTTTGGGGTGAAGAATTTCATGTATCTACTGTAAACAAATTCTGTTTTTGTTTACCTGGGAATGCCTTTATTTCACCATCATTTTCAAAGTGAATTAACTTCAGTGAATAGAGGATTCTTGATTAATGGTTTTGTTCTTTGAGCACTTTCAATGTATTATCTTACTACCTTCTTATTTCTATTATTTATGATTACAAATCATTTGTAAATCATTTTGGCAGTCCCTTTTAAGTGATAAATCATTTTTTCTTGCTGTCTTCAAGATATTCTCTTTGTCTTTATTTTTCAGCATTGTTTTCTGTAATGAATTTTGTTTATAGATCTCATGGCTTTTATTTTTCTAAAGTTTATTAACTTTACTGGATAAGTAATTAATGTTTTTCAGTAAATTCAGTCATCAGCCATTAATTATATTACTATTTTGTCTTATTCTTTCACTTTCTCATTTCCTTCCGATACTCCCATTATGTTTTATATTAGTTCCCTTAATGATGTACATTTCTCTAAGGTTCCATTATCTTTCTGTCTTTATTAGATTGTATAGTCTCCCTAAATCTATTTTCAAGTTTTCTAACTCATCTTCACCCTCTTCTAGTGAATTTTCATTTCAGTTGCTGTATTTTCCAAATCCAGAATTTCAATTTGTCTTTTCAAATTTTATCTCTTTATTGTTATTCTCTTTGGAAGCAATAACATTTATACTGTCCTTTACTTCTTTCATCATGGTTTTCTTTAATGCTTTGAACATATTTTCAATGGTTATATTGAAGACTTTGCCAAATTGTTTAGTGCCTGGTGGCTTATTTTAGTGAAGTCTATTTCTTTATACAATGTGAAGCCTCTGATGTTCTGCCTCACAGGTCACAGGCTTGGGTGTGATAACAGTTATTCTGGGATGACAATGATTTGTCAGGGCTTTTCTTGATGACTACTTTCTCCTAATTGCTGACCATTTGCTCCATCATTTCCAATAGTGTTCTGGGACATAAATCGCTCTATAGGCCAATCCAATTAAATGTGGAGCAAGGGCAATCTGAATCTCAGCAGTATTTTGTCCAGCCTATAACCTCTCTACCCATGAGGGAGTCTGGGCAGAAGAAGGGACACTATCATTTCATTTGTGAGGAACTTAGCATCAGCAATGGGTAGGAAGGGACACAATGAGAAATTCTGACATCCCAGCCCTCCAAAAACATAGACCATTGACTAGGAGCAAGAAGAGAAGTGTCCTGTGCTCTTGGATATATTAGTCTGAAGAGGAGTTTCTGTCTTATAAGTCTGGGAGGTAAGAGCAGGATATAGGTATTGATTCAAATACCACAGATTCTCATTGATTTTACCAAGCTTTAGTAGATTTTAATAAATATTTCTTCATTTGCTACATGCCCTTAGGACCATTTGCTGAGATTTTAAATGAATGTGGAATTTTAAAAACCATTTTCTCCAGCCCCACTCGAAAGCTGTTGTGCTGAATGATTTGGGCCTCTTAATTCTTCATTATGCTGAATTAGTTGGTCATTTTTCAAAAGTCTTAATTTATTTTACCCACATAGATTCTGTTATGCATAGAATATGTGGCAAAAAATTATAAAATGGATCTATTAAATAAACAGATTTTTAAAAAGGAATAAATTCCTAGCTACTATCTTTCTACTGTTATTTCCAACTTCAAGATGAACAATGAGTAATGGGTAAATTAGTTAACTTGAGCTGCTTGTAGGTTTTTGTAGTCTGTACAAAGGATTCTGGTTTAAGAGAGAAGTTTCTGTCAGACAAGTTCAAGGGTAAAGGCATAAAAATTGGCTCCATAATTTGGATCATTAAAATATTTGTCCATCCTTCAATTTGTTTTAGTGAGCCACAGAAGGGCTAAGAGTTCAGGGTTCCCATAGCAACATTTTAGTTTCTATATTAGCTTTACTCATTAACCGCTCTGGGAAATGACCTGACACCTAACTTCTTAACACAACTTCTTTCTATGTCCCAAGTCAAAGTGTCTGGTCTAGTTTTCCACTAAAATTTGTAATCCCATACCGAATCACTGAAGTCCTACATGCCCTTACAAAGTATGTTTAATCGGCTTCATTTCTCTCATTTTAGACAATTCTGAACATCTGACAGAAGGAATGTGTGTTTCCCTTGTTAGCTGTCATATATTCTATACAGGGGGAAAAATGTGCTCCAGAATTCCATTAAATTGTATTGCTTTTCATTTCATTTGGTCTTTTGTAACTAGACAATAACAATAAATACAATTTACCAAAATCTCAAATTTCTATTAATGAAGATTTTTAATCCCTCTTGAACAGTATATAAGATAACTGTTCCTTAATTTGTCATTTAATCCTTATAATTCCAAGAGAAGTTTATATGCAAATGAATGATTTCCCTTCTAATATATATCAGGTGTAGTTATCAATGTATTGGAAAATAAGCCATGAGCATTTATGCATTCACGAAGTTAATATGATAAATACTTGCTTTACTTTTTCTTGAAAAAAAAAAGAAACACAAGTAATGAAAAAATTTAATAGAAGCATGACTCATCTTAACCACAGCATTAAATATTAGGCCACCTACTATGTCCAAAGATGTTGATATTCTTTTATAATTTGGAATATTTCATCAAGGATAAAAAAATGTCTTTACCACAAACCCATCACTTCCACCTCAATCATGGACCACAAATATAGATTGATCAAATGACTTTTAACATTACTTTGGGGATTTTATGTAGTAATACTACTAGATGTTACAATAAGTATCTTCTATACATAAAGGAACACACTCCAACCAAAAAAGACAAGCATCATCCTTATTATTTTCATTTCAAATTTGATTTGAAATATACAGACTGGCTCTAGAGTCCATGATCTTAAACACTAAGTATACATAATTTAATAAAATAACTGGCTGATTATAACTGGGAAAATCTATAATCATTGAAGAGAGTTAAACTCAAGGACACCTCAAACATCTAACCTAAGTGTTTAAATTTGAATAGGCCCAATAAATATTATTTCCATTTCATAAATTTTCACCAATTGAGATATAAAAGTGCAAGGCAGATAGAGGAGTAAATATATTTTACCATTATTCCTAATGTAAAAGTATACTACTAATATTGAATTCCAAGGAGTAATCCTAATAGGATCAGAAAATGTTGAAGAATATGGCTTTTATCGCTAGTGCAAGCCTCACAATTAGATAACATTGCATAAATGTCATTGGTGATTTCTGTGTATGGTCTCTGCATCCTGCATCCTTAAAACTCTGTGTGTGGTACCTGCATTTATACTCTGTGAGCTGTGCCAGCATTTCTGAAAATCTGAATATTATACCTGCATCTGTAAAGCCCCATGTATGTCAATATGCATCTATAAATTTTACTGTCTGGAGGAGCACAAGAGGACACAAACTTTGTAGAAAAGTTCTCTCCCAAGATGAAGAGGTCATCAGAAGTCTCTATACTGCACTTACCCAGTTTTTCCTTCCAAACTCATCAACCAATGAAGACACCGCCTATATTTTCAGGGTCAGTCATACAGAATTTAACAATATGAATTTCTATCCCAACAATTTTTTCAAGATCTTTTATAACAGATCTCCCCTAAAAGTACAGTTTTTGATATACTCAACAAGAAAATTCAGCCTTCCTTTTTGATGGTAGTGATGAAACAGATTCTTCCAATTCTCACAAACATACCACCACTGTAGTATGCTTCGTGTTCCTTGACATAGAGTACATGTCCTTGTTTCCTTCAAATGGAGACTGTTCCCAATAACAGCTAAGATTGATAGTGTTTCTCTCAGATGCTGCTGCAACCCGAACTCCCTCTCAAGAGGTATTCTGTGACTTAGCAAAATAAACAAGCCTAGAATTTAGAGTTCTGGATTTAAGTTCTACCTGTACAAGTTTCTAACTGTATCTCAAACATGTTATGTAACTTTTCTAAATCCTACTTTCCTCATAAGTACAGATAATTATTTTAAAATTTTCAAGAGTAATCCTTATAGGCTCAGATGAAATGTTAAGTTGTGTGAAGTAGCATATGATTCACAATTACCTAGCTCTGAATAGCATTGCTAATTGTTATTGCAATTATAGCAATTGAATTTATAATATGATTCACTGTTGTGAGATTTAGGAATACTCCTGACCAGATCACATTTCTAAAATATAGCAATGGTATCTAGAAATGTTACTTACTAGTAGCGGCAAAAATAGTAACAGGAAGTCTATAAAGGTTTTAGGTTGCCAACATATGCTAAATAATTTATTTAAAATTGTTAGTTCTTAAACTTTACCCAATTGAAGAGCAGTATGGCATATGAAGAAAGTGCTTTTGTAAAGTCCATTATATGTAAGACTTTGTGCAACTGTATTTCTCTAGAGGTTGACATGGAATAATTCATCTTCCCATAAATTCATGCTTGTTTTTGAGGATCTAGTCTCATAATTCCTAATGTCCCAGCCTTACGAGAATATTTTACAGGAAAGAGACAAAGGGAGAAAGCCTTTGTCATTCAGAACATTTGTTTTTAACAGATTGGAATCTGATTTGGTAGGAAATTGTGAACATTTACAGCCAAAAATTAATTATTCCATTCCTGCAAGATCATTTTACTTCTTCAGTTAGCAATGCAGACCTTCCGAGACCACCCTAATTGACATTTCATGCCAAGTTAAAAGCATAAAATGTTTTAGGAGGCATCCTCCTTCATTGTGTATCTCATGATCCACAATAAAGTAAAAGATTTTAGTGTCAAATTTAATTTGATTTAATGCCAAAATAAAAGATTTTAATGCCCAATTTTCCCCATTTTGAGTACCTCAAGAAAATTGTCAAGAAGTCTAACTTGTCGTTACAACTGAAAGAAAAATCTACATTGTTCAAGTGAGAAAACCAAACTGTAAATCTGTATATTATGTAGTAGTTTACCATGTAGGAGCTCATATGTTCCATAAAAACTCTACATTATATGATTTGTGATTTGCTAGTCTGCATGTAAAAATGAAACACTAAAGGTCAAGTCATTATCATGGATGTACTCCTCCAAAAAGTGAAAATAGAAATGATTTCTCAACACTTGTAGTATTTCTTTTTTCCATATAAGTTTGAAAATAGAAAGGATTTAGTCATCCAGTAGTTTTTCCCCTGCTAACAGCTCAAGGTAAACATTGGCCCTTTGCTATACAGTAGCCTAATTCTTCTCCAGAAAGAATCAGTCATTCAAAACATTTCCTTTTTCTTCTAGATTTTCCCATATGTAAAAATATTATTTCATAGCCCACAAACCTTCTGCAGGCTGACCATCCTTGGTTTTTGTTTTAGTTTTTATTTTGTAACTATTCTTGTACTATGCTCTAAAGCTTCCTTAACCATCCGTATTGCTGTCTTCTGGACATCATTAAGTTTGTTGACATTATAATATGCTGCAAATGATATTAAGAAAATGATTTAGGCATAATGTGGTCATCATGGGATGTAACGACTATAAAGCTTCTTTTATTTGAGAATATATTTCTATTAATGTAACTAGAGTATATCAGCTGGTTTGGTTTGGTTTGGCTTGATTTTGAAATGGAATCACACTGTTGCCCAGGATGGTCTTGAATTCCTGGGTTCAAATTATTCTGCTGCCTCAGAATAAGCCAAGACTATGGACATGTGCCACCATGCTTGGGAGTATACTGGTTTTTTCATTGCCATCTCCCATTATTGACTTATCTAAAGCTTAGTATCAATTAAAAAATTATTCATAGGTGCTACTTTTTAGTTTAAATTTGTTATTTTTAGTAACAATAATTGTACTTATTTATGAACTACAATATGATGTTTTCATACAAGTATACATTATAGAATGATTATATCAAGCTAATTAACATACATATTACTTTAGGTATTTTTCATTTTTTGTAGTGAGACTATGTAAATATCTATTTTTTCCTGATTTTTAAATATATAATTAGTTATTATTAATTATGTTCACCTAGCTGTGCAATAGATCTTGAGAACACATTTCTTCTGTTTCACAGGAACTTTGTACCCTTTGGTAAACTTCTCCCAACCCTCAGCCTCTGATAACTGCCAAATACTCTATACGTTTGACTGTTTTATAGTCCTCGTATAAGTGAAATCATGCAATATTTGTCTTTATGTGCCTGAATTATTTCACTTAGCATAATTTCCTCCAATTTCATCCATGTTATCATAAATGACAGGATTTTTTAAGGCTAAATAATATTTACCATATATATGTATATATTTGTATATCTTAGATAATTATGAATAACACTGCAATATACATGAGGGTGTATGTATCTCTTTGTCACAACTATTTCAGCTTTCTTGACTGTATATCTCCCAGTTGGATTGCTGGATCATATAGTAATTTTAGCTTCAGTTTTTAAAAAACCTACATATTGCTCTCCTTAATATCTGTACTAATTCACATTCACATAAACAGTGTACTAGGGTTCCCTTTGCTCCATAGCCACACCAATGCCTATTATTTTTTTCTTTTTGGTTAACAACCATTTTAACAAATCTGATATGATAGATCATTGTAATTTTAATTTGCATTTCCCACATAATTAGTAATGTTGAAAATATTTTATATATCTCTTGGCTATTTGTATGTCTTTTTTTGAGAAATACTTCATTCCTTTGCTCATTTTTTAATAATTATTTTTTCTTACCGAATTTAGTTCTTTTTATATTTTGGATATTAACAAATATCAAATTTTACAAATATATTTGCTCACTCTATAGGATGTCTTGTCACTCTATTAATTGCATCCTTCACTGTGCTGAAACTTTTTACCTTATTTTAATTCAATTTGTCTATTTTTCATTTTACCTGTGCTTTTGAAGTCTTTTCAAAAATATTCTTCCACAGACCAATGTTGTGGATCTTTCTCTTTATGCTTTTATTTAGTAATTCCATGGCCTCAGGTCTTACATTTAAATCTTTAATCCATTTTGAAATGATATTTTATATATGATATGAGACAAGGATTTAATTTCATTCTTGTGCATGCAGATAACCAGTGTCCTCAGCGCCACTTATTGAAGAGATTTCTCTTTTCCCATTGTGTGTTCTTGGCATCTTTACCAAAAACATCCACTACTCATAGATGCATGGGTTTATTTCTGGGCTCTCTCACAGAGGCTGCTTTTAAGTCACAGCTGCACCATTATGCTTTTATGTTATTGAAACTAGATAAAGAGTAGGTCCATTTTGCTTTGCCTTATCCTAGACCTAAATACAGCTGTTAAAATTATCTATATCAAATTTCATCATTTTTGAAATACTGAGAATTCTATAAAGTCAAGATACTTGTCTGCCTCATTTACTACCAAATCCTCCCTTAATTCCTGACATACTATAAATACTCAACACATTTTACATAAGTGATTTAATAAATAAATGTGTCCCATTCTTTCAGAGTACTGTCTTCTTGCATTCTGATTTTACTGACAAATATACAACCTTTCACTCTCAAATCATGTCATTCCAAAATCTGCTTAATATTTTGTCCACATCTCCATTCGCATCATTAACAATAAATTTTACCACTACTCAGTTGAGGAAACAATGGTCAGGTGCATTTTAAAGACCTCCCTCCAGGTCAGGGCAGACTGAGTGAGAAAAATGAGAGTTAAAACATAAGTCAACAAAGAAGGTACAGCACAACTGCCTTAAAAAGGAGGAAGGAATTTAGGCCTTATCCTGTGCCTGAAACCTGGTGGAAGGTACTAACTTAAGAATTTGTCAGACAGAAATGAATTGGAAAAAAGACAAAGTGCTGAGGATCCAATCCTGTTTTTGTTGACACTGCAGGGCCTTGTCAGAGGAACTCAGAATTTGCTTTAGAAATGGAATACAAGGAATGTGAACATTATGCACTGCAAACATGAAAAAAAGAGAAGGAAATCAAGGCATGCATGGGGGGTGAAACAAAGGAATTAAAATGTATTAGTACATGTACCAATTTTCCACAGGGAATGTAAAATTGTATACTATGAACATGTACTAATAAAATATATATATAAAAAATAGACAACACCAGTCTTTGAGACATGATGACATTAAACTTTGGAAGCATAAACTAACTCACTGTGCTCTGATCCTGTTATCAGCAAACTACCTGGTCTATTATCTGTTCATTGTGTGACTTTTGAGAAACATATGCAATCTCTGTTCCTTCAGTTCTCCATCTACAAATTAGAAAACTCCTAATATCTACTTCATAAGGTTGACAATTAAATAGTGGTAAATAAACACATAAGGCCTAGCTATATAACCCGTCAGTAAATGGAAGAGAACTGTGTTAGATCTCTATCATCATTCAGCAGACTATTTGATTAATATTTTACATTGTAAATTAGTAAATTTGAAGAAAGAGCATTCTTCACATGAGGCATATTCCTTTAGCTAAATTGGGATGTGAGAAATAGCACGTACAGGAGCTTCTTAGCTTTCATGATCATGATCATCTGTGGACTCAGTGAGAACTCTTTTAGCAGCCATTGCCCTCACTGGGTAACTTTCCTTTTCAATTTCTATCAAATATTGTTTGATTTTGTGTTTCAATCCAATGTAAGAGTCTTTGTATCTTTATGAGAATGTTAATTTAATGTTATTTGGCAAAATTAATAATCTAGTATTAATTACATAGGCTTATTTTGTGTTCACTGACTTTGCTTTTGTATTTTTTAATGTCTTTTGCCATGTAAATCATGATTTCCTTGTTTCTCTTTAGCTTCAAATCATTTAAAATACGTGGTATCATTTTAAATTCCAACATGTTTTTTATTGGAAGAATGGGAGAAAGTGCTAGTTTATTCATCTTTCAACAAGGAGATGTTGCAAAGTAGGAAGAAAATGTTCAAATGGGAAGGGGAACAGAGGAGGGGGAAAGGAAGGAATGTAAAAGTAAAAAAAAAAAAAAAGAATAAAAGGGGAAAATGGAGACAAAGTTTTGTAAGTGGGGAGGGGAGAAGGGTAGAATGGAGGGGAGGAGAATGGGGAATAAAAGAAGAATCAAGATATATTATGTACAGGGGCCAGGGATTTAGCTCAGTGGTTCTGCCACCTGCTCGCAAGCACAAGGACCCAAGTTTGATCCCCAGTACCAAAAAAAAAAAAAAGATAAACAACATATATCATGTACAGCACAAATTCCCTATGATGAATGTGATCATTATGTATATGTCAAAAGTATACCAATAAAATTATTTTTTTAAAAAAATAAAAGATCTGTTGAGGCCTGATATTTGCTAGCATACAGATGGGGAATTTCCTTGGTGTCCATACTGATGTCTATATTTTGGTAGAACTCCAAAAGAGCATTCCATTTTCTTCTAGCACAAACAGTGCTTGACAAACAAGAACACCTAAAAATGCCTAGAATCTTCACTTCTGGCCTGTTCTGTCTTTTACCTCATCTGAAATGTTCTCTGCTTTCCCACTAACCACACTGTATTATTAAGTTGGTGTTTCCTAAAATGTAGATGAGAAAAGGAAGGGAGTAGAAAATGTGGAATGGCCTTGGCCACCTCAAAAACCAATACATACATAGAAAGAGGTAATCTCATTCCATTAGCCTACAACATCCCTGTATCTTCAAGAGAGGAATGCCAAACATATTCAGCCATCTTTCCAGCTTCTACTGGTTATCATATATATTACAAATAGTTGTGAAGGCCTGGGAGATGATGATCATCTTCCCAGTCTTCATCATGACTAGATTAGACTATTTCTTTCCACAATTCATGAATATTACAATAGGGAGACAAAAAGAGAAGAAAATCAGGCACATAGAGTGAGTTCTCAGATTCCTTTCTGCTTTGTACTGTTTCTGAGGATATTGTTTTGCATAAGCAGAGGAGCTTCTGTGTTCTTAACCTATGGGATGCAATAGGACAAAGTAGAGGAAAAGCATAGGTTGTAAATAAAATCAATAAACCCTTAGCCAACCTTGTCCAAAAAAAAAAAAGGAAAAAAAAAGGCTCAAATCCATGCAATTAGGATCACAAAAGGTGAAGTCAAAAGAGATCCAGCAGAAATCCAGAGGATCATCAATACCTATTCTGAGAACCTGTATTCTAATAAAATAGAAAACACAGAAGAAACGAACACACTACTAGATACATATGAATTATCAAAGTTGAGCGAAGAAGATATAAAATTCTAAACACCCCAATTACAATCAGTGAAATTGAAAATGTATATAAAAATTTACCAACAAAGAAAAGCCCAGGTCCTGATGGTTTCACTGCTGAATTCTACAAGACATATAGAGAAGAACTATTGGCACTACACTTTAAACTCTTCGGTGAAATCAAAATGGAAGCAATACTTCCAAATTCATTCCTGGAAGCAAGTGTTACTTTGATTCCAAAAGCAGAGAAAGACCCAACCAAAAAAGAAAATTACAGGCCAATCTCCCTAATGAACATAGATGCAAAAATCATGAATTCAGAGGGTCATCAAGAAGATGATGCAGCCTGACCAAGTCAAATGTGTCCCAGGGATGCAAAGATGGTTCAACATATGTAAATCAATAAATGTGATACACTATAATAACAGAGTCAAGGACAAAAACCATATGATCATCACAAGAAATGCAGAAAAATCATTCCAGAAAATTCAACATACATTCATGATACAAACCCCACAGAAAATTGGAAGAGATGGTCTGCATCTCAAATGGATAAAGGCTACCTATGTAAAACCAATAACCAACATCATCCTAAATGGTCAAAAACTGAAAACCTTTACGCTAAAATCAGGAACAAGAAAAGGATGTCCACTATCACCATTCCTGTTCAATATAGTTTAGCAAAATTGGCCACAGCAATTAGACAAGAGAAAGAAATAAAAGCAATAAAGATGGGAAAGGAAGAAGTTAAACTGTCATTATTTGCTGACAATATGATTCTCTACATATAAGACCCAAAAAACTCTGCCAAAAGACTTCTAGAGTTAATTGACAGATTCAGTAGAGTAGGTGGATACAAGGTCAACATTCAAAAATCAATAGCCTTTTTGTACACAAATATCAGACTCACTGAAAGAGAAATTAAGGAAACAATCCCTTTCACAATAGCACTTAAAAAATGAAATATTTAGGAATCGATCTAATGAAGGAAGCAAAAACCTCTACATTGAAAACTACAGCATTCTAAAAGAGATTGAAGAGGATAAAAGAAAATGGAAAGACATCCCCTGTTCCTGGGTAGGAAGAACCAATATAGTGAAAATGGCCATACTTCCAAAACTGCTATACAGGTTCAATGTGATCCCAATTGAAATCCCAATAATGTATTTCACAGAGCTAGAAAAAACAATCCAAAAATTCATTTGGAACCAGAGGAAACCTAGAATAACAAAAGCAATTCTAGGTAACAGAGACATGGCAGGGGGTATCACAATCCCCAACTTGAAACTACACTACAAAGCCACTGTTATTAAAAAAAAAAAAAAAAACAAAACAAAACAAAAAAAAAAAACATGGTACTGGCAAAGAAACACACCCAAGGATCTGTGGAATAGATTAGAAGATGCAAAAACAACTCCAGACATACACAGCTACCTCATCTTTGACAAAGGAGCCAACCACCCTCAATGGAGGAAAGATAGCCTCTTTAATAAATGGTGTTGGAAAAACTGGATTTCAACCTACCAAAAACTAAAACTAGACCCCTATCTTTAACCATGCACTAAACTAAAATCAAAGTGGGTCAAAGATCTAAATTTTAAAACAGAAAAACTAAGCCTGCTGAAAGATAAATTAGATAGAACTATCAAAGACCTTGACATAAGAAAAGACTTTATGAACAAATCCTCATTAGCACAGAACTAGCAAAAAGAATCAACAACTGAGATCTCATCTTATTAAAAAGCTTCTGCACTGCAAGAGAAACCACCAACAGAGCTAAGAGAAAGTCTACGATGTGGGAAAAAATTTTACCAACTGTTCCTCACACAAATGTCTACTATCTAAAATATATAAAGAACTCAAAAAAATCAGACCCCCAAATATAAAGACCCAATTCAAAAATGGGCATCTGAAATGAACACACATTTCTCAGCCAAAGAAGTAAAAGTAGCAAATAAACATATGAAAAAAATGTTCAACATCATTGGATGCAGATGAAAACAACACTGAGATTCCACCTCACCCCAGAAAGAATGGCTGCTATCAAGAAATAAACCAACAATGCTGGCGGAGTTTTGGGGAGAAAGGAACCCTTCTCCATTGTTGGTGGGAGTGCAGACTGGTGCAACCACTGAGGAAATCAATACAGAGATACCTCAAAAAACTAGGATTAGTTTTTTGACTAATTAGTTTATTTGACCCAGCTATCCCTCTGCTGGGTTCCTTCAAAAAAAAATTAAAAGCATCATACCACAGCGATATATGCACACCCAGATTTATAGTGGCACAGTTTGTAATAGCTAAAACTTGGAAACAGCCCAGTTGCACATCAACTGGAGACTGGATAAAGAAGGTGTGGTTATTTTATAAAATGGAGTACTACTCAGCCATAAAGAACAAGAAACTAGAGACATTTATAGCTAAGTAGATACACACTGAGGCCATACTCTAAAGTGAAATAAATTGGACAAACATGTAAATACTGAATAGTTTCTCTGGTGTGAAAAACTAAAAGTGTAAATAAGCATCAAAATGTATAATTTATAATTGAAATGGGAAGAAACGGTCTAAAGGAGTATGGGAAATGGGAGTGGTAGGGGAAGGGAAAAGAAAGAAAACATGAGAAAAGGAAAAAATGCAAACAAAGTCTTTGTAAATAGGGAAGAGTGGAGGGGGTGAAGGGAGGGCAGGGGACTGGGAAAAAAATAAGAACCAAGATACATCATGTAAAGGTACAAGATCCCAATGATGAATGTAACTGTATTGTATACCTAAAATGTACCAATAAACTTAATTTAAAAAAAGAAAAGCATAGGTTGTGAAAATAAATAGAAACTGCCTCAAATTCTAAACAATGAGCACAATGCCCTCCGGCACCTCACATCATCTTTGTAAGTTTCAGTTTGTTTATCTGTAAACTGGACCTAATAATGCCTAACTTATAGCATTTTTGTAAGTAATCCAGAGTAAATGTGGGCTTATACTGTACTTAAAAATCATACAAAAATAGTATTTGCTATGATTCCTTTAAAATGTTGTGAACAGTTCAAAGAGCTCCCCCAACAATCCTTTCTCTGGTCATCAAGAGATCTGGGAGGGATTTGGGGGATGGTGGAGTAAACAGGACTCAGCCTTCAGGTTCTTGGTTCAGTCAAAACAACTCTGTTTCTCTTTTTCTTCTAAATGAGATTTCTTCTAAACAAAAGATCTCTTTAGTTAAAACAAATTCTAAAATCACAGTGGAATAATGCAATGATTTGCATTGACCAGAAAATGAAGAAAAGTCTATTGGCTTCATCACTGGAGAAATTCCCTGTGGATTCCTGCTGGTTATGTCCTGTGATAGCTCTTTACCCATAGAGGAACTGGTGACTCCCTTCTTCTCCAATTCCTGAACAGAAATTAGGCCCAGAAGCCATAAACTACTTGCTTCATTATTTTTTATTAAGTTTATGGGTGCATTTTAGGTATACAGTACAGTTACATTCATCTTGTACTTTTACATGATGAATCTTGGTTCTTATTTTTTCCCATTCCACACTTCTCTATTTACAAAGACTTTCTTTCCATTTTTTCCTTTTCTCATATTTTTTCTTTTCCCATCTTTCCTTTCTCCTAGCCCTCCCACTTTCTCTACTCCTCTAGATCTTTTCTTCCTGTTTCACATTATGTTTTATACATTTTGTTATATCTTTTTTAAAATTAATTTTATAGGTACATTTTAGGTAAACAATATAATGACATTTATCATTGGAAATTTACACCTTTACATAATCACCCTTGGTTCTTATTTTTTCCCATTCCCCTGCCCTCCCTTCAACACCTTCATCCCTCCCTATTTACAGAGACTTTGTTTCCATTTTTTCATTTTCTCATATTTTTCCCCTTCTTTCCTTTCCCCTACCCCTCCCACTTCCACTTAGCCTTTGCCCTTTTTGCTCCTGTTTCACATTATCTATTATACATTTTAGTCTGTATCTACACTTTTAGTTTCTCACACTAGAGAACTATTTGGTATTTCCATGTGTGTCCTATTTATTTCACTTAAGAGTATTGCCTCAAGGTGTATCCATTTAACTATAAATGTCTCTAATTTCTCACTTTTCATGGTTGAGTAGTACTCCATTTTATTTAAAAAACACTTTCTTTATCCAGTCTCCAGTTGATGGGCAATTGGGCTGCTTCCAAGTTTTAGCTATTACAAATTGTGCTGCCATGAACATGGGTGCACATATATCAGTGTTGCACGATTTTTTTTTAATTCTTTGGTGAAAATACCTAGCAGGGGAATAGCTGGGTCAAATGGGACTTCCAGTCCTATTTCGTTGAGGTATCTCCATAATGATTTCCACAGTGGTTGCACCAATCAGCACTTCCATCAGCAGTGGAGCATTATTCCTCTTCCCCACAGCCTTGCCAACATTTGTCATTGGTTGATTTCATGATAGCAGCCATACTTTCTGGGGTGAGGTGGAATCTCAGTGTTATTTTCATTTGCATCTCTCGAATGACCAGTGATGTTGAATATTTTCTCATATGTTTACTGGCTGCTTTTACTTCTTTGTCTGAGAAATGTCTATTCATTTCAGATGCCCTTTTTTTTTAATTCAGTCTTTAAATTTGGGAGGTCTGATGCTTTTAAGTTCTTTATAGAACTTAACTTATAGTTAGACTTTTGTCTGAGGAACAGCAGGTGAAAATGTTTTCCCACATTGTGGGTTGTCTCTTCACATTGTTGGTGGTTTCCCTTGCTGTGCAGAAGATTTTTAATAAGAAGAGATCCCACTTCTGGACTGTTTGTGCTAGTTCATGGGCAACTGAGGTTTTGTTCATAAAATCTTTTCCTACACCAGTGTCTTCAAGACTTCTGCCTAACCTCTGATCCAGCCGGTTCAGCAATTCTGTTTTAATATTTAGATTTTTAGTCCATTTTGATTTTAGCTTAGTGCATGGTGAGAGATATAGGTCTAGTTTTAATCTTTGACAAGGTGAAACCAATTTTTCCAGCACCATATATTAAAGAGGCTATGTTTTTGCCAGTAAAGGCATTTGGCTCATTTGTCAAAGATGAGTGTGTCTGGAAATGTTTCTCTATCTTCTGATCTGTTCCACTGGTCCTCAGGTCTGTTTCTTTGCCAGTACCATGATATTTATATCACAGTAGCTTTGTAGTATAGTTTCAAGTTGGGGGTTGTAATACACCCTGCCTTGCCTGCTGCTATTCTGAGTTTCTTCTTATGCCAAATGAGTTTTTCAATTGTTTTCTTAAGGGCTGCGAAGTATGCTTCTGGGATTTCAATTTGGATTGCATTGAAACTATATACTACTTTTGGAAGTATGGCCATTTTCACTATGTTAATTCTTCCTACCCAGGACCAAGGGATGTTTTTCTATTTTCTGATATCGTCTTTAATCCCTCTTTTCAGAGTGCTATAGATTTCAAAGAAGAGGTCTTTGATATCTTTTGTTAGGTTGATTCCTAGGTATGTCAGGGGGTTTTTTAGATGCTATTGTGAAAGGCATTGTTTGCCCTATATCTCTCTCAGTGAGTCTGTTGTTCCTGTGGAAGAAAGCTACTGATTTTTGTGTATCGAACTTGTATCCAGCTACTTTACAGAATTTGGTTATTAGGTCTAGAACACTTTTGGTGGAGTTCTTAGAGTTTTCTATATAAAGTATCATGTCATCTGCAAATAATGACAAATTGACTTCTTCATTTCCTATCTTTATTCCTTTTATTTCTGTCTCTTTTCTAATTGCCATGGATAATATTTCCAAAACTATATTGAACAGGAGTGGTGATAGTGGACATCCTCGTCTTGTTTCTCATTTTAGCGTGAAGGATTGCAGTTTTTGACCATTTAGTATGATATTGCCTGTTGGTTTTTCATAGATGGCTTTTATCAGATTGAGGTAGAAACTGCCTATTCAAGGTTTTCGTAGGGTTTTTATCATAAATGCGTGTTGGATTTTGTCAAATGCTTTTTCTGCATCTATTGAGATGATCATATGGTTTTTGACCTTGGCTCTATTGATATAGTATATTACATTGATTGATTTGCATATGTAGAACCATCCCTGCATCCCTGGGATGAATTCCACTTGATCAGGGTGTATGATCTTCTTGATGATCTTCTGCATTCTATTTGCCAGTATTGTATTAAGGATTTTTGCATCTATGTTCATTAGTGAGATTAGCCTATAGTTCTCTTTTTAGGTTGGGTCTTTCTCTGCTTTGGGGGTCAAGGTGATGCTTGCTTCTAGGAATGAATTTGGGAGTATTTCTTCCCTTTCAATTTTGTTCAGGAGTTTAAACAGTAGTGGCAATAGTTCCTCTCTAAATGTCTTGTAGATTTCAGCAGTGAAGCCATCAGGGCCTGGGCTTTTCTTAGTTGGTAAGGTTTTAATTACGTTTTCCATTTCATCAATTGATATTGGGTTGTTTAGAATTTTTAGGTCTTCTTTGTTCAACTTTGGTAATTCATACTTATCTAGGAATCTGTCCATTTCTTCTGTGTTTTCCATTTTATTGGTATATAGTTTCTGGAAGTAGGTATTGATGATCCTCTGGATTTCTTCTGAGTCTATTGTAATTTCATCCTTTTCATTCCTAATTGCATGAATTTGGGCCTTTTCTTTCTTTTTCTGATAAGGTTCGCTACGGATTTGTCAATTTTGTCTATTGTTTTGAAGAACAAACTCTTGGCTTCATTGATTTTTTTTTGTATCATTCTCTTAGTCTCCATTGCATTCATTTTTGCTCTGATCTTTATAATTTCCTCCCTTATATTATCCTTGGGTTTTTCTTGCTCTTCTTTTTCTAGAAGCTTGAGGTTCAGCATCAGGTTGTTTAATTGGGCTCACTCTGTTTTCCTAATATGCATATTCACTGCTACGAATTTCCCTCATAAGGCTGCTTTCATTGTGTGCCATGATTCTGATATGATGTATTGTCATTTTCATTTAATTGTAGGAATGGTCTGATTTCTTCTTTAATTTCCTCTTTGACCCATTGGTTATTCAGAAATTTGTTGTTCAATTTGAAAGTTTTGTGGTTTCTTTTGCTATTCCTCTCCAATTTCATCACACTGTGGTCTGATAATATACAGGGGATAACTTCAATTTCTTTGAACTTACTTAAACATGTTCTATGAGAAAGTATGTGGTCTATTTTGGAGAACTACCCATGTGCAGCTGAAAAGAATGTGTATTCTGATTTTGAGGTGTGGAATACTCTGTAAACATCTGTTAAATTAATTTGTTCAAGAGTTTGATTGAGTTCTAGTATTTAATTGCTTATTTTTTGTCTAGATCAATCTATTTGTGACAGTGGAGTATTGAGGTCCCCCACGACTATTGTACTAATGCTTATTTGATTTTCATGTCCATTAGTGTATGTTTTATATAGTTGGGTGCACTAGTGTTTGGTGTATATATGTTTATGATTTCCATCTCTTCCTTCTGGATTGTTTCCTTTACAGGGATGTAGTGTCTTTCCTTGTCTCTCTTAATCAGTGTTGGTTTGAAATCCACTTGATCTGCAAAGAGGAGAGGTACTCCTTTTTTTGGGTTCCTGTCACACAGAGTATTGTTTTCCACCCTTTAACTTTCAGTCCATGAGTTTCCTTTTGAATTAAGTGTGTTTCTTGTATGCAGCATATTGTTGGATCTTGCTTCTTAACCCATTGTGCCAGTGTATTTCTTTTGATTGGCGAATTGAGGCCATTAACATTGATAGTTATAACTGATACATATTGACTTATCATTGTCATGACTTTTATTTTTGTTGGATTCTTCCCCTTTGTGTTTAATTTCTTGTTTTGCCTGATGGATTTGTTCTGCTTGGCTTCCTGGGGTTATGATCTTCGTTCTCTTTTCCTAGGATATTTTCTAAAATTTTTTGGAGTGCTGGTTTGGTATTCATGAAGTTCCTAAGGTGTTCTTTATCATGAAAGTATCTTATTTCTCCATCAATTTTGAAAGATAGTTTTGCAGGGTACATCAATCTGGGTTGGAGGCTGTTTTCCTTTAGGGTGTGCAATACATCACTCCAAGCTCTTCTTGCCTTGAAGGTTTGCGTTGAGAAGTCTGCTGTGATTCTGATGGGCTTTCCTTTGTATGTGATTTGTTTCTTTTATCTAAATGCTTGTAGAATTTTGTTTTTCTGTTGGGTATATGCCTATGTGTAGACTTTTTTTGATCAAAGCTATTTGGAGTCCTATATGCCTCACTTATCTGTATGTCAAGTTCTCTTCCCCTGCTTGGGAAATTTTCTGCCATCACTTCTGTGAACAATTTTTTTATGTTTTCTGCACTCTCTCCTGTTTCTTCATTGACTCCAATCAGTCTTATATTATTCTTCTTTGCATTGTCTAGCAGCTGCTGGATTGATTTCTCATGGTCCCTTGCTTTTTTAAAGAAATTTTTCTTTTCCTGGTCACTAATTGTAATCTTGTCTTCTATATCTGAAATTCTACTCTCACATTGGCTCATTCTACTGTGTAAACTTTCAATGGAGTTTTTAATCTCCTGGAAATCTGTTTGCATCTGTTTTATGGATTCCATTTGTTTCCTATGTTGGGATTCCATCATGTTCCTCAGCTCCTCTATTTTTTTATCTGTGTCCTTTCTAGAGTTATTAATCATGTCTTGCACTATGGGCACAACCTCTGCTGTTATCTGAGAAATTATTTCTGATTTCATTTTTTCCAGATCCTCTTTCATTGCCAGTTCAGGGAGTCCAAGTGGTTGTGTATCAGATTGTTCCATATCATTTCCCTTTGAGATCGCTTTAGGTCATCTGGAAGTCTGGTTGTGAGACTTGTTTATGTGTCTTCTCATTTCAACGGGGGGTGGGGTGGGTGATGTGTTCTGCTGTTGCCTGCATGGTTCATCTCCTTAGTGCCTGCGGTGGTGATACAGTGGCCCAGAAGGCTCACCTCCTCCTGTGCACTGGGGCAAGCTCTGCTCCTTGGCACTGGGGGCAGTGTTACGGTGGCCTGAATGAATCCTAATAGGAACAATTTAAATATATCTATGCATATACACACTTCCTAAATTACTTGACATGAAATTATATATCATCCTCGCAGTACATTTACTTTTTTCTTGCCCTTGCCAGCTTTCATAACACATATTATATTTTCTAGAAAATAAAACTTCCAGGTGTAGTGGCCCATGCCTGTAATCCCAAAATGCAGGAGGCTGAGGCAGGAGGATCACCACGTGTTCCAGGCCAGCTTGGGCTATATAGTGAGCGTCATGTCAGCCTGAACTACACAGTGAGACTGCTTCAGAAAAAGAGATAAGAAAACCTAAAGAAGAATGGAAAAAAAGGAGCTACCTTTAGATTTTGTTTTTATTTGTAAGAGTATCAACCTTTATAAACTAAAATTGGAAAAAGGATCACTTCTATATTTTTAGTGAAAATATAAAGCAGTACAACCATTATGAAAATCAGTGGATATTCCTAAAAACTTAATAATAAAAATTCCACTTGACTCAGCCATATCATTCCTGGGTAAATTCCCAGATAAGTTAAGGACATTATACTATAGTGACATATGCATACCCATATTTACAGTAGCACAGTTCACAATAGCTAAGCTCCAGATACATCCTAGATGCCCATCAACAAACAATTGGATAAAGAAAATGCGGTATACATAAAATTGAATATTATTTGGCCATAAAAATAATAAAATTATGTCAACTGCAGGAAAACAGACCATGGAACAGTAATATTAAATAAAATAAATCAGACACCAAAAGTTAAATACCATAAACTTTCTCTTATATGAGAAACCCAAAATATAAACAAATAAAAGAATAAAGTAAAGGAAAAATATTGGGAAACAAAAAAGACTTTTTGAAGGTAGAGAAAGTGATCAGAGAAAAGGAGAGGGATTGAGATAAGTAAAAGGACCAAAATACTGAAGACATATTATTAGGTACATGTATCAATTCCCCTAAATAAATGTAGCAATCTATACTAATGAAAATAAATAACTAAATAACCAAATTAGAGTAAATCAGAATATTATTATATTATTGGGAATTTAATTCTAGCTTTCCCAGGTTTACAAATTTATCTATAAATTTATCTGTGTCTTAAAGTACTGTAAGAAAAATGACTATATCCTCATTACAAACAAATACTTTGTAATCTCTTACCGTTTGCCTGTATTGAAGTCATTAAAAAATCATATAGTTTAAGGAATAAAAAATCATGATGGAGCATGACTGGTTAGCATATGAGTAACCTGAAATGATAACTGAAAAGTAAGCATTAAAGAACACTACTACATTATCCTTCTTTTCTAATGGAATATAGATAATTTAAATTTACTCCAGAATAAAGACTGGCCTAGTTAGCAACTAATTGCTATAAAAAGTAATAAATGTGCCTTTAAATCTAGAATATTTCAATTGCTAAATCCTCCTCCCCACAATAAGAATTTTTATTCAGTGGCATCAAACGTTTTCCAAAGTACTAATAGAGAAAAGAATTGTGTGTTATAGAAAAAAATGTAAAAGATCAATCAAGTTCACACATATAGTGAAGAAAATGGTACCAGATACAACCACCAAGATACTAGCCACTATGGCAACAACATTCAGTGACATCCCAAGGAATGCTCATCTTAATTCATTTAATTTAAATCAAAATTATGGTATGTAGCATCTTTGAGGTCAGGATTGGTAGGACAAGTAATGAGATTAAACAACTATCTGTTCGATATTTCAACTCTAAACAGGTTAAGCTGCTTTAAGTTTCCAGTTCTACATTAAGTTGAAAATGTGGAAGATAAAACATAACACAGCTTTTGTATTCATGTTTGTTCCTAGTATAAATTAATATAATCATACCATGTCCCCTAATCTCAGGTAAACTAATAGTTTCCAAATTTTTTCATCCAAATTCTGTAATCAAACAAGCACAAAAATAGATTTTTTTGTGACTTTATTCCCTCATCTTCTCTTAAAGGGGCTGAGAAAAATGAAATATTCTGAAAGCGGACCATCAAAGAGAAAGAGAGAAGATTTTTTCATATATTGAATCATCAGATTTAGGAAGACTGAAAGATTGAAGAAAAGATCAGTGATAGCTCTCTCTATAGCCTCCTTATGGAACACAGATGTTATAAAAGATATTCTTCTGAAACTCAGTAATAGAGTGAGCTAAAGCCATCATGGCAGTAATTCATGGCCTTGGTCATATATTAGAGTCAGCTGAGTAGTTTTTGGAAACAAACAACATCCCAAGCCAATGAAATCAAAATTTCTGGAAGGGAGACCTAGGCAATAGTATATTTTTTAAATTCCCTTTGGTATTGAGCTAGAACTATCAGCATTAGAACCAGTGCGTTCCTAGGACATAAAGTAACAGCCTCATAAGATTAAGTTGTTTATATTCAGATTGAAAGAAAAGTAAGAGGAAACCTTATTTTCTCATTTTAAGTGTTAGCAAGAGTTCACTTTTTGTTTAATATTCAAATTCTAATGATTTTTAAATACCCAGGAAGTTTGAAGTTTAATTTACCAGGTTTCTCTTGCCCCGGGTATTTTTGGGAATCCCTAGATAATGCTTATACCTTCCCTAATTCCACTATTCACACTCATCCCATTCTCTCTGCCTCAGCTGGCCATTTGGCTACAGTCTGCTGATCCTACTCCTCCAATAGGCCACAGAGCCTCCAAATAACCCCTGTTGTTTTCAAAAGATCCCTACCTTGCCAATGTAGCTTCAGTGTTTATTTTCTCTACCTAAAACATTCAACATATTTTCAGTGACGATGAGACCTTAAAATAAAATTACCACAGAAAAGTATCCTATAACTACTACTTGAAATGGCTACCCTCAGAATCCAAGCATTTCCCTCCCCAGTCTCTTCCTTCCCTCCATTACTTTTCCTTGGTGCCATTTTATGGTGTGGCAGAAGCACCTGGTTCTCAGCCATTGCCCCACACACACACTGGCTGATGATCATAGTCCAGGTCATCACCTTTCACTGTCCATGTCCTCTCACCTGGTCTACAGAGTCCTTCCTTGAGCATTTCTGTGTCCCATTAAATGATTTCCAGCCACATGGGAGCTATAGAAGATTAGGGGGTGCTTCCAGCCCCCTGTGTATCAACCCAGGCTGCACTTCATTCTGCTTGTGTAATTCATGGATCTCTAGAACTCATATTCTAGTTCACACCCAGGTATCCAACAGAGCTTCCCTCCAGCCTTAGATCACCAAAACCTCACAAGCATAGCCGAGGGCCAGGTCATGGCAGAGAGGGCAGGCCACCATTTACTCAACAGGTCACAGTTCTTGATCTCTCTTTATCTCTCTCCTCTTCCAGTTTATAACTCTTTACCAAATTTAGATCAGGAAGCTTACTCTGAAATTATCATATGGTCTTCTCAAATGTATTATTTATACCATGAACTTTTACAGCTTAAAAATATTTTCCTTCTATTTTGTAGTTAGTTTGTACAAGTCTACTTTAGGAAAAAAAAGTCTACTTTAGAAACTCAAGAAATAAACTATCTTCCATTTCCTCTTGTATACCTGCTCTCCAGCTCTAACTCCACCATGAGAGGAATATGCCAATTCCTTCCCTAACCAGGAGCTAGGGGCAGTGGTGATTATCAGGGGGAAAAATGTGATCAATTAATAGTGAACTATCTCTCATGCCTTGGAAAGAGTTCAAGTACTCCACCTAACAAAAGGGCAGAAAGTTGAGAGGCAAAGAAATTTAGGGGGCACATAGTGGAAGATAAAAAGGGTACAGGAAAAATCTGGAGAAAGGTGAGATTGACAGCTGACCCCAGAACAATAAGACTTAGGAAGAGAAGAGATGAATCTGTAAGGGTGTTCAAGAGAAATATAGCATGTTCTGTTCCCTCTAAGTTCTCCAGGAAATCTTTATTGCCCAATTCATTACTAGGAATGCAAAAAGTGTTTTGTATTAAATTTTGTGGGAGGAGGAGAATAAAATAGAAATAGGTCACATTTGGAAAATAAATTAAAGGAAAATAGTAGCCATGCCGCTCTGTACAGACCTTTGGTTGTTTACTAGGTAGCAGGTTAGAACCACATCTCCAGCATTTCTCCCCATGCACTAAAGGAAAACAGTTTGGAAGAATAACAGGGACATTAATTCCACAGTTAGGTATCATAAGGACTGGAGTCTGGAAAATCAGGACCTGAGTAATTTTTTCTACTTATCTAAGATGGCATGACTTCTTATCTCTTCATCTCTCTGTATACAGAGACATAAGAGAGCATGATAGACATGGGGGACACCAAAGTGCCACACAACTGTAAGTGTCTAAGTTACTTTTCTCTTTGGTAAAACACAAGACCCAACACCAACAACTTAAAGGAGGAGGGTTTATTTGGCTTATGGTTTGTAGAGGTTTCAGTCTGTGGTCAGCAGGCTCCAAGGCAAAGCTGCACAGCAGAGGGGTACAGTAGGGGAGAAAGAGCTCATGGCCTGGCTGCTGGGAGCAAACAAGAGATCAAGGGAGGAGGGAAAGAGATAGACCCTTACAAGCCACATCCCCAGCGACTCACCTCCTCCAACCAGGCTTCACCTCCCAACATCACATTTAGCTAAAAACTCATCAGTGAACTAATCCACTAGTATCACTCACTCATGATCCAATCTCCTCCCAAAATCTCTACTTATGAGTGCATGGGGGTTTGGAGCAACATCTAAATATAAACCATAAAAGTAGGGCAGGGGACCAGCTGAACAGTAGACTAAAGACGGGGTTGGAGGAATTAGGCAAGGCTATGTAGGTACTCGGTCAATACATATGGAACAGGTAAATGATGCTGACTTTTGGTGGTGTCATGGATTGTATAAGTGGAAAAGACTAGTAGGAAGTTGATCGATAACTCAGGAAAAACATCTGGCTGATAACAAAGACATATATTACTATAGTAACATAGTAGTTTAAATAGAGAATTAATGAATCATGAACAACTGAATCACCTCAAGAGGTTGTAGATAAAAGAAAAACAAGAGCCGAGGAATGACACCTGGGTAGACATTTGCATTTAAAAAATGAGCAAAGAAAAAAAAACCCAATTTCATTTCTTTTTTTTATTAAGTTCATTAGTACATTTTAGGTATACACCATGATGACATTCATCATTGGGAATTTGTACCTTTAAATGATGTATCTTGGTTCTTATTTTTTCCCTATCCCCCTGCCCTTCCTTGAACCCCTCCATCCCTCCTTATTTATAAAGACTTTGTTTCTTTTTTTTCCTTTTTTCATATTTTTTTCTTTCTGACATGCTGAATAAGCCTGCTGAAGACAGGCAGGACTGCGCATGCCCTACTGAGGTTTCAAGGCTCACAGAACATGCCAAACCAGCCCCCTGGAGACAGGTAGGTCTTCAGTCACCCTATCGAGGTCCCAAGTCACATGGAACACACCAAATCAGCCCATAACCCGGCAACAATCCACTGGACCCCCCCACTCCTCTATACAGCCACTTGGTTCCACACTACAAAGATGCAGAGGACACCAGACCACCAGAACACAGTACTGAGTCCCACTGCCCCCAGCTCAGAGGTAGGGGCTTCTCAGCAGACATCCCACTGCTCCTGGTCCAGAGGAAGGGACTTCTGGGCCACCATCCATCCCACCACTCACAGCCCAGAGGTGGGGGCTTCTGAGCCCCCATCTCACTGCTCCTGGACCAGAGGAAGGGGCTTCATGGCCACCATCCATCCCACTGCTCCCAGCCAAGAGGAAAGGGCTTTTGGGCCAACATCCCTACAGTTGCTCCTGGCCCCTGTCCCACATCTTCCAGCTCAGAGGAGGTAATCCATGCAGGCACTAACAGCACCCCCCCCACACCAAGGCGAAATGAGAAAACACGTAAATAAGTCTCAAAACCAGACATCCAGATCACCTACAGCAACCTCAAAGGGAAATGAGATGGAACACTCTGATACTCAACCACCTGGACCCACTGAACTGGCAACAAAAAGGGATCTGGAAAAAATAAAATCAGAAATAATTTCTCAGATAACAGGAGAAATTGGGCCCCTAGTGCAAGACATGATTAATAAATCTAGAGAGGAGCTCAGGAATATGATGGAATCCCAACATAGGAAACAAATGGAACCCATACAACAGATTCAAATAGATTTCCAGGACATGAAAAACTCCATTGAAAGTCTACACAGCAGAATGAGCCAATGTGAGGACAGAATTTCAGATATAGAAGATAAGATTGCAATTAGTGACCAGGAAAAGAAAAATTTCTTCAAAATTATAAGGGAACATGAGAAATAAATCCAGCAGCTGCTAGATGATGCAAAGAAGAATAACAGAAGACTGATTGGAGTCAATGAAGAAACAGAAGAAGAAGAGTGCAGATGACATAAAAAATCTCTTCACAGAAGTAATGGCAGAAAACTTCCCAAGCAGGGGAAAAGAGCTTGACATACAGATAAGTGAGGCATATAGGACTACAAATAGAATTGATCAAAAAAAATCTACACATAGGCATATGATTGTTAAGATTCCAGAAACTCAACAGAAGAACAAAGTTCTACAAGCAGTTAGAGAAAAGAAACAAATCACATACAAAGGAAAGCCCATCAGAATCACAGCAGACTTCTCAACACAAACCATCAAGGCAAGAAGAGCTTGGAGTGACATATTCCAAGCCCTAAAAGAAAACAGCCTCCAACCCAGATTGATGTACCCTGCAAAACTATCTTTCAAAATGGATGGAGAAATGAGATACTTTCATGACAAAGAGCACCTGAGGAACTTTGTGAATACCAAACCAGCACTCCAAAGAATTTTACACAATATCCTAGGAACAGACATTGAGGATCACAACCCCAGGAAGCAAAGCAGAATGAACCCATCTGGCATGACAAGAAATTAAATGTAGAGGGAGAGAACCCAACAAAAAGAAAAGGTCATGGCAATGACAAGTCAATATGTTTCAGTTATAACCATCAACATTAATGGTCTCAATTCACCAATCAAAAGAAACAGACTGGCAGAATAGGTCAAGAAGCAAAATCCAACAATATGTTGCATCCAAGAAACATACTTAATTCAAAAGGAAACTCATAGACTGAAAGTTAAAGGGTGGAAAACAATACTCCATGCGATGGGAACCCAAAAAAAGGCAGGAGTAGCTATCCTCTTTGCAGATCAAGTAGATTTCAAACCAGCACTGATTAAGAGAGATGAAGAAGGACACAACATCCTTGTAAAGGGAAGAATCCAAGAGAAAGAGATGACAATCATAAATATCTATGCACCAAACATTAGTGCAACCAACTATATAAAACAAATACTAACAGACATGAAAATCATATATGCACTAATACAATTGTAGTGGGAGACCTCAACACACCACTGTCACAAATAGATAGATAAACTAGACAAAAAACAAGTAATGAATTACTAGAACTAAATTGAACTCTTGAACAAATGAACTTAACAGATGTTTACAGAGTCTTCCACCCCACAAAATCAGAATACACTTCCTTCTCAGCTGCACATAGGTCTTTCTCCAAAATAGACCACATACTCACACATAGAACATATCTAAGTAAGTGCAAAGGAATTGAAGTTATCCCCTGTATATTATCAGACCAGAGTGCAATGAAATTGGAGATCCATAGCAAAAGAAACTCAAAACATTTCATAAACATGTGGAAATTGAACAACACACTTCTGAATAACCAATGGGTCACAGAGGAAATTAAAGAAGAAATCAGACAGTTCCTTCAATTCAATGACAATGAGAGTAAAACATATCAGAATCTTTGGGACACAATGAAAGCAGTCTTACCAGGGAAATTCAAAGCAGTGAATACACATATTAGGAAATCACAACGAGCCCAATTAAACAACCTGATGCTGCACCTCAAGCTTCTAGAAAAAGAAGAACAGGACAACCCCAGAGCTCATACAAGGGAAGAAATTATAAAGATCAGAGGAGAAATCAATGCAATGGAGACTAAGAGAATGATACAAAAAATCAGTGAAGCCAAGAGTTGGTTCTTGGAAAGAATCAACAAAATTGACAAACCTTTAGCCAACCTTGTCAGAAAAAGGAAAGAAAAGGCCCAAATCCATACAATTAGGAATGAAGAGGGTGAAATTACAACAGACCCAGCAGAAATCCAGAGGATCATCAATACCTACTTCCAGAAACTATTCACCAATAAGATGGACAACACAGAAGAAATGGACAGAGTCCTAGATACATATGAATTACCAAAGTTGCATGAAGAAGACCTAAAAGTTCTAAACAACTCAATATCAACCAATGAAATTGAAAATGTAATTAAAATCTTATCAATTATGAAAAGCTGGGGCCCTGATCTCTTCACTGCTGAATTCTACAAGACATTTAGAGAGGAACTGCTGCCACTACTGTTGAAACTCTTCAATGAAATTGAAAGGGAAGCAATACTCCCAAATTCATTCCTGGAAGCAAGCATCACCTTGATCCCCAAAGCAGAGAAAGACTCAACCGTAAAGGAGAACTATAGGCCAATCTCACTAATGAACATAGATGCAAAAATCTTTCATAAGATACTGGCAAACAGAATGCAGAAGATCATCAAGAAGATCATACACCCTGATCAAGTGGGATTCATCCCAGGGATGCAGGAATGGTTTAATATATGCAAATCAATCAATGTAATACACTGTATCAATAGAACCAAGGACAAAAACTATACAATTATCTCCATAGATGCAGAAAAAGTATTTGACAAAATCCAACATGCATTTATGATAAAAACCCTACAAAAAATTGGAATAGATGGTCTCTACCTCAAACTGATAGAAGCCATCTATGAAAAACCAACAGTCAATATCATACTAAATGGTCAAAAACTGAAATCCTTCACACTAAAATCAGGAATAAGACAAGGATGTCCACCTTCACCACTCTTGTTCAATAGTTCTAGAAACATTAGCCATGGCAATTAGACAAGAGAAAGAAATAAAAGGAATAAAGATAGGAAATGAGGAAGTCAAATTGTCATTATTTGCAGATGACCTGATACTCTATATAGAGAAGACCCCAAGAACTCCACCAAAAGTCTCCTAGTCTTAATAAACAAATTCAGTAAAGTAGCAGGACACAAGGTCAACATACAAAAATCAATAGCTTTCCTCTACCCAAATGACAGACTCACTGAGAGAAAAATAGGGCAAACAGTTTCTTTCACAATAGCATCCAAAAAACTGAAATACCTATGAATCAATCTAACAAAGAAATCAAAGACTTCTTCTTTGAAGACTATAACACTCTGAAAAGAGAGATTGAAGATGATATCAGAAAATGGACAGACATCCCCTGCTCCTGGGTAGGAAGGATTAATATAGTGAAAATGGCCATACTTCCAAAACTGCTATATAGATTTAATGCAATTCCAATTGAGATCCCAGCAGCATACTTCATGGACCCTGAGAAAACAATCCAAACATTCATTTGGATCAAGGAGAGACCCAGAATATCAAAAGCAATTCTAGGTAACAGAGACATGGCAGGGGGTATCACAATCCCCAACCTGCAACTATACTACAAAGCTACTGTGATAAAAACAGCATGGTACTGGCAAAGAAACAGACTTGAGGAGCAGTGGAACAGATTAGAAGATGCAGAAACAACTCCAGACACACTCAGCCATCTCATCTTCGACAAAGGAGCCAAACACCCCCACTGGAGGAAAGATAGCCTCTTTAATAAATGGTGCTGAAAAAATTGGGTTTCAACTTGCCAAAGATTAAAACTAGACCTATATCTCTTGTCATGCACTAAACTAAATTTGAAATGGATTAAAGATCTAAATATTAAAATAGAAATTCTGAACCAGTTGGAACAGAGGTTAGGTAGAACCCTTGAAGACATTGGTGTAGGAAAAGATTTTATGAACAAAACCTCAGTTGCCCGTGAACTAGCACAAACAATCAACAAGTGGGATCTCTTCTTATTAAAAGGCTTCTGCACAGCAAGAGAAACCACCAGCAGTGTGAAGAGACAACCCACAATGGGGGAAAACATTTTCACCAGCTGTCCCTCATGCAAAGGTCTACCATCTCAAATCTATAAAGAACTTAAAAAGATCAAATCTCCCAAATTTAAAGACCCAATCCGAAAATAGGCATCTGAAATGAATAGACATTTCTCAGACAAAGAAGTAGAAATAGCAAATAAAGACATGAAAAAATGTTCAACATCACTGGTCATTCCAGAGATGCAAATGAAAATATCATTGAGATTCCACTTCACTCCAGAAAGAATGGCTGCTATCATGAAATCAACCAATAACAAATGCTGGCGGGGCTGTAGGGAAAGAGGAACACTTCTCCACTGCTGGTGGGAGTGCAGACTGGTGCAAGCACTGTGGAAATCAGTATGGAAATACTTCAAAGAACTAGGACTGGAAGTCCCATTTGACCCCGCTATTCCACTGCTGGGGATCTTCCCCAAAGAATTAAAAGAATCATACCACAGTGATATATGTGCACCCATGTTCATAGCAGCACAGTTTGTAATAGCTAAAACTTGGAAACAGCCCAAATGCCCATCAACTGGAGACAGGATAAAGAAAGTGTTTTTTTTATATATAAAATGGAACACTACTCAGCCATAAAAAATGAGAAATTAGAGACTTTTATAGCTAAGTGGATGCACATTGAGGTGATACTCTTAAGTGAAATAAATAGGACACACATGTATAAATACCGAATAGTTTCTCTCATGTGAGAAACTGAAAATGTAAATAAGGACTAAAATGCATAATAGGTAATGCAAAATAGGAAGAAAAGGGGCAAAGGGGAAGGAAGTGGGAGGGCTAGGGGAAAGGATAGAAGGGAATGGGATTAATATTTGAAAATGGAAAAATAGGAACAAAATCTTTGTAACTAGGGAGGACTGGAGGGGTTGAAGGGAGAGCTGGGCAAGGGTGAAAACTAAGAACCAAGAGAGATTATGTAAAGTTGCAAATTTCCAATGATGAATGTCATTATATTGTATACCTGAAATGCATCAATGATTAGAATGAATAATCGATAATGCAAAATAGGAAGAAAAAGTCCAAAGGGGTAGGGGTAGTGGAAGGGGCAGAGGAAAGGAAGGAAGGGAAAGAAAAAATGATGAGAAATGGAAAAAATGGAAATAAAGTCTTTGTAAATAGTGAAGGGTGGAGGGGGTGAAGGAAGGGCTAGGAATAGGGAAAAATAAGAACCAAGTTGCATTATGTAAAGGTACAATTCCAATGAGAAATTTAATTGTGTTTTATACCTAAAATATACCAATAAAAGAATTTAACAAAAAAAATAATAATAATCATTCCAAACAGGTGGAAAGACAACCATCCAGATTGCGTAGATCAGGGTTCCAATGAACACAGCAGGGGAGGGGAAGGGGGTACCAAGAAGTAGAAAAATGGAAAGAAATGTTTCCCAAAATCTTTATTCTAACCCAATGCACAAGTCAAAATCAATTTAACAAGGAAGCAATCTCACTGTCTGAAACAATAGTGAAATTCATTTTAGACCATGACAAAAAAGGTAGTCTTTTAAAAATCACATTTCTAAATTAATTAGTATTTGATCTTGACAAGTCCTTTACAAAAGAAAAATCAATAATCTATTCAGTCACAGTTATACAATCAGTGGTTTCTAATAACCTCCAACCATAAACTCTGTCTACAAACAACGCAAATTTCTAGTTGATTGATACATTTGCCTAATGAGATGGATGCAGTGACTTCACTGGGGTTCTGCATAGCAATGCCTCAGCATTTTCCAACATATAGGAATGCCCTTACTGGTTCTGACAGCCAGAAATGTGTCTCATGATGCATTTGCCTAGACAGTTGTTTTGAAAAATCTCACAAATTTTCACATAAAGGGTAATTTTATTCCAATTTATTTTGTAAAAAGGGTAAACATCATTTGAAAGAAAATCTCAGTCAGATGAAAATTTCACAATTCCAGAAAGGCTTAGAGTCAGTCCTCTTTTACAACTGTAGAGATATGAAAGTTAGTTCACCTTGTGCCATGAGTATGATAAAATTTTAAACAGGCAGGCAATGTTCACCTTCAGAAATGAAGCCAACATATCTTAAGCAATGGGTTTGACATCATAGGGAACTCCTGGATCGCACATGTTGAACTGCATAGCATCATCTGCATGTAGTAGATAACCAGTAAAATGACACTGCTTCAAACCCAGCTAGGTAATAGCATTTGAGATTATTGATAGGTTTTCAGATTCAGCTGAATTCTTTTAGGAAACAAATACCAAGAATCAATAACTTTAAAGAATAAAGGCTGCAACAAGAGTCTACAGAAGAAATTCCTGCCATTCCATCACTTCATAAGACATTTTCATTTTAAAATATTTTAGAGGTAAAAGTGGAATAGTGAATGGAGAGAGGACAAAATACTTATTTCAAGTCAAAGAGCATATCCTTTACTCTAGTTGAAGCAAGGTTCTTACTAGAAGTTCCAAGAACACTTTCTAAATGTAGGAAGATTTGGTATGTTTATATGTACATATTTCCTAAAAAGGAAATATGCTGTTAGACTCTCAAAAAGGATTAATAACCACAAATACTAACAATCATTGTATTGTGTGCCTATTGTGAATTAAAGGTATGGGTTAGAGCAATTGCATAGACTCAGCCTTTCTTTATGCAGTTTGTGGGTTCTCACATGAGTTTTTGAGCACTTGATGAGATTGTCAATATGGCTTTGCTTATAAAGTTGAAGGTGCTAAAGAAATATTAACAATCAGTTGAGTGTAAAAAGAAGGAGGAGCAGAAGATTTGGATTGTGCAGAAAAAGTCTCAAATTTCAGCTCAGCCTATTCCCAATCTGGTGTAAACCCTGCTTATTTATAATTTCCATCTCCTCATCTTCAAAATAAGTCTTCTCATATCCACCTTATTATGTTACCTAACATTTTCGTCAGTACTGTACACAAATGGCCTTCATAATATGAAGGCCAGAAACCAACCAAAAAATAGGAAAGTTTCCCTGAGCCAATAGCTTTTTATTTGATTGGTCCTCAAAAATCAATGGAAAGGCAGAGAAAGAAGAGAGGGAAAAATAATGTTGTTAATACTAGTTCAGACATATTTTTGAATTATACCTGTTTAGGAGGGCTAGGCTGAGACTATAACCTCTTTTCATAATAGCAAGTTTTAAAAAATATTCATTTTGATTTATGAACACCAGACTAATGAATAAACTTAAAATAGCCTAGATAGCCCTGAATACTTCAACCTCTACTATTACTATGGACTATTTAAAAATATTACAGCTTCTGTTAATGAAATCAGTATTCCTTGTATAAAAGATACTACTGTGCCAGTCTGATTGGAAGACAGGTAGGAAGCAGATCTCAGTCTAGGTCTCTTCAATCCCAACTAAGTATAGATGAAGGCAGAGGGCTTTTCCTAACCACGTGCAATACACACACACACACTCTAGGCTTCACTCTTTATTTCATATGGTTTGGAAAGTCCTGAGATATTAAAGAGTAGGGAGGATATGAATTTTTTAACAATTAATTTCAAAAATCTTTGTTGATCATTTACTATATATAAGACACTGTTCCCAATATTTAGATACATATGTGAACAAAACAAATCTCTGCCTTTATTAAGCTGCATCCCAGAACAGAGAGATGGACAATAAAAAACAGACCTAATAAATGAGTAAAATATGTAGCATATTAGAATTCAATGGGTGCTGGGGAAAATAAAACAAATAGATCAGGGTAGGAAGGATTGGGATCAAGAGTGGCAGGAGTGGGCTGGGGTTCAGTTGTGATTTCAAGAATAGTGAGGAAGACCTTTTTGGGGAGTTCACATTTGAGCAAAGACAGGTGAATTTCAAGCAGAAAGACCTCTCTAGGTAGGGTACCTGCCAGGGTAAAGGCTGTAAGAGAGCAG